>NW_028190916.1:6000000-6515000 GCF_048542155.1 Nylanderia fulva
TGCGGAGTAAACGTATTTGTGCTGTCGCCAACGTAATAAAACCGATTGCAGATCTAACTGTAGTTTAGGCCCAGTAAACATGTGAGAATTGAGCGAGGTACCGTTAGAGGTTGTGCATGAGGCGTCAAATACGACTCTCAACCGAGTTGTCGAACTAGTCTCTCGAATGACCGGATGATGAGGGATGTACACGACTTGTGAATTTACTGAATCCACCAGTGCGATTACTTTCATATGATTCAACTGTGCGTATTCGCTCATGAATTCAGCATACTCCTGCTTAATCGCAGGTTGATTATTAATTCTCCGAAGTAACGACGAAAGCCGACGCGCGGCTATTTCGCGAGATTCACCGATTTCGATGGGTGGGCCGTTTCGAAACGGCAGACGCACGATATATCTCCCATCCGATGTTCTCGAATGCGTTTGTTTGAAATGTTCTTCGCATTGTTCGTCATCTGGGGACATTTCAATTGATTGAGGTGTTTCTTCTGCCTCCCAGAATTTAGACAATTGATTTTCGAGAGAACAACAATGAGCGACAACACTGTAACGTTGATTTAACTGAGCTGATTGCACGACGCGACTCGCATCCTCAACAGGCGGAATTACGAGAGTTGAAGTTACCACATGAGAGGGTTGTGTCACGTGATTCGGGATAGAGGTTGTTCCGGATAGGATCCATCCGAAATGCGATTCAATTGCACCTGGTTGACCGAGCGGTCCGTTACGTACGTGAACGAGTACGTGATTATATAAATCGGATCCTATTATGAGATCAATCGGTGTTGATCCGGTAGGATCATCGTCAGCCAATTCCAGATTGGAAATATGTTTCCAATCTTGCGATTGCGAAGCGTTTCTGGGAGCATACCTCGTTAATGCCTTCATAATATAGGCAACCGTTGTGAACCTTGGTTTCGATTTTTTGCGAGGAGTGATGTGAATCAGAGCCGCAGATCGGCATGTACCGGTGTCAGCGCAGCTTATTCCCGACGTTGAAGTAAGCGTTCGTATACGCTTGAGACGTAATATTTGAGCAACGCGCTCCGTCACAAACGTGAGCTCTGATCCACCGTCAATCAAGGCTCTGACAACCAATGAGCGTCCAGAAGGCGCCTGCAAATTCACCTTTGCAGTAGATAAGACAACAGGAGTCGGCGCAGTTGTCATTGTAACTGATGAGAGTGCCGTAACGTTAGGCACGTTGTCGATGACGTCATTCGCGTTTGACGTATTGTTCGCATTTGTAACTTGTTGCAATGAGTCCGAATCGAGATGAATCATAGAATGATGTCGTTTATTACATGTTCGACATGTGAAATTACTTTGACAATTGATCGACATGTGTTTATCACTCAAACAATTAAAACATCGTCGAAATTTCTTAACCAATTCGCGTCGCTGAATCGGACTCTTTGCTACAAATTGCGGACATTTTGAGAGAATGTGCGATTGCTTGCACATTGAACACACTATATTAAATGACGCAGTCGCTGTTGCGCTAGTCACTTTCGCATGTGACTTGGTCTTGTCGTTATCGCGAGGGTGAAGTTCCTCTAACGCGAGAGCACGCGACGAAATAAATTTTAATACTTCTTTGTATGTTGGCGGATTTTCGATATCGCTCGTTTTTAACTTCCACGCACGGCGCGTGGCGGGATCGAACTTCTGAGAGAGAAAATAAACTAACATGTCGCTGACTATATCGTCCGGCGAACGATTAAGACGTTGCAATGTTGAGATCGCTTGTTCGGCTTTATCGCGTAAGGCGTGAAGCTCGACAGCTGACTCACGAGTCATTTTCGGAAGATTATACAAATTCGAAATGTGAGTCTCAATTAATCGGCGCTTATTTTCAAAACGCGCTGTTAATGCTTTCCACGCAACCGAGAAGTTATCCGCGGTGACTTTAATACCTGATATCGCATCGCGAGCTGAGCCTGTTAAACTTGACACTAAAAAATGCATGCGACTGAAGTTCGATAATTCGCGATTGTCTATAATAAGCGATTGAAACCGATCGCGAAAAGTCTCCCACTCCTCAATCTTACCGGTGAACGGCGGCAATTTGATGGGAGGAAGATGTTTGACCGATAATGACGCAGAGTCTGTATGCGCGAACGAAGCGTTGAAAGAGGTTTCACGACTTACGACTGGAACCAGCTCCTCCAAGCACTCGTTCATGTAGTCCATAGCTGCCTGATAGAGGTCCTCGTGGAAGGCGAAGGTCTCCTTTTTGAAGTAGTGAATTGAAACTTGCTTCTCGTCAGGAACAAGCTGCAGCAGTGTCGCGTGATTGCGTACACATTGTGTCCACGTGTCTTGTAAGCTCGTCATTCGCGAGCGAATTTTGGCGGCCGTCAGATTTGACCGACCGATCTTCTTAAAATTGTCGAGAGCTCGAGCAACTGAATAGCAAGCAGTTTGTTGATTTGCGAGAGCTTCTTCCATTTTGACACTGAATTTAATCAACTGAGGTTTCAACGACACTGAATTTAATCAAATTAGTCTTTTACGAATCGAGCTGTCACTCTCTTTGAATGCACTGATAGCGTTTGATGATGTCCGATTTTGAATGTACTTGCAATGTCACTGTGTTTTTTACTTGAGTTTTTTCACTTTTCAATTCGTCACCAATCTCAAATCCGGCTCGAAGGACCAAATGTTGCGAACGCGCGGCTTGAACCGTGGTCCGACGCGAAGCTGCGGCGAACGAGCATGCTCGGCCTTTTTAGGGCCGCGTCTCGCGCGCCGCCTCTCAAATCCTTCACCCGTTTTTTTTTTTTTTTTTATTGGAAAGAAATCATAGGAATCTCATGAGAGATGTGATGGATGGACAATAGGATAATTGTTGAGTGGACTGTATCTTAATAGGGTGATCGCGCACCCATGTGTGCGCTGAGATTGATGATTTACGTAGGAAGCCGAATTGAAAAGAAGTCTTGAAGTTGATGAACAAAAACAGATCAATTTATTATTTCACATGTCAGAAAGTCACCTGGACTTGACACAAACAAATCAAAGAAAAAAAGAACAAAAACTCGATATGAGAATCGAAAGCGTTTGCTGTACACGTTTCGAAGCTCGCGATCACAAAAGAAAAAACTGTTTGTTCGATATCGACACCAATGTTTTTTGTCGCAAGAGAAAACAATGTCTTATTTGAAAGTCACGATCGCGAATCGTACAACAACAAATTTGTCCTCTTGTGGACGACCGTTATAATTTATCGAACACGCGCACATATGATTTGACGCGACTTAATAATTGTCTTCAATTATGTGACATTCAATCCTCCAGCAGGATCCGAATATTCGTAATGTTCGATCACGTGCATTTATATGCAATTAACTATCACACAGAATCCTCCAGAAGGATTCGAATATTCGCAGGAGTCGATCACGTGTACGCAGCGTGCACAATACGACGGCGAGTTCGTCGCGACGGCGTACTACGACAATTGTGAGAGAGAGCGCGGGAGAGAGAGAGAGAGAGAGAGAGAGAGAGAGAGAACGAGCGAGAGAGAGAATGCACGACATGCATTCACCGATACGCGAATATCGCAGTGAATCCTCCAGCAGGATCCGAATACTCGTAATGTTCGATCACGTGCACGTAGCATGCACGAGACAATGGCGAATTCGTCGCGAGAACGTGTATGTTGCGTCGCGAACGAGATCCGATTACCCGTTAACTCTTCACTCTCGATATGTCACACAATACCGCGCAAATCTGTTCGTATTTGTCGCGATAATACATTCACGCACTTATTACACGGTAACGCGAATTCTTTGGTCTGACTTGCGACCAACGCCGGCTCTCTCTCCGCGACGACTGTCCCCGACGGAATGCTACCCTCATCGATCACGCTATCGACCGCCTGATCGCGAGGGGTACACGCGGAACGCGCTAATTGGCCGAAAATTTGCTTCCGCGGCGCTTCCCGCGGTGCGTGCCGCGAGGTGCTGCCGTGTTAGGCCCGCGGCAATTGCTTTCACTTAAATTCTCGACTGTTCGTGAATTTTCGTTCGATCGAGCGCGGCAAATTTTTCTGAATCCTAAACATCAGGAAATTTTACTATTTATCTGGATTTTTTCACATTATTCTACATTTGCTCTCAATAATTTGCAATTTTTTATTAGATAAATATAAACTTTTCCTCGATTCCCAGCACGCTAATTTTTTGTGTTGTAATTTATATTTTCATCGTTGTGTTATTTTATTTCAATGTGCTCACGACTTAACGTTTAATTGATTTATCACATAGATATATGCAAATTATATATTTGGAAAAAATAATACTAAAAAGTCAGGGAATTTTTTTATTGAATCCGCTGGACACTTTGTTATATCATTTTCATTAGAAATACGTAGGGATTATTTTTATGCGAGATTAAAAATCACATCTATATCATAGACATTTTATTGTATTGTCATACACAATAACTGTACGTTATAAAGTTCTTACGGTCTGATGATCAGTTCTCAAATACACGTCGCGAAATACGTCAGACATCTCTGGTCCACGATCTCGCTCGATAATCGAAGACAGTCAGTGCATTATTTATTTTCCAAGCGCGCGCGGACGCGTCTTCGATTCGACGGGCCCAATTAAGCGATATATCCGCGAGCCAAGGTCATTAGCTCATTAGCCATTGATAGGTACATTCGGTGCCCAATCAAAAAGCATTCTTCGATCGGCGCGTATTCGTGCTGATGTCATCCGACTCGTGGAAAATCGACGTCCACCGGACGGGCGTCTAACGTGAATCGTGTGGAAGGAAGACAAACGCGCGGCCGAGGCGGTCAACGAGCAGGGAGAAGCACGAGGGATAAAAAAAGAAGACGAAGGTGCGAGAGAAATGATGAAAAGGGAGGGACGAAGAAGGAATGGTGAACGCGAGGGAGAAGAGGCTCGTCTCGTCGTCCACGAGACTAGTTAGCACCTTCTCTTAGGCTCTCTCGCGAGCTCTCGAATCAAGGCGCGCATTCTGCTTGAGTCGGGCTGGCCTGCCAGCCACAATGCGGCATTGTACTTAAATCAGATTCAATTTGGGCCCCATTGAAAATTACGCTTAATAAATTATTTGGGCAATTCATAAATCCGCCTGGGCCTCTCTCGGCCTCCGCTGCCTCCAAGAGAAAAGTCTCGCTTGCTTTCGAAAGGGCGCGCAGTCGCGCCTTCTCTCAACGGAGGACCGTCTCTCTACTAATGGACCCGCCGGAGATACGCTAGCGACTAAGATAAGCCAGGGACGTACAACTAATCGTCGTAGATAAAGACAAGATAATATACACCGAGTTATATTGAAAAGAAATGTTTGAGAGGACAACAATTAATACGAAGAAAATTAATTTTTCACTACGAGATTATCTTCATCAAAAATGGAAAAGAACATTTTTTACAATTTCTATAAATATTTATTTATTTTTGTAGACATATTTCTTTGACACATATATACTTCTTTAGATTTATGCTATCTCGCGCATTCTAATATATAAAATTGCGGAGAAGGAGAGATTTAATAGAGAAATTTTTAAGTTTATAGTTACTTTTTTTTTCTGACGTATATTTAAATTGGAGAAGACATAAGAGGCAAGAATTCGAAAAGCAAAATCTTACAATATCTGGTCGTTGTCACATTCTCCTCGAGTTAAATTTGAAAAGTCAGTTGACATCGGTATGTTAGACGATTAAATCCGACCCTGATGATGACTATGATTGGCTACGAAGATCCTCAGGTAAATACGCAAGCACTCACATATGCGAGAGAATTCATTCTCTACCTGCGTGTGTACGGCGTTTATGGTACAAATTAGTAGGCAGTTATAAATGACACAGTATCCTTATTATCGTCTTGATCTTATTTCGTCGCCGAGTACGAACCACGTTTGACCCATTACTCAGAGAACAAAGAGAAAGAATATGAAAAATACAGTTTTATTATAGGATCTAATAATTATATATAATTAGGCCTTTAGAATAAAATTGTATATATCTATGTCAACAAGTGACTCGCAATATTTATAAAAGATAGGACGATCGACAAGTATAAACAGGGTGTCTAGCGGTCAGGGAAATCTGGAAAACTGGACATTGTCAAGGAATTTTACACTGAAAAATGTATTGAACTTGAATAAATATTTATTTTAATACTGCCTAATAAAACATTTATTTGAAAGTAATAATATTGATTTGATGTGAAAAATATTTATTTGATATAAGAAAATCTTTTTTTAAAACAAATATTTATTTGTTTCAAATAAATGATTTATTAGGCAGTATTGAAATAAATATATTTATTAATTTAATAATTTTTTTCCGTGTATAAATCTGTAATTATGAGGACAAAGTCAGGAAAACTTTATCTGGATTTTTTCACATTATTCTACATTGGTCTCAATAATTTGAAATTTTTTATTGAATAAATATAAACTTTTCCTTGACTCCCAGCATGCTAATTTTCTATGTTAAAAATCGATTCGTTAATTTATATTTTCATCATCGTGTTACTTTATTTCAACGTGTTTGACAGAGACAAAATTAAAAAATTTGATCTAATATAAATAAAAAAAATGGTTATTTAAATAGTTTATAGTGACACCTTCGTTTCGATTATCGTACATAATGCAGATTGTATAATTGATTTAAATTTTTGTTTTGACTTTTGAATCTTTTCATCGTTGACAAAAATATCTCAAGGATTTCGTGATTTAACATTTAATTGTTATCATATAAATATATGCAAGTTATATATTTGGAAAAAATAATCTTAAAAAGTCAGGGAAAAAATGAATTTTTGGTCTCGGAAAATCTGAAAAAGACAGGGAATTTTTTTTATTGCGTCTGCTGGACACCCTGATAAACTAACAATAAGACAAAAATCTATTTGATGTAACTAATAGAAATCAGCGCGTATTTCGTAAAAATATGAAATAGCTTACAGCTTTGTCGAGACGTGTGATAATCGCTAAAGTGTGTATAGCTCAGGGAAAGAGAGAAAAATCTAAAGAAGAGCGGCACGTTTAGAAAGCCGCAAACAAGGGGCTGACACGTTCAAACAATCGTGGAACAGCCGTCGAACCTATAATTAGCGTAGGATCTTTTCGGGAATCCCTTTCGTCATTGGTTTTCTGGAGCGGCACCGGACAGTTGGGACGTCCCGATCCTGTTTCCATTCGGCAGATCGTCATCTCCAAATGTTAGACACGCAGTGTAAAGAACTCCCGATCGTCTTAGAAGTTACCGCGCAAAATTGATCCGGACCCTAAAAAGGATCTTTTGCGACCTTTGTCTTTGATCTTGACTCGAGAATACAAATATTCGACCGCACAAAGCTTGATCAATTTAGAGATTGTCTAATCCTGTTGTAAATTCAAGTCTTTTTACATTATCAATTATTTGAACATCAATCTTCCATTCTATAATATTGTATTTATTTGGAATTTATTTGAGAAATAATAAATTGAGTATTATAGAAGATTAAGTTGATCAATTTAAAATAATTATATAATAAATTTTAAATATTTTTACGAATAAAGATACGAAACAAACGAACCTATATGTATAATGAATGTAAAGAAATAATGTTGCACGATCCATGAAATAAAAAATTAATATTCTCGAAAGCTTGAAATTTTTATACAAATTTCAGGTGTGCAAGTCTTTTTACATTATATCAATTATTTGAACATCAATCTTCCATTCTATAATATTGTATTTATTTGGAATTTAATTTGAGAAATAATAAATTGAGTGTTATAGAAGATTAAGTTAATCAATTTAAAACAATTATATAATAAATTTTAAATATTTTTACGAATAAAGATACGAAACAAACGAACCTATATGTATAATGAATGTAAAGAAATAATGTTGCACGATCCATGAAATAAAAAATTAATATTCTCGAAAGCTTGAAATTTTTATACAAATTTCAAGGTGTGCAGATACATACATATAAATATACACGAATGGTCAGCCGCAATCGCATGCGATTATCGATGGGCGTGTTTATGAGCAGTTATTTCACAATTGAAATACAACACCTGGTCTAATCTTCTAAATCACGCGATCGTGAATTAATGAAAGTATACACTATACACGAAACCACTCAAATAAAGTCATCTCCCATCTGTGTGTGATTTTCTAAACAGCTTCTGATTAAATAATACGACTCCAATATCCAATAGCATGAGTGCTTCTAATTTATTTGAAAACTTATCGATTTCACGAATATAAGATACGGAAATTATAAATCGTGAACTTCAATCAAGGTTTATCAAAAACGAATCATCAATTATGCAATTTGTTCTATTCAGAGAAAACCAACTTAATCTACATTTTTTATTCACAATTACGTTATCATTTACACAAACATGATAATAAAGTTAAATAAAAGGTCAATATTTATTAATTAAAATGTTATTATTTAATTAAAAATGGGCTTTATTCTTGGGCTTAAAATTTACAAGAAGTTTTTAGTTTGGAATAAATTGTAAAATGATGATCTGTCGATAAAAATCAATTTTTATATTTGATTCTTTCATTGTTGAAATACACATGCCTATTTAAAGATTAATTCTACACATTTTGTAATATATTTCTATATATTTTTATAATCATTCGCTATTCACCTTTCACGTGCATACGTTCACTCAAAAAAATTTAGTTAATTCTTATAAGTATTTATTTCAATACTGTCAAATAAATCATTTATTTGAATTTAATAAATATTGATTCGATATAAAAAATATTTATTTGCTTGAAATAAATAACTCGTTTGACAGTATTGAACTAAATATTTGTTAATTTAACCAATTTGTTTTCAGTGTTTAATAATAAAGCCGGATAAGACTGTTTGATAGAAGTGAGGCTATAGCATCCGGTGTGTCCTTCCAATCTAATTGACGACGGTTATCGAGGATGTATAGGGGACGCCCTGGTAATTTCTAAGCGTTACACTTTTAATCAGCGCTTCACGCAAGATTGATCAAGCGTAGCATCTCGTACAATGGACGGCGTGCCGTCGAGAAGGGTATAAAAGTATTGTGTCTTGATTTAAGGTCGCAACGCTGCCGTCTGCGATTCAGATAAAAGTGACGTCGATTTAGGCTCCACTGCCGACGTGCTGTTCGTCAAATATTGCTCAGACACACACTGCTAATGATATTGAAATCTGCAAATTGACAGGGAGTAAGTGTTCTTTTGCAGTCGGTGGTAATTCCAGAGAGATTCATCACATATGCATTTGGAGCACATATGTGCACTCTACCATCTCCAATATCATGAACGATCATTTCATCGTTTCATCATGTGTGTTTAATTACAGAAAATAGGTAGATTTCAAGTCACATAATATAGCATTCAAAAATATACAAATTACATAATATGTGTATTACACACTCACAATCACTATTTATATTAAATTATTATAGTATATATATTATTATATATAATATAATTAAATATCATTATAATATATATTACTATATAATATAAATATTATTTTAATATATATATATATATATATATATATATATATATAATATATATTATAATATATATATATATATATATATATATATATATATATATACAGGGTTTGTCCGGAAAGTAATGCGTCGCATTTTTTTGTGACGCGACTATACATCGCAGAGCGATGGGACCGGTTGGGGAGGAACGGGGGTACCCTTAGCTTTCCAACGGTAGGTCGCTCAATTGTTTCCATGCGCTTGGAGGGTTAGGACGGCTTATTCTGTGAACCTCTGCTTAGTGGTCGCGTCGAACTTGTGATGGAGAGAACGATAGAGCAACGCTATGCGATAAAGTTTTGCGTGAAGCTGGACAAGACGCCGCTGGAAACTTTTGAAATGCTCAAGAAAGTTTTCGGGGACGATTGCCTTTCCAAATCGCAGTCAAACAGATGGCACAAGATGTTTAGAGAAGGTCGGAAGGAGGTCGCCGACGAGGCCCGCGCAGGACGCCCGTCAACATCGCGAACGGACGACAATGTGACTCGTGTGCGCCAATTATTGAATTCAGACCGTCGAATGAATGTTCGCTTAATGTCGGAATTATTGAACTTGCCGAAAACGCTCAATTTTACAAGGAAGTGCTTCAGAGACTGAATCACAGGATCGCCCGCGTCCGAAAGGAGATCCGCGCTTCATGGAAACTCCATCACGACAACGCGCCGGCTCACACCGCCTTTGTTATTACGGCCTACCTGACCCGGATCGGTGTGGCAACGGTGCCGCAGCCGCCCTACAGTCCCGACTTGGCCCCGGCGGACTTTTTTTTATTTCCTCGGCTGAAAAGGGAGCTCAAAGGACAACAGCTCGAGTCGGTTGACAACGTACAAGCTACTTCGACGGCCTCCCTGAACAGCATCCCAGTCAAGGAGTTCCAGAAATCTTATGACGCATGGAAATCGCGTTGGTAAAAATGTATTGACGCAGAAGGGTCATACTTCGAACAATTTTAAGTTGTTTTACCTATGCGATCAATAAATTCTTTTTTAAAAAAATGCGACGCATTACTTTCCGGACAAACCCTGTAATATATATTATAATATATATTAATATAATATATATTATTATTTTATAATATAATATATCATAATATTAAAAAATATATAATACAAATTACAATTAAAAATAGATTAAAGATATTTTCAAGCATCACTTTTTAAAAACAACAATGATTATCAAATTTTTGATAACTTGAAACATGCGCAAGAAGGAACGAGAGCGGATTAAATAATTCGGTCAACGCGTATATGTAGCTGCGTGAACGGACGATCGTGAAAAATTGGACGAGAGTTCGAGAAAGTATAATTTTAGAATCGTAAATATAATAAATCTGTGCGTTATCAAAGCGCTGTAATTAAGAAAGAATTTCGAACTCTGACCGATGGTCAGCACACATCTTCGTGTTACGCATGAACGAGAGAGATACAGCCGTAATCGCGACGATTCACCAACACTTCGAACTCGATACAATGAACGCATTCAGAGATAGTTTATCAGGCCGACGAGTACACGTACAGCACACGCCTTCTTGAGACAAATTTATTATGTTAGAGGGAGACGTAATTGGGCAATCTCATACATAAATATCAGGGAGCAAATTAATTCATCATTTTATCACGATCGCGTTATACTTACGAACTTATCATTCAACGGTCAATCGGGTTATTCGTCCCATCTTGTTGATGCTTAAATCAATAGTTTTTAAACGAATAATTTGGCAAATACAGATATCGGGCCGAAAATATATAGCATGTGATAATACGAGGATATATAATAATTTAATTAAAAAAATAAGAATATTACACAACAAAATCATATAATTTAATTGAAAAAATACAAATATTACACACAAAAAAATAATACAATTTAATTGAAAAAATAAGCTTCTAATGTTAAACCGGTAAAAGCGATAAATATATGTTCTAGTGGCGGAAAGCACCCACCCTCATTAGTTTTTGACGAGGAAATCACCTTCTTCTCGATTCTACCACCAATTATCGGGCGTCCGACCGAGATGAAACGTTTTGTCCAACGAAACTACAAGTCCGTCGCCAGGGCGTGGCGCCGAAACGGCATGATGAGGATGGTCGGCGCAAATTTCTTTTTCGTTTTCCAATTCTCGGCGCCTCGGCCGCGTCCTCTCTTTCCTTCCGCTAAATTTTCGGTTCGACACACCCTTTTTTCGAAAGCGGTACGATTTTTCATCGTTTTTCACGTCCCACGTTTTCTGTCTCTTTATTCAACTAATTTACATGAGGCCTTAAACAGTTTTGTTACAATAAGTTCTAATTAGTGATGTCGTTATGTCGCGATTCATCTTCAATGAATTTCTAACTTTCTGAAAAAATAAATAATTTATTATTATTAAATATATTAAATATAAATAATAATAAAAATATTAAATATTAAATATAATTAAATAATTTATTATTTCAATGCAATTTAAGTATAATAATTTTAAACAAAGCTTTCTCTATGAGGAAGCAAAAATGTGTAAATTACATTGGTTCACAAAGATATTCGCGCGAGAGACGTAAAGAGATAAACAATAAATAACGCTTTGTTCCTTCGCATAATTCTTTCCGAATATAGATAAATCATATTTTCGTTTCTAGACAAGCTAAAATAAAAAAAATTTATATATCTCAATCACACGTGATTCCATTAATTAGTTGAAGATCTTTTTAGATCTTTTAGCCGTTTATTTTATACAAATTATTAATATAATTTATTAACAACATGTCGCACCAGTGGGTGTTAACGATGTTTTCGAAGCATCACGATAAGTGTATTTGTAAATTTTTGAGAGAATTAAGAGACATCTCTATTGGGCAGATATATTGTATCTAGATTACGTATCGCGCAAACGTAACTGCTCTTAATGACAGCGCAGAGAGCGAGGATATAACGCTTAGCAAAAGCGACTGAATGATAACTCGCAGATAACGCCTCGTAATTAGTCACTGCCAATTAACAGCTGCTTAAACGGAAAACAACCGACTGCATTAATGATATTTGAATCGCAGTTTCGCCGGAAACGAGCGCTTACGTCATTCTATCTCTCTCTCACTCCCTCTTTCTCTTTCTTGCAACTCAACATTTTTTATAATCTCGTAGAATATATTAATCGTGCTAAAGGAAACTATTCTTCATTACCAAATCGTGAAAAGATGCGAGCATAAGAAATCTGCCGTTGTATAATTTATTAAGATAATTAGTCGATATCGACTTAATGTTGGCTTAATAACTTTAATTATTTACATATATCTATAATTTTTTGTAAAATAATTTCAAAAAATTCTAAAAAAAAATTTTCTTTATATAATATAGAATAGATGAAATTTTATTTAGTTTTTATTCTTCTGCCATTATTTTTACAGATAATTACAAATTACAAATTACAAAATATTATTTTGTTTTGATTTCTTTGTCAAATTTTCTTTTTAAAAAAATGAACGATTTATTTTGTGCGAGGAAAAAAATTTCTTCTGAAAAGATAATCAAATGCAACCGAATGAGAATGCAAGTTGCAACACAAATAGAAAACCGGTACGACGGTGGACGTTTTATCTCATTTTTCTTCATTTATTTCGCAGCTCGAGATCGGTATAATTAACAGATAATGCTCGCGCTGCCACAACAAAATAAGTTTTCGCAAATCATTAACGTATAATTTTAATTGAGAGCATTGACGAAGCTTGGAATTAATTATTCTGATTGTGAGCGAGAAAGAGGGAGTATGCTGCCGTTCTTGTTGCGTTACACGCTTTATTCGCATATAAGTAGACCTCGTTTTCCCGTCGACGTTTCTCTGTCGCTTATCTTGTTGCCAATTAATTGCCTGTGGCATAGTTTAGATGAAGATAACTAGAACTGTTTCTTCCCTTGCAATCTTATTCCGATGCCTGTTTGTTTAGACTGCCTTGAACTGCAATCATAATTTGTGAGCACTTTGTTCTTTGGAATAGAGAGGAAGGAAGATGGCGTGATTAAAAAATGTTTTTCCTAGTTAACAATATTGCCTTCAATTGATTCGATATTAATTAAAATATATTTATTGAATCATATATTTAGAAAAAAATTACAATTTATTAAAAAACGATGTCACATCTAAATATTGAAGAACGTAAATTTTAAAATAATATTATCTACACAAAAATGTTTCTCAAACATTGGATATCGCATGAGGCAAATTTATAAAAAATTAATAAAAAGATATTAATCTTTTTTACTAAAAATTAATATTTGACAAATTATTAATCGATACTATAATTAATATCGACGATATAACAATAAATTAAAATATTCGAGAAACACATTGTATTATGCATATCAATACAAATTATGATTTCGATTTTATTATAGTGTCCAAACAGCGAGTAAAAACATGCTTATTACATCGCTGTAGTTATAGTCACTTTTGATTATCAGTCGGCATTTTATTGCACGCTTTCACGCGAGTTATTGTTGTGCCGAGCAATTATGTTTCTTCTGCAGAGAACATTATTACTTTTTTTCATCACATATATGATAAGAAATAATTGTGGTCTGCACGAATGCCATTATATACATGCGAACATATAGATTTAAAAGTTTTCCAATTCTGTTTTTTGTTTGCTTAGACGAATACAAAATCTTTCATTGATTTCATCGATCCATCTTATTATATTACATAATTATTACAAAACTAATTATAATTTTTATTTAATCAACAGAAAATAGCAGTTTTTTATTCGTTCTAAATTATTTTAACTCTTATCATCGTAAGCACTTAATATAATAATAAAACAATTGTTTTTTTTTTTTTTTAATATATCTAACATATAATAAAAATATTTCTAAAAATGTATAGACCACACACATTGGTGGTAATCTCGCAATATATCATTTTTCATTCTATGACAAATTTTGACAGCCGGATTATCCGATTAGCTATAGAGATTTACAAAAAGATATAATCTGTCAATAGATTTCTCAGCAAACTTTCTTCCTATATTTCCTTGCCTATATATTCACTTGCGATTTGACCTTTCTCTCATTTCCTTTAAGATGCAGGTAAGAAAAATATTGAGTAGGGCTGAATATTATCTTAAATCCAATTTAAATATACAATGAATGCATCATTTTTAATCCATCGTACAATTTACAAAATCCCTCAAGAATTATTCAGAGAATGTAAAGAATCTTCTAAAATATTTCTCTGACTCTGAATTTTCGGAATAATCCTCCGCAACTCAACGAATATTAAAAACCGACTATACCTATATTTAAAAACCAAAAATATTGAATTGCAAACTTATAATTAATGTTTGTATTTTAATTCTTAATAACATACAAGCTAATAATATACAAAAAATAAATAAATATAAATATAAATCACATAAGAAATATTTTTGTCGTTTTGTTGTTTTCTCCATACGTAAAGTTCGAGATTAATTTATATATGGAACTTAATAATCTCAACCCAAGAGATACAGTTCCGAAGAATTAATTCTTCGCGCTTGGGCTCTATTGGCCGATTAAAAATATCATACATTATTATTATTATAAATATAAATGTCCATTAGTATAAAGTTCAGCAAACAAATGCAATCTTTACATCAAGCATACGCGCTTTACCGAATGATTCTTTACGTATATCGAAATAAAAGCACGATTTACGATAATTATCCTGACACGAGATTAGCCAAAAAGCTAACCCTTCAACTTTGCAAATAAATACATATACACAATGTTGCACAACCCCTTTCAGGTAGTCTCGATAGCAGGGCGACAAGACGATAGAGCTCCGCTTCGCGAACGGCACGTAAACCCGCAGAGGCCATCATATCCTTATTATATCAGGCACTTATCCGGAGCGGCATTCATGTCGTGCCTGCGTGTGCGTGCGCGTTTATACGCGAAGGCAGCCGAGAAGTGAGGGATAGTTACCACGATACGCCATACAGCGGGACCACCCTCATATCTCTCACGCTTCGCGGGTATTTCTATGGGAGGGAGACGCCCGTCTAATTTCCTGTCCTGAATTTCGAACGAGCGAGAATTTGCACCCTTGAGTTCACACCGACGCGGTGGCAGAAGGGACGCTCGGGGAAAGAGGAAGGAAGAGGGTGACGGCTTTTGAGAGGTGGAAAATGGGGAGAGAGCTTGAAGGAAGGGGTGAGGGAGGGCACCCCGGTCGGGAGAGCGACGGCCATAGGTGGAGGGAAAACGCGCAAAATCGCCAGCCACCCTTCTGTCATCCCGCAGTCGCGCCATTTTTCGATATCATTCTTCTCTCTCGCGCGCGCGCGCGCGCGCGCTCTCTCTCTCACCCCATTTTCGCGCCGCGAATGGAACATGTTTTTTTTTTTTTTCCATGTTCCTCTCTTCCGATTTTTTTCCCGTTCGCGACGTCAAGCGCGCTTCCGCTCGCGCGGACGCGAAAGCACGCGACGACGAGAATCGTTCTTTCCGATTCTGAAAAGTGCACGGAACTTTTAGGAGAATTTTCCGATACTAAATTATTCAATGTTCTACTTCGGGAGTATCTGTCACGTGAATACATGAGATGCTGATGTACTTGAAAAATAAATCAAGATCAAATCCCGAGAGATGAAGGGAAGTTCTCGAGTAATCAGTTTATTTTTACAGAATATAATATTTATTTTTAAACAAGAAAATATTTCGTAAAAATGACATTCTTATTATTAAGTAGAATCTTTCAACGTTATTAAAAAATTATAAGTATTTTCTAATTGCTCTCGGAAAAGAGAGATGTAGTTTATTAAATAATATTATTATAATTCGAATAACGCACATGGCATTTTTTCATGAAAATGTGTTATACAGGGTGTCCCAAAATTAATAGCAAACCTTTGAATTTTCTTGCAGATTATTTGGAGAGGATTTTTCCTCAACAAAAATGTCGAGACAGCAATAATTTTCGAGTTATAAGCGATTGAAAATAAGAAGTTTTTCCTAAACTAAGCCTTTGTGGAAATGAAATATTAACAAAATCACATTCTTTTATTAATTTCATGTAGAATTTACTTTAATAGAATTTTAATTGAGTAATTAATTTATTTTTACAGAATATAACATTTATTTTTAAACAAGAAAATATTTCGTAAAAATGACATTCTTATTATTAAGTAGAATCTTTCAACGTTATTAAAAAATTATAAGTATTTTCTAATTGCTCTCGGAAAAGAGAGATGTAGTTTATTAAATAATATTATTAAAATTCGAATAACGCACATGGCATTTTTTCATGAAAATGTGTTATACAGGGTGTCCCAAAATTAATAGCAAACCTGTTAATTTTCTTGCAGATTATTTGGAGAGGATTTTTCCTCAACAAAAATGTCGAGACAGCAATAATTTTCGAGTTATAAGCGATTGAAAATAAGGAGTTTCTTTTATTAATTTCATGTAGAATTTACTTTAATAGAATTTTAATTTAAGGCTTAATAAGATATGATGACAAAAATTGGAAACATGCCAAAAATGATGGTCCTCTCTCGATATTTTCGCCGAGGAAAACTCGTCTCCAAATGATCCCAGGAATCTGCCATTAAAAGACTTGCTATTATTTTTGGGACACCCTATATATATATACATAAAAAATAAAATTCATCGAGTTTATTCGCCGCGACGACAGATAGAGGTTTCGTTCGCTTCAAGAAGCCGTAGAGAAAGAAACTACTCCGGAAAAAACGGAGATATTATTATATGAGAGACACGCCGAGCGTGACGATATATGCTTGCGGGCCCCTTTTACGCGGGGTTCCATTATGTGATTGTTATGAATTTCCTATTAATAATAAATAAACAAACATAATAGAGAGGCCGTCGCGGTGCGTTAGCCACGATGATGCATCTGGTTCCTTCCTTCGGTCACAAGGGTAATTCAATGCGAACACCCCGTGTATCTGATGGATAACTATCGAGAATCCCTTTCTCTCTTTTTCGCGCTTTTCTGTCGACTGTATCATCATTGGCGTACTTCTAGACGATGAAGCGCGCTATTGGATGCTCCGGGAACAACGACCGGTAACAAATCATCCCCTTATGGTCGATGCTCAAGTCCGCGTGACAATCTCTCTTTTTTTTTTTCGCGCCACCCATCCCAGTTCCATCAAGGGTAAATTTAATGCGTTAAACGCTTTAAATACGCGGTCTTGTCTAGCGCTTTATGATTCCGTGTTTAGATACGCGCTGATGTGAATGGAAATTTGGCACGAGGCAAATTGAAATTTATTAGCAACTTTTCCAACTCGTCTCTTCAAGATTGCGAGGTTCCAGGTTTAGACATTCTTCTTACACACGTCAGATTTTATCCAAAGACATAAGATACTATTGGGCAATTATTTTCTGGAACAAGTGCTTTTTTTATTGTCAAGAAGTACTGCATTTATGTAATACTTTTCTTTTTTCTAAATTTAGATATCTTTTGAGAGAGAGCTTGGTTTACATAAAAGAATTGAGAATTTATAAATATAAAATTGACAAATATTTTGTTGTTACAAATTTGTCGTCAAAACAAATTGCTGAGATTAATGAGAATAGCTGGGAATTACCGAAAGTAAATATTTTTTCTTACAACTTGTAAAAAAAGGAAAGATAAGCCACAACAGTTTGGAATGCTTATAAAATTAAAAGGACCTTCCTCTGCGGGATGCTATTATATTGTATCTTTGGAATGTTGATATTGCAACCCAAGATGTTTCAAACCGAATATAGTTTTGTGGGTTCTAAAACGGTCATTTAAAATTTGTATTATACCTACTAAAGAAAATAACGAACCACAATTATGTGACAAATGATGTATATAAGTATCCCTTTTTTTGTAATTCTTGTTTTTCTCTAAGTACTGCGTAATATAAAAGATATAAAGTGAGAGAGAAAAAGAAAATTATTTTTAAAAATATTTCTTTTGAAATAAATTCGAAAAAATTATATTTATTTTATCCATAATATATACACATTGTAAATTACTTATATTAAGAAGAGAGATGAAATTCCTCCACATCTAATCTAGTCAAATGTAGATAAAGAATATGCACAATAATGCAGCAATATTTGAATAGGTAAAATATCGCACCTCTAGGAATAGACGTAAGACAATTTTTAAATCATACATTAAGTAACTACAAACAGTTTACACAAACAGAATTACGAAATTACGTTGTCAATCATGATTTGCATAGGGTGCTGTCGTCTTATTTGAATCTACAATATATGAATTTGATCTTATCTAAGTGTTTAGTTCGAACTCAAATTTATTTCTGATATAAAAGTGTAAATGTTTGCGCATCTGACAATTAAATAAAATATTTATTTTACCTTCAGTTATCTTTATCTCGATACATAAAACTATCTTCCTTCGATGAAAGTAAATATATATCATAAAAAAAATTTCGACTTTAAATGAGGTGTACAATGTATGATAAAATATATACTTGCAGAAAACATCATTAATAAAACTAATTATAATATTATAGGAAAGTTAGATTTTTAAAAATAAAACTGACGTTTCATATGGACAACTCTATAGTAAAATTTTATTTTAAAAATCAAATTCTTTGCCGGCACTTCGGGCTTTGTAAATGTATTTCCACGTCAGTTCGTGGATTCGCTTCCACATCGTGAAGCAAATATTTTCTTTCAAGACGATTCGGCATTAATGCCGAGTATTAAAGGTCGCGAGAGCGAGCAGGCGACAAGAGAGCATTAGTGCCGGCTTATTAGGCTCGCGAAAAATGGTGGAACGTCTTTTCCTCGGCAGGTGATGGCATAATACGGCCGCGGCATCGCCACCTTCGTGGCAGCTAATTCCACATTAACTGCACTCTCTAAATCTCTGTCAACGCGTCTCTAGGGCGGCCTCGACAAAAGCCGACGAGATTCGATTCTCGGTGGCGAACACACAACACACACGCACCCGCACTCACACATACATATACTCTCGCGCTTATTCGCATCCGGAGTCGATTTCAAAATGACTACTTACTGCTTTCTCAGGAGCACCGAAACGGCATCGGTAGACGGCACAAGAGGGGAGTTATTCGACCATGAAACGCCAAACTAAACGGCGCTTTGGGCGCCCAGATATGAAGCTCGAACCCCTAGGTGAGTGTGAGTTCTGCGTATGCGTTGCATTCACACATTCCCGCGCACAAAACGGGATCGTACCATCCCTCGGAATAAACTCAAATGAGATTATGGAAAGTATACATAATGAGAGATGCTCAGGGATACTTAGAAAGTAAAGAAGATAATAGAATCAAAAGCAGTAATTAATTTTTAATGAAGCAAACTTAATTTGGCGATGGAAAGTATTGCACATTAATGCACAGTTTTGTGATTTGTGACAGGGAATTATTAAAAGATACAAAGATGAGCAATATAAGCTACATAATATTAAGGCGAGCAAGTTGTATCGCATAATCATGAAGGAATTAGTTTTTCGAATTATTTATGAATTAAAATCTTTTGTCTTTTAACCATCTATCTTGATTTAAAAAAAAAAAAAAATGAAAATATCTAATATAATTTTCTGTTATTCATGCAATGTTGAGGGTTGTAATTTCGAAGTGCCGGTACGTATATAATAGAATCAAAAGCAGTAATTAATTTTTAATGAAGCAAACTTAATTTGGCGATGGAAGTATTGCACATTAATGCACAGTTTTGTGATTTGTGACAGGGAATTATTAAAAGATACAAAGATGAGCAATATAAGCTAATATTAAGGCGAGCAAGTTGTATCGCATAATCATGAAGGAATTAGTTTTTCGAATTATTTATGAATTAAAATCTTTTGTCTTTTAACCATCTATCTTGATTTAAAAAAAAAAAAAAATGAAAATATCTAATATAATTTTCTGTTATTCATGCAATGTTGAGGGTTGTAATTTCGAAGTGCCGGTACGTATATAATAGAATCAAAAGCTGTAATTAATTTTTAATGAAGCAAACTTAATTTGGCGATGAAAGTATCTCACATTAATGCACAGTTTTGTGATTTGTGACAGGGAATTATTAAAAGATACAAAGATGAGCAATATTAAGGCGAGCAAGTTGTATCGCATAATCATGAAGGAATAGTTTTTTGAATTATTTATGAATTAAAATCTTTTGTCTTTTAACCATCTATCTTGATTAAAAAAAAAAAAAATGAAAATATCTAATATAATTTTCTGTTATTCATGCAATGTTGAGGGTTGTAATTTCGAAGTGCCGGTACGTATATAAGTGCACAGATATCGCGTATTTATACCGGCGTACGTGGAACATCACAAAAAGGGCATAATGGAGCCTGTATAGTCAGATAGATGTACATAACGAGGCCACAAGAGGGGTGGAGTAAGGTACGAGGAGACAGGGTGGCGTGCGGAGGTTGTCGAGATATAAATGGCGGGGAGGAGAGATCAGAGAGGGTTGTTCCCCTCATCCAGAACGCATCTGCCCCATTATGCTGCCCCGGGGCACTCTCGAGACCATTAATCCTCACTAAACGACAGCCATTTTGTACCTAAACTGGATTGCCGACTCACTAACTGGTTTTGAGGACGCTTAATAGACTACTCGGTGCTCCTATTATGGCGATCGCGCGTCCACGCTGTATTTCGGTGTCGTTTATTCCCCGTTAATGTGCAAATCGTCCGGGACACATCCCCTCTTGCGCGCGCGCAAACGCATGCATTTTGCTCGTCACGGTGCTGGTAATTTACAAAAGCAGACAGACAAATATATATATATATATATATATATATATATATATGTGTGTGATTTGTGACAGGTAATTATTAAAAGATACAAAAATGAGCAATATAAGCTAATATTAAGGCGAGCAAGTTATATCGCATAATCATGAAGGAATTAGTTTTTTGAATTATTTATGAATTAAAATATATATATATTTATTATAGTTTTTTGAATTATTTATGAATTAAAATATATATATATACATAAAATAGAGAGAAAAGAGAAAGAAAAACACAACAAATATTTATGTCTTATTATAATATTTAATCATCGATTTTTAAAAACATTTATTTTTAATTGTCATATAATTTTGTATAAAATTAAATCTTTTTCGTTTACTTATATAACTTCAAGTGCAATACATATCTAAAAAAATTATTGGATTTAAAAACTCGTGTATTAATATTATTTTGTAGAATAAGGTTGTCTGTGCTATCATATTTATAATATTGAAATTCCAAATGACGTACTTAATATTATATGTATAATAATTTTTTTTTCTTTTAGTAATTTTAATAAACTTCATAATTTCGAATAATCTGAATTGAATTGTACACTAAATTAAAAAATAAATTAACTGTTATGTAAGGGTATGTAATACATTAAAATTAAATTTTAAACTCGTGATAGTTTACCAAAACTAAATCGCTTGCCGTTTAAACTATCTCAGCTGTTCTATCGTCTAATTAGCGTCAACACTTCGGTGCAACGGCGCGTCTTAATTGACTCCGCAATTCTATTTCACATCGTGTTTAAACATTCTCGCAGGTGTGATAAAACGTTCAGGGCGAGAAAAATGACAATAGCTTGATGGCAAAAGCATTTCGACGGAAACGTCAACAGTCACAGCCGGCGAACTATTTGTTAGTCTTTTTAGTTTTGAAATCGGATCTAGATTTTCAAGAAAAGCGAGTCCAAATCTCCAAGATAATCGAGTTCATCCTGTCGATCATTCTTCTGCGTCTCCACGGGATGTTGTTCACACCGAAGGTTGTCACTTGTCATTATTGTCGTCACGATATTCGCCAATCGGATTAGTGATCCGGATTATTCACCCGATAATAAAGTATCGCTGGTCAAGTTGGTCGACGAACCGACATTGTCGCGATTGTGTAGATTGAACGTATTGTACTAGAGTAGTAGTACTAGGTGAGAGTTTGGACAGACAAGGTTGATTAATCCTGTCCCACCGAGGTAGAGAATTTCGCGTAAGGCTAACATATACAATATTCCTGAGAAGAGCAATTCGAGTGATGAACACAATAAAATTTAGAAATTTATTTTTTTCAAATTGTTTAATTTTATGTCGAATAATAAATGATATTCGTAAGGGTAGTTTTTACTGTTGAATAGATTACGGCATGTGATCTCTTATTTTTCACTTTCAAACATAATTATATTGATATTTAAAAATCTCTGCAAAATTTTCTTATAATATAATTGTAGAAAGTTTATTCTAATTTAATGTCTCCTTATATTGATCTTTAATAAAAAATTTGTTTGTTAAATACGTCACCACGCAACTCGAAGGAGAACATCGTAAAGAGCATCATAAGACACAACGAGAACACGTATACGGGTTGCCCAAGGCCTTCTTAGCCCTATTCGCAACTGGCAAACAGCAAAAACCCCTATGCTTGACGGCTCAATTCTCTCTTTCTCCTTTCTCCCGCCTTCTGATACACCTCTTTCCTCGCGAGGATCGCGCGTGTGTGTTGCGGGTGCTTCCCCACCTTCGCTGCATTACTGTGCTCCCTTCTTTTGGACCGGAGATTCAATATGCCGGCTCTGTGAACGGAACGTTAGCAAGAAGTGGATTGGAGCAATCCACCCCTTTTATCAAAGAAAGTATCCTATGAATATTTTTTCTTTTTTAATCGTTATTTTTATAATTGTTTACGCACAGAACAAGGGATAAGTTAATGATGTAACGTATCAGGAAAGACAATTTACTTCCCCATAAATAATTAGAGAAATATTTGTATATCTTGAGCAGCGCATATTCGAAATCAACTCCTGTTTCTCGATATATTTACTACCCCATAAATAATTACAGAAATATTTGTATATCTTGAGCAGCGCATATTCGAAATCAACCTCTGTTTCTCGATATATTTACTACCCCATAAATAATTACAGAAATATTTGTATATCTTGAGCAGCGCATTTTCGAAATCAACCCCTGTTTCTCGATATATTTACTATCCCATAAATAATTACAGAAATATTTGTATATCTTGAGCGGCACATTTTCGAAATCAACCCCTGTTTCTCGATATATTTACTACCCCATAAATAATTACAGAAATATTTATATATCTTGTGCGGCACATTTTCGAAATCAATTTTTGTTTCTCGATACGTTTACTACCCCATAAATAATTAGCGCAATATTTGAATATATCTTGAGCAGCGCATTTTTGAAATCAACCCCTGCTTCTCGATATTCCCCCATATTATGTTACGAGAGCAAAAATGTGTATAGACAATCAAAGAGCGGACTGTCAAAATGAAATTCTCCAGTCACATGTTTTGGCACGCCGGCCAATCTCGCTGATAGGTAAATATGATCGACGTCGAGGTCGTGCATATCACCATTATCGTAAATCCTAGATTAGCCTTTACTCGCGCTCTCGCGAAAGCTAAACGAGAGGAACCGTGCGCGATCCTGGTAGTCGAATAAACGCGAGAGGGTTGCCGTTCTCCCAGCATGCGCTCAGCATGCACACAGCCACGTGCACCCGTATTGCCAATCAATTCGCGCATTGCGCGCCCGGGAATTAGACAATTAGGAGTCGTCACGTTCCGCTCGGTCCCGCGCCATGTCCCACCACGTCCACCACGTTCCACATCGACCGTACTCGGTTCCCCACCACCTGGAGACTTCCTCGAAGAGAGAGCTGATGTCGGGGTGATGTGTGTAACCAGCTCCATCTAGCGGCTTCGGCAAACCGGAAGAAGAAGGGGCACCCCCTTTGGCTTCCGATTCATCCCGTTGGTCGCTATTGGTCCGCGTTCAACCAAGAAGAACGCCCACTCGCAAAACACCCGAGATGTGCGTCGGCTCGCACGTATTGGTCGAGACCAGACCGCGGTACCGGTTCTGCAAACGTTGCGGGGGCGGCGACGACACCGCGACACCGAGAACGAGAAAAGAAAGGGAGTGAGCGAGCGAGATGACGGGAGCGAGAGAGAGACAGAGTGAGAAAGGGGGAGAATGGGCCCCGGCAGGGCTCTCCGCCGCGAGTGCAGCCGAGCTGGTAATCAGTGCCGTTTCCGCGGCAGTGGCGGTCACCACGCGGCAGATTACACAGATTACACCCGATTACATTTGTACTCCATCAGCACTGACGGTCATCGTTTCTTTTCCGGGAAGATCACCGGTACTATCCCGCCTTATCCCTTCTTCCGTCGTGTGACATAAGCTGGAGTACGTGTTTGACCGTCCTGGTGAACCGTCGCGAAGTCCGATCGTCGACGTCGTCGGTGTACGAAGAGTCCGAATTTTGACAGAAAAGTCAAGAGTGCCGAAGGAGAACTCGAGATCGTATATGTCGGACGACGCCGGGCGTTCAATACTCTCGAATGCGTGGAAGAATATGTTGATGCCAGCGACGGCCGACGGATCTCTCGATTAACGTTGAAAATCAATGTTTCATTCTTCTTGAGACCTAAAGCTTCCAAAGATCTAGTTCGTCGATTATTAATAATGACATTATTATCCAAGAATGACATTTAAAATCTAATGGTGAAATAGACGACGGAGCATCAAGTGCATCGTATGTACATATCACATCACGAAGAAGCTGAATTTAGAACAAGAAAATACAATGCTAGAAAATATCTTTTGCGGGATATAGGCGCACAAAAAAATAATAATCACTCACATTTGTATAATAGAAATATATATATATATATGATGACAGAAACTGTCAACGTAAAATCGACGATATTGTCCACGCAATATAATTTTTAATAAAAACGAATAATGCGCGGCGCAGATTTGATCCTGCATATTTCATTTAAGAAGTGTGATTCAAATGTTTGTATACAGTCTCATTAAGCGCTGCCTGAGAAAAGACCGTAAAGTATCGTGAAAAGAAAGTTGCTGTATACGAATTATCGGCTAAAGATCGGTCGGGATGCGAAAGATATAAAAGTTAAGGGACAAGAAGAGTTGGGTCATCATGTTGATATCTTAAAAACACTCTTCTGACTTTAATGGGGGAATCCGCTCGTGTCGGCTGGGTCATTCCGCGGCGATGCGGCGGATTCCAAGAATAACGGAGCATGGGACTTGTTGAGGCGACGGACTGTATCTAGAGAGCATCTTCGAAGCATTACTCGAAGAGATTCGTCCAGGAATCGCGATGTAACTGATCGTCGCCCGAAAGTGCCGCGTGACTCGATCGCGTCAACACACCATCGTTCTTTAACAGTCATACGTGAAAAAAGGAAACTAATGCAGCGATCATCAGCTGACACTTGGGATCGCGTCGCTTATTGTTTCGAGTTCTGCTAGAGGTTGCGATGTAATGGACTTTACAGCATGGAACTTAGACAGCGGTCGGACGTTCTTTTTAACTGCGTCTTCGAATGACTTCGGAGTGTAGCTGCAATAAAATCGCGGATAGTAGCGAGACGTAAAATCTCGAAGAAACCGGTGCGCGTTAGAATCGGCATGAGTAACGGCGAAGGCGTGGTAACGGGTCCGGGTTCCGGCAACGATCGTCTGTGCGAGGACGTCGACATGGCTACTCCGACGTCAGCATCCTCGAATCTGAAACCGCGAAGTGGCAAGATCAGCTTCAGTGTCGACGCCCTGCTGAGCGGCACGAAGAAAAGTGCCATCAGCGGCGGCGCCTTCGCGGCTAGGCGAGAGAACGATGACAGGATGGACGCGGAGAAGAGTCTCGAGATGGAGAGTAGATATCGTGAGCTGCTGATGGAGCAGCAGAGGCTTCAGAGCAGAGAATTGCTCGCCAGGCTGAGCCCACACGGGCTTGCCGGCTTCGGCAATCATCATCATCATCATCATCATCATCATCATCATCCGAGCAGACTCGATCAGGATCACGCGCCCGCTCGTCACGAGATGCTCACGGTGAAAGATTTCTCTAGAACAAGCCATGACAAGTCGTCCTCGCCCATCAGGATAGATCAGGAGATCCCGAAGGACCGCGACGATCATCGACTGACGACCAGCTCGCCGAGCGCGATCGGCGAAACGATGCTCCAGCGAGAACAGGAGCGTATTCAGGAGGACGACGAGAGGATCGACAGGATCACCAATCCGAGATCCGTGTCGCCTGCGAGCAGACGGGAGATCCTGGACGATCGTAGCGACTCCGAAGCGAATCGCTCGCTGGAAGGTGACCGAACGACGGATCATCTGGACCTCGAGGATCATGAAATAAGAAGCGTCGGCCAGTCCGAGGATCTGAACGTGATGGATTCGGATTGCGAGCTGGAGAGGGATCTCGAGGCCGGTCAAGAGAAGGAGGAGAAGTCCAGTCCGGTAGTGCCTCAGCCGATTCATCCCGGAGTGCAAAGGCCCTCGCAAGGGCCGCCATATCTCGCCGGAGCACCCGGTGCTCCCGGCTGGAACCCCGCGGGATTTCCACATTCTCTGGCGGGGTTCGCGTGGCTACCCCCACCCCCACATCCGCACAATCCTCATGGACATCTTTACACGCCGCACGGCGGGCCTACTAGTCCGAACGGTAAGTCTAGTACCTACCTAGTAATTCGATACTCATTCGTTATTCGACTGTCGTATTTTAAATTATGCGAAATTTCATTTTTGTTTTTTATGCTAAAATGAAAAATTTACATTTTTATATTTATGTGATTTATATGATAATGATATCGCTATAAATTTTAAACAAATGTTTCTCAAATATCTTTCGGAGGAAATAGGAATATGTTGAATCGCAATTGTCATTTAATTAAAATTGTGTGTCTTATTTTAATATCTTAATAACCATCCGTATACAAAGAGAAATATTCTCTGAAATAAAAACAAACTTAACTTAAAAAAATGTCATTCTTGGAAAAGAATGCGAGCAGTAATTTCACTATATTTTTCTTTTCTTTACCTTCAGACCGTACGATTACATTGTCGGTGATTAGACGGAGAACGCAGACTCTTATGGAGAATGTATGACACGCATAGAGAGTCATAATGTTCTGTGATAATGTCATGAGTCACGCGAATAAGCGGATATTATCGGTCTTATGTGCTAAAAAATTCGTACTCTACTTTACCTTTATTACACACGCGATTAAAGCTTAAATCTGAGAAAAATTTCAGATTTTAAAACTAGCATCGCGCATAATATCATGACAAGATATCTTTGCCTTAGCAGATGATTTTTCGAGCGGAAAGATTTAATGAGAATAATGTCGCAAGATTAATGATAAAATATTAGAATTCTAGCACGTGGCACAATAAATAAATATTTAATGGGTAATACTTGGGTTTTATATTTAAATTCATTATCATATGTTATGGTATTTAAGAACCTACCTGTATATTTTATATTATTATGTATTATATAATCTTGTCAATTTTAATTCAATCTAAACTTTGATTAAATTACTGATTATAATTGTTATAATCTTTATTTCTCTCACTTAGAATTTTTAATTTGGAATAATTTGTTTCTGCGAATATATAATTATTATATCCTATAATCATTAATAAATAAACGTTAATTAGTTAACTATTAAATTTTTATATAATGTTTATATATAATTATGAATAAACTTTTGTATTAATAACTATTAATTTATTCTCAAATGATTATATTGTCTAATTTTTGAGCCACTCGAAATTACTTCATTTTATGTGATATTTTCTCGAAGCTACTTTTCATCAAGTAAAAATATTGTCAAATACTTTCTCTAATATCACTATTTAACATTGTCTCTGAACAGAAATTACCGTGAGTATATATACGTTGGCTATTGATTTCAAGAACTATTAGAATTTTAATATCATTCACTTATCGAGTATAGTTACACGCGTGCAGCCATCGAAGTCGCGATTTTCCTTCTACTCGTTGACGTCGACAGGGTTGCAACTCGGTCATTAAGGCCTCACACTGACTTTCCTGATTCTATTCCACAAATGTCACGCGGAACTCGAGTCTCTACGGCTTGCAACCGGCTCCTGAAACCGATCGCGTACGATCGGTGCGGAAAGTTCGGTATACGATTGTGCGTCGGACTCGATCGTCGTACATCTAGGCTATTAGGACGCACGATCAGCGACGAGAGATATTTTTCGTCTCTTTTGGTGCGATGTAAAAATGACGGTGTAACAATGCAAACGAAAAATTGATCGCGTAGATAAAGTTCGATGTCTAATGAGGGAAGGAGAAACCGTGAAAGCAACTGCAGCGTGATTCTTGAGGCAAATACAAAAATGATCAGACATACAGATACAGATCTTGTTTCATGATCGGCGAATATATGGATTGTAATTGGCTAATAAATCGAAGGAAGGAAAGTCGTAGCCGCGTAGGTTTCAAGTCGTGATAATTAGACGCCGTTTATATTAAACGTTGTGCTACCTATCGAAACACACTTCATTGATAAGTAACTTATGATAACTCGAACGAGAGAAATTAGTTGCGATTTATTAATTACTGATTGCGAGGCTGCTCGCTCTTTTTTCTTATCAATTGTAGTAATTGTTCAAAAAAGCTCTAATATTGCGGTAAGCAAAATATATTACATGAATTGAAGAAAATATATACACTATAGAGCTGAGTTGTATTTGTTCAATACGAAATTATGACAAGATGTATTAGTTTATTTGTCTAAGATCTCGAGATGTTTATGAATCAAGACACAATATCAATTATGATGACAATGTTTGAACCGTAAATTACTTATCCATATTAATTATTTCTTTGAGCCACAGTTATTATCATTTGTCCAAGCAAATGGAAGATTCCTTTAACGGAGAAAGACGTTGAAGTGCAAAGACTCGTGTCCTCGTGTAAGCAAAGGACTCATGAACATTACTACATGACAAAATCCTTCCCTAATGGACAATTAAAGTAATACCTCATTAAGGTGTAACCGACACCTTCTGCGCAACGAGCTGCATCTTGGCTCTCTTCAAAGTACTCTGCCTCGAGTATTCGAGTACTCACGAGACTGCAAAAGGACAAGAGTGCTCCTCGTGCCTAGCTTCGCTACTCGCGCGTCAACTCTTATGCTCGCCGAGAGAGCTCGTAATGGTTTTAGAGATTTCTTTCTCGGAAACAGCGTGAATTCCTCATTACGCGCGGATATAATCTCTCTTGCGGTAACTTCGAGATTCGCGACGTTATTTACAACTACGATTTTTAACGAGGATCGTCTTCGAAGAATAAACCACTATAGCTGCATCTTCAAAAGTCCTTTCTGATCCTTTTCTATCGTAATTCATTTCTGCGAAGCTTCTTTTATAATTGCCAAATTAATAGAATTCATCATAAACATTATTATAACGAAAGAGAATTATTAAATAGATTTAGGAAAATTTAAATAGCATGAAGTTTTTACGTTTTTTAAAGTGACATGATTAAAATTATTGCACACCACTTGATGTAAAGCAACATAACATCGAAAAAGAGAAAACATTGAAAAAACACACAAGCATAGAACTGATATAAACGTCGAAAAAGAGAAAACATTGAAAAAACACACAAGCATAGAACTGATATAAACATATAAAAGCAACTGTTGTTTGCATTACCTCAGCTTCTAAAATGGCATAATTGAAAATAACGCTTATAATACTCGAGAGTAGCAACATAGATATTAATTAGAGGAAGGAAAAATATTGGAAAAATCTCTCGCAATTAATAAGAGTACAATTAATATAAATAACTACTAAAACTTTTTTATCGTTCAAAACTTTGAATTATTAAATAGATCGCGTTTACATAATTTACAACTACAACAAAATTAAGATTTTTTAAAATATTTAATATAAAGGAACAAAATTGAAGAATGAGAAGATTTTTCAAAAAATTATTTGAGGAAAAACACAATTGAAACACTCTTTTTCTTTCTGTGATGTAAACATATAAGGGTATTACACGCTGTGCTCTCTCGCACAGAAGGAAAGGGAGAAAGAGTGTCTTATTCTGCAGATGTTACTGACAGAAAATGGAAAGTTGACGAAGGTGGATCAGCCCGCGCGCTAACCGAGATCGCGAACAGTTCGACATGATAGAGTCATACATAACTCACAACATCCATAATGCATTCAAGAGAGATAAAAACTGCTCTTGTTAAGGTGGCCTGTTAGGTTTAGTATAGCGCAGCTTCAGCTTCCTGCGCGACTTCTTGACGAAGTTTTTTTAACGACAAACCATTCGCTTTTCGGTCTTCCGATCTCGCCTCTATGCCTTTTCTCTTACGATTTGTCTTCCTCGTCTTTTTTTCACTGCTGTGATGCACGACACCAATTACCAGCACTCAAAACGGAAGCCGAAGCAACCCGGTACGCGTCATTATTGTTCTTACTCACGATTATTGCATTTGCAACATTGTTGCTTTTGCTCCGAGATGATTGTTCGCTTATAGGGAACTCGGCTAATTATGACGTCTCTCGTTAGTCTTCGGTATTTTTTACCAAAAATTTTAAGCGACGCGAATCAGCTTTTAACCACCGAAGAATGATCATATATCATCTACGATATTTTACAAAGAAATTTAGAACCAGTTGTAATAATAATTTTTACAAGTAATATTTCTATATTATTTTTCGAGTCACACTTCGCTCATGATGATTAAACAGAAAAAAGTTTGTTAATCAGTTTTCACTAGTCCTCTAACAATGATTAGCGCGATTATGATACGCGAGGCTCTCATAAAGTTGATAATGCCCGAGTCTGGACGACGGCTTTCGAAAATTATGAATACGAACATCATTTATAACGCTCGAACGTCGCTGCTCGTACGCATTTATCTGGATTGCACGCGCAAGAATGAATTAACGACGCCCGCCCCGCGTCCAATGATGTTCTACAAAGTATTTTGGACGATTCATCATTCCGTGGACGTAATTACCCGCCTCAGTCGTTCCAACGATGTTGCTGGCCGCGCGGTCTTTCCTCGGCATCTCCAAAAACCCCAGCATCCGTTGACGAAACTAATGTAATTATCTTTGGAAATTTTGTATAAATATTCGCGTAATTTTTTTTTTTTTTTAATATTTAATGGCTCGGTATTTTTTACTAATTTTAACAAAATCAAGTTTTTTGCATTATATAATATAAATAATATTGTATACATTATAGTGAATTTAAAATTTATAATTCTGATACAGCAACTTGTGCCGTTCAATTATACAAAGTCTGTATACATTTTTAATTAGGCTGAACGCGGTTGATATTTTATCTCAACAATTTGAGGCAATCTTTATCGTTGCATTTGATTACCCCAAAAAATGTACAACGTAGAGTCGAAGGAATACGAATCGTATAACTATTAGCCAATTATAGCGGTCATTATAGCCGACGTACTTATTCCCGTGCGTGTTTCAGCGATCGGGTAATTAACAGAAATTAATTAGCAGTCAAGAAGAACATATTGATCGTTTACATGCGCGGCATGGCTAACTTTGGCGAGCGACATGAAATGGCTATGTTACCGTGTGAATGGAAGGGACGTCGACGTAACGACAGATTGTCTGGTTGAGCGCAGATTTGCGGGTATCTTCTTACGTATTTTCTTTTGTAAACTCAAACACACATTAGGGATACTTTACGCAAGCGCGCGGACGCAAATGGAACGGGCTGCCACATTGTCAATTGTTTAATATTTTCACATTTTTACACAGAAACAATTTTCTCTTACCACAATAAAAATATTAATATCTACCACAATAAGATATAAAATATACTCGATTAATTTTACTATGTACTTATTTTAATATTTTTTATTGTGGTAAATATTAATCAGAGAAACTCTTATAAAATTCTTCCAACACCATATTGTCCCACGATTACCATAATTTTCAGGGTAAATTCTAAAAGAAAATTCTCTCCGTGATATAAATGTAGAACAAATTTATATTTATACGTAGAATACTTTTATATCTCACATTGTGTTTTCTCATGCAACAATATTATTCACTGAATATTATATATGAATTCATATAATATTTTATATGTTATATATTATTTTTCCATACATGTTTGATACTTGAATAAAACATCTCTTTTTCACGGTAAGATAAATAACATTGTAATTCTAAAGTTGTAATTAATTAGTTGAGCGACTTGAAATAGTAATTCCTGACACCCTTATATTAGCTCGAGCATGAAGTGTCACTAGAAAAGGCAATAAAATTCCATTAGTAGAATATTTAGTACAAAAGATCGCGTCGTGTGATGTTGTCACGGTCCATATACGTTGTTCTCGAAGGAAGAAAGCGGTGTGAGCAGATCCTGCTACCTTCGATCCGTCTGAATAAGTATTTAATTAGCAGAAATTAATTAGCCTCCAGGGAGAACATATTGATCGGTTACGTGCGTCAAGCCGCCTGCCTCTCCCAACACACGCGAAACGAGCGGTGCAGCAAACGCGAATGGAAGACGTAATACCGGTGTCTCGACTGATCAGGTCGACAATGCCGGCGGCCCGTGCCTTTTTTGTACACGAGCGATCGTTAATTAGCGCGCGGAATCCACGCGTGTCCTCCTCGTCGTCGTGAAATCGTCATCGTTCCCGTCGAGCTGGATGTCGAAAAACACTTTTTCACGGTGCCACAACATGCGGCCGTACAAAATCAAGCGATGTAACCGCGCATCTAGCTGACGTAGCTTCGCTTCCATCGAGATATCAATTACTCATACTCTTATAATATGAGATGCTTATTCCGAATGTGTCGGAGAGTAGAATTATGGGGATTGGAAATAATATTTCTAATTGCAGAACGCGCACGCGTTAAAAGGATTTATTAGCAACTGTGATTCTTAACGCGTCAATAGCGTTCGTTTGGTCAATTGTGCGTGGTTCTTCAAATATGTCATATTGGATATTAATGATTATAGTCTGACAGAAAAATGTTGGTAGCGTAATAATATATTATAAGCCTTTATTGTTATACTCACTTTGTGGATAATTATTACATTATTTTTAGCTTTTGGAAAATGAATTTATATAAATGAAACGAAGGAGAATGTGCGAACTGCTGCCAATGTATAATTACATTATCGTGAAAAAGTGGCAAGATTTTATGCAGTATCAGTTAATTGCACGCGTCATAAACAACGACGGTCGATGATAATCATGCATGCCGGATGCACGAGACTGGGACGATAGGTCGATGATAATTAGGCGCCGTTTGCTCTGAACATTCAAGCGCAATTGGTTTTTTATGATTTAATTTGCACCCTCGTCGTGAGACCGTAATCGCTTCATCTCGCGAAACCTATGAAAAGCATTTTACCTAATCGTTGTCGTAAATTAACAACCAACGTTGCACATTCAACGTTTATTATCACTCGATAAGTGCACGAAGATGGTGGACTGACATTTTAATAGTAAACGAATACAAATATCCGCGGATGTCGTTATTATCATTTTTCTGATTCTCTCTCTTTCTCTCTAATGATGCATAAATAGCAAAGTAATATACGGCAGAGTAATGTTATTTTAATCCATCTCTTTTTGTACTTTTTCACATCGCAAATACCGGCTCAATCTACTAAAAATGAGCGAGATTTAAACCATGATATATATATATGTATATATCGAGTAATTTTCTAATAAAAATTTTCCATTATTTTTATAAAATAAATTAAACTCCTCTCCCGCTTAATTGAGAAATATTTTATATTATCAAATATTTACTTTACGGTATGGATAGATTTTTATTAAATCTTTATATTTGAATCAAAATTTTTCCGCGGATGTTTTTTTCATTCGATGACAGTATAAGTAAATTTTATTGTATAAAGATAGGAAGCCCTATTTAAACACATCTCTCCTTTGGTTTCAGGGGACTTAAGACTGCCGGGACCTGGACCAGGTCCGGTCAGATGCACCCTCAGAAAGCACAAGCCAAACCGAAAGCCAAGAACGCCCTTCACGACGCAGCAGCTGTTATCGCTCGAGAAAAAGTTTCGCGAGAAACAGTACCTGACGATAGCCGAAAGGGCAGAATTCTCATCGTCCCTTCACCTTACGGAAACACAGGTGAGACATGAAAGCAATTAATTCTTTTGGCCCTGAAGAAGTCTCATTTTACGTATAATGATATTTCGGAGAAATATATTTAAAACGTTCGCTAAGAAAAAGATGAACAATCATGACGTTCATGCGAGTTTATTTGACACCAAAAGCCGCAAGTAAATTAGCTTAGGACAGTTAATTACATATAATATTAAGCGTACGAAAAAATATATATTTGCTCTTATATATATATATATATATATATCCGACATATATTATAATATAAATCGAGTAAAAAGACAATGCGCACATGTATTGACACATTTCAAATTGATATTAAATATCGATTGATATATTAAAACGGAACATATTCTTCGATTGTCAAGTGTGCAATTAATAAAAATCGATGCAATTCATTAAGTATATTGATTTTATTAAATATTGAATATTTTAGTGAGACGAGTTTGCTTTCAAAGCTAAAAAAATGCAATTTTTCCAGTTAATATTTATATGTCTTTATACACACATCTGAGAAAAATAAGTTGCAAATTTTTTACATAGATATACATATATTTTATTCATTATTTTCTGTATTTTTTTTTTACTATCGTCCTTTTTTGCCATATGTGCAACAGACTACGTTATCGCACGTTATTAGCGTGCTAAGATACACTTTACGCGTTCATTACAATGCATCAGTCGAAATGAAGCTACATCGCATTCATTTGCTTAGATAAGCTACGATTACCTCGCCATCTCCTCGTGTCGCTTAAGCCGCTATAAACCGTTCCTTCGACTGTGCTCTCTCCTCTCATTATTCACCTCGGACAAAGAGGTATGTCTACAATTCAAATCGTGATATTCGCGGCGACATTCATCTCCATGGTCTTATGAAATAATTTATCACTTCGTGCGTGGTTATATGCGATTTTTATGAACAGAGCGATTTTTATGAAGAGAGAAGTTGACAGACGGTTGATACATTTCTATAGTAGCATTTATGGGAGACTTATCCTTTAAATTATGAATGATATAATTCGATATTATATTCTATTTTCATTCCTATAAGCCAAAATCTTTCACTTCTATTGGAGCTTGATGTGATATAAAGTTCATTTAATTCAAAAGCATCATAAAATTGAAAAGTTTTCTAGACTGAATATATTAGCAATATTTTTCTAAAACACACATCTGAATATATTAATTATCATATATTGGAGCTTTTTATGCGTGTTATATAGACAATGTGCGCTTATCGAGGCGCAAAATAATTTCATAATCTGAATATTGAAATCATCTGGTTTCTATACCTACATTTTTATAACGAAATACTGTAAATTAGTCGATTCAAAGTGACAGTTGCGCAAACGACGGAATCCGTAAACGGCTGTACAAATAATAATTAAACGCAATTTAACGTCAATTCGATTCGGTTGTATGCAAATTCGACTGTTACAACGCGTGTCTTATGACATCGAGAATTTCTCGATACTTCGATAATTTCTTGCCAGAAGTTTATGTTCTTCACTAACTACTTTGTGTCTAATGATGCTAACATGCTTTTTTGCGCAGGAATTTTTATTTACCGATTATCATGTCCACATATTGTAGGTTGCTCAGAGTGTTAATTATTAGATTATTCATTTTATTAATTACGTTCACAGATGGATAGATGTGTGTTGTTTGCCAATTATAAATCCCGTTAGTGTTAAACGCGACGTCGACTAATAATAGCGTAGCACTTATATAATGTTTGCAAAGTATATTGATACAACGCAACACATATAGTAGAATCTATGAATTCTCACATTACTTGATACCCATCAAGACGATATTTTCTTTGTAACTTAAACGACTTAAGGGAAGAAAATTCAGAAATTGCTCTGATTTTCGGAAACTATTTTTCATATAAAATTAATTTTCACATCATTTTTCATATCTAAAACCTTTAAAACAGTCATGGGAGACTTATCCTTTAAACTTATCATTTAAGTTATATACGAATAAATATAATTATATACTCGATATTATATTCTATTTTCATCCCTAGAAACCGAAATCTTTAATTTCTAACGGATCTTGATGTGATATAAATTCAAAAGCATCTTAAAATCGAAAAGTTCTCTAGAATATTATTAACAATATTTTTCTAAAAAAACCACATATCTGAGTATATTAATTATTATATAGAAGACTAGTTACGATAATAGTCATAACATATTACATAATGCTCTAACTTGTTATTAACTTAAATTCACTTTTATTTGGAAATATTGTCGAAACTGTAATATATATAATGCTCTGAAAATACTTAACATTTTTCTTTCACTATCAACGTCACAAAAATGTGAAATATTTAACAACTTATTTTGACACAATTGCATTTGAAGTGAAAGGCAGCAAATTCGGTTCATGTTCCGGTATCGACTTTATTCATTATCATCTCCACTCTATGAACACCGTTATGTTCCAGGTAAAGATCTGGTTTCAAAATCGAAGAGCTAAGGCGAAGAGGCTTCAGGAAGCGGAAATAGAGAAACTAAGACTATCCGCGAGACCCCTTCTGCATCCCAGTTTCGGGTCGGGACTTATGTTTTCTGGGGTGGGCCCGCCTGGTACCCCAGGAGTGCCTCCCTTCATTGCAGCTGCTATGGCTAGGCATACTCATGCCGCGGCGGCGGCGGCCATGTTCATGGGACCGCCGGGACACCGACCTTAATAATATACGTCGGAATATTATATACACGTGCGATTGAAAATCAATTCTTGACGCGTTCGCCTAAAGATTTGGCAACCTATTCGTAAAATAAGAACTCGATGGTGTAAGATCTGTGAGAGAACACGAGAGGGATCCAAAGATTAAGGATTTACAAGAGACAGAAACTGTTTCTCTGATTAATTCAAGAATACGAAAATCCAAAATTTAGTAACTTACAAATTTGCAAAGCCACAACTTTGCGAATTAACGAATGGGAAAAGTGAGGATGCAGATAAAGTTGGTGATCGAGGAACTGAAGAATTGCATTCTGAAGGAATTGAAGAAAGCAAGAATAATAATTTTAAAATTCGAGATTACAAGAACTCCAAAAATTCCAATCATTTAGCATTGAAAGTCGAAATTGCAATTAGCGTCAATTCAAAAATGTCTTATTTCTCTCTAAAGATAATCAACATATAAATAACTTAATTGTTTTTCAAAAATATTAAACCAAAAGTTTATCATTGAAACATTTCTACTTAAAAAATTTTCTAACTTAAAAAGAACATTATATTTTTTTGCTGAACGATGGAATATATCGGCGTCTCGAAAGACGCTCTAAGCTTTGATCTCAAAAGAAAATATGAGTGTATATAGTGTAAATAGATATGCGTTCGTACGGTAATTATGGGTGTACGTATGTATATACACACGTGTACAGGACGCTTCGATTACTCTCATTATCAGAAGGAGGAATCGAGAGGAGCGAGCGTTCGAGAGTTAGTTTAACGATTTGGACCGCGCTGGATCTAGCAAACATTCGTTTCAGGATTTGTTTTAAATATGGACCGGCTGAAAGTGCAGTGATGTAAACGAGGTACGTTTAAATAATTACGAGTCTGAGAGCATTGAAAAACTTTATTATTAAAGTCAAAATTTTCTCGTTAAAAATAATTTCACATTAAAAAAATATTTCCAAACAAATTTTGTTTATCATAAAACATCAAGTTGCTACATTTGAAATATATTTTCAAAAATTATATTAGGAATATTAGCGTGACGTTATTTTTCATAGCTATTATTAAATCAAGCAATGATTTTTCATTGGCAAATACCGCTTGCAATTCACTTAATCCTGATGTCTTTCAGACTTGTTGCATTTTTTCTACGTGAGAAAATGTGATGCAAGCATACGCAATTAAGTATCAGCTTGTATCAATTGTGTGAATCGAAGAAGAGATGGAATCGTTCGTAAGTAAATACTGAAGTTACGAATGTGGCACGGTTCTAGACGTACCTATATGCGCCTTGTATAAATGTAAGATGATAATTTATCCATGAAGGTATATTATAGCGAAATAAAAATGATTTCAGTATTTACGTTCCGCCGATTTTTCAATCCTTGAATATAAACTGTAATTTTTTTTTATTATTATACAGACAATCAATGTGTGGTATACGATAAAAAAGCAAGCTTTATTTTTTCAAATTCTCTTAAATATTGAAATTAATTAAATTTATTTAGATTACAATTTATATTTAAAAAACCGGATAAAGAGTAATAATTTTCTCGAAACTTTAGTCAAAAGAATTAACGCTACGAATAGACGTCCAGCAATTTTTCAACGTTGCAATTAACCAATTTGCAAATAATACAATGACCTAATTGACTAATAACTTCCGATCAAATGAAGCGTCCGTAGCATTGAGGCAAAGCAAAGCGAAAAAAAGGAAACTAACCACGATCGAATATATCGCACAGTCATCGACAGGTCGGCTTCATATATGGCAAGTAGTCGATCCAATGGTATAAGACGGCCGAAAGTGTCCGCCAGATAATTAGAAATATGTTAATCCACCGTGGTTGCTAATTGGTTTTTGACTAAATTTTTAATTAAGTCTTAAGCCTGGGCGGCGCGCTGATTTATCGAAGAGAGGAGACCCGCGGCTAATTATAAAATATATACATATATATATATATATATATATATAGAGAGAGAGAGAGAGAGAGAGAGAGAGAGAGAAAAGGCACCCCAACACACACGCATATCTACGACGGCCGCTCATTTGTCGTTATCATATTTGTGCATGTCTTGGCTGTGTGCACCTGTCTCACTTTACAGTGTATGGCCATATATATGTAATGTAGGAGCTTGCAACATTTTTTTTGCCAACGCGCGACTTTCCAAGAGATCATCTCGATAATTGCTGTATTAATTTGGCATTTTATTGAACTCGCAACATTCGAAGGCGTCATCGATTCGCGATGCAGAGTTCACCAATATTACAGGATATTTAAGTGGATAGAGTGATTTAAAAGTAAATTAATAATTGCATTCGATTATTTTTTATACTTTTACGAGCTTAGCTTGAAAATTGCTTTTATTTAGCACTAAAAATGAGAAGATTTAACAAGTATATGAATGAGTCTAATTACTTGAAAATTTCCATCGCAATTCTTGCTCGTCTTTATGACAATAATTTTTGTGGTATGCCATTTAAGTGCATAAAATGAAAAAAACAAGTTTCGAATAATATAGCAAATTATCTAGAAAAAGAATAAATAATCATTTGCATGGCATCTGTAGATCTCTTCAAATCTTGAGATCATAAAATTATCATTTAATTAACGAACCGAATCTTTCTTAATGCCATCAAATTAGAGATTGAATATGCAACAAGGACATCAGAAATCAATTGCGTCACGTGCGACAAGTGGCAAAGCGCAAAGAGATCCTTTAAGAGCGACGATTCATCGTTAAAGGCTTTACAAACAGGCGCCAGATATTCACTACCCGTGTAAATCGGAAGCTGTTCGGGGATTCCTGGTTCCCACTCTCCCACCCTGTTTGTGTTCTCCAAAGCCAGCCAACCGCCTCCGCTTCTCGGCACGACCTCAGAGAGTCGGCGCTCCCATATAGATGAAATTTATGTACCGAGCCGGCCGATTCTACGCATACGGCCACATTGAGCGCTGACAATTAATTAAAGAATAATTTCTTGTCTTCGCGATACGCGGAGGAGCGTCGCCGGCTAGCGTCCAATTATGCCCTCGGACCGGAGCGGAATACCAAGCAGGTCCGTCGACGACATCGGACTTCTCCACGCACTTCTCCGGAAGCTTGTACCCTTGTAACCTTTATAGTCACGCCGCTACCCAGTGCGATTCATAAAACGCGAGGCGCGCAACATAGGAATAACGACTGCGTCTTAATTACACGGGAAGCAATAGATTTCTATCTTTTTTGCTTCTACTTTGTTAGAGCATTAACTTCAAATTAAAAGGCTTTTTAATATGAAACAAAATTTGATTTTTAATATTTTACAGAATTATATAATGTGTTAATTGCATCAAGCTCTTCATTTCAATTTGTTACATTTGTTTCGAAAAATTAAAAGAACATAAATACGTACGGGTATAAAAATAATGAATGTAAAAGAGAAGCAGAAAAGATGATGCGCTTAACAATTTAATTTCAGCATTTTATTTACTATTTGACATTTCTGCATACATTTTGTCCTCGTTTTCATTTGATTGATAATAATATTCATTTGATAATAATATTCTAATTTCTTCAATAAAAAATAATTTTGTCGGCGCTAAGGAGTTAATCAGCTGCACCTGTCAAATAGGGTCAAAAGAGAACAGGCGAGCGCACATAATGAATCAAAAGGGATAAGAGCGAGGAGGAAGGAATATTCACGGTTAACGCGCGTATCGAAAATAGGGTTCTCTGCGCTCATTCGGTTTATCCAAATTAATTGGTCGTAAATTAAACAGCCTGGTCTGACGAGTGGGCGAGCGATGAAGAAAACGAGATGGTGCCGACTCAACGGGCAGGAGGGAAGATCAAATACGTATAGTGGAAGAGAGATGAGTGAGCGCGGAAGAAAGTCGGGCCTAAAAGGTGCCGAGAGACGAGATGGAGAGAGACAGAGTGAAAAAGGCAGAGATTAAAAAACCAAAAGGATATAGGTTTAGTGAGGGCACTGTCCGTGGACAGTAGCGCATCGACACGCCATTATGTGGCGGCTGGGACTAATTTATACAAGGGAAAGACGAGGACACTACCGAAAATCAAGTCGCGGCAGAAAGAAAGGTCCTGGTGGCATTATACATATATTTAAGGGAACGGGTCCTTATCCTAATTGGGAGCCCACCACTGTTTCGACGGGTGTACCGATGCTCGGATTCGTGTCCTCCGTCGTGGATTACAGATAATCAGAGAAAATTGTCTCGAGAATTAAATCAAGTTATCTTTCTTCTAATTTTGATCCTAGATTTGAAGGTAAAAATGTCGAAACAACACAAATGTGCGGTACACGGAGAGAATGTTTTCTTAGAATTTGTCCTGAAAATCATGGTAATCATGGACGCAATATGGTATTGGAAAGGTTTTATAAGAATTTCTCTGATTAATATTTATCACAGTAAAAAATATTAATATGTACATAGTAAAATACAACATATTTTATATTTTATTGTGGTAGATATTACTATTTTTATTGCGGTAAATATTAATCAGAGAAATTCTTATAAAATTCTTGCAATACCAAATTGTCCATGATTACCATGATTTTCAGAGGAAATTCTCTCTGCGTAGCAATTATCCAGCTTTCATTCTTTTTCTTATCTTCTCTACTCGTTAATATTCCATTTAGCTTTGTTAAAAAGTCATATACAATTTTCTTATTAATCTTAAAAATTATTTAACTTCTTGTACTGAAAAAAAAGAGTAACGCATACATATGTATGCAACTTGCACGCTTTTCAAGACGAGCTTCGGAAACATGTTTCGATAAATGTCGTAGAGAAATAAAATGATCGCGTCGAAACACCATAAATCGGACGCATCGGTAAACGAGAGCGCAGATCATGTGCTGTTGCCAGTAATTGCCGGCAAGATGAATCGAGACGAAATCCCGTTTCCGACTTCGTAGGAAATTTACGAAGCGGCATCGAAGCGTTTACGGCGAGAAAGTTATCCGCTACGGTCGCAAGAAAGTCTCGGCCGATGCAAACGCGTCTCGGCGGACTCTTCAAAAGTACCGAGGAACCGAGCTCCTAATTAGGAACAAGCTTGATGACCGTTCTTACACGTATTAAGCGATAAAACGAACAGGAAAGGCGAAGCAGGGTATAATAAGTAAAATTCATAAGTAATACCATTTGCTTCATCGTACTCGAGTCTCCTTTTTTTTTGTTCATGAAATTATTTATCTCGACACACGTTTGTAAAATGTAAATTTTCGAAATTTTACAAACGTTAAATTCCAAATCGACAATTAATTCGATATTCCGTCATTAAAGAAAATTGTGAAAAAAAGAAAAAAATCAAATTAAATACAAAATATTTCCAGCAGTATAAATTTTAATAATTCATAATTATAGTGCAGAAAGAGAGAAAGAGGAGGAGAGAATCTGTATGCGTATATGTCATTATCCAGCAAGTTCTCATCGCGCGCCAAGATCGAGTCTGCTCGCGAGATAAAAAGTGGCACATCGCGATATATAAAAAGAGATAATAACTATATAATTTAATCGCCGGCACTTTTCCGGGCGCGAAAGCACGAGGCGTTTTACACGCGAGACGATTGTCGCGCGGAATGCTAGCTTAAGTAGATGTTCCATCGCGACTCTCGGTATGCCAGGAGCAATTAGCGAGCGAACGGAAATCGCTTTAATATCTTTCTGCCTGGACAGTCGTTGGCGCGACGACCGGTTTCTAAATAGGATGAAATGACGCCGCATTATGAATTGTCGACGTAAACGCTCCTTTTTTCTCCCGATTTCGCCGCTGAAACGGCGCGATTACGCGGACAGACGCAGACGCGCGCAGGTGCGATGAAAAACGAAGAGATTTTAATTATTTCCAGAGACTCGGCTTCGGCCTGACATGCTGCTACTATTAATTACCAAACGGGATTCGTTCCCTATGAATATAGATGAAGGCGGAGAGGAGAATTTCTTTTTCGATTTCTCGCCGATCGAGTTATATCGAGATCGACATCCTGCACAGCCTTCGAATTTATACTCGTTAAAATGCAATTTGTCATTATATTATTTTTTATATATATTTAATGTATTTATTCGTCATGCTCATTTAATAGATCTACTAATACGCTTATACATATTTATGTTCTAAAAGTGCGTTAAGATTATAGCGTTCTGCTAATAATTGTGAATGTTTCGAATCTTAAATAAAAAATCAATTAATTTTTTTAAGAATTGAAATTTAATTTCTCTCTCAATAACAATTTCTCGGTAATCAAATTTTTAATTCGATGAGTAAAAGAAATGCATCTACATATACTTATTATTTTATATAAAAAAATTATTAATATATAATTTCCACGATGAAAGAATGCATTGTTAAAAAAAAGTAACGTGGCAATATCTCGATCGAAAATTTCGGAAATGTTCGAGTGGCAGATCACGTCCGCGGCCGAGCTGACAAAAACGATAGCAGAATCCTGGGGCAATTAGTCGATATTTTAATGCGCAAAAAGTCGACCCCTCGTTAGATCCTCTCGCAGCGAAGGACCAAACGCCCGCCACTTCCCAAAGGGATCCATCGAGAAAAACGGACTCGAACGCTGGACCGATGCGGCACCTTGTTAGCGCAAGGATTCTCGGGTTGACAGCTTCGAGCAAAAATAACGCGGACGTTAACCCGTTTCTACGGCTAAGGGGTATCGACGCGCGAATCGTCCAGTCGCTTCGATTTTCGTCCAGACACTCCAATTTACCGTGAATTTGTCAGTGAAACGAGGTTCCATAAACACCCAATTTTTATTCGCGCTTTTTTCATATATTTTATCTGCATTTCTGATATGCTTCAGCTAAACCAGAGTTAATCGAACGAGGGAATATGATATACTTCACTATTTTACATCGTATCCTTAATTTAAAGAAATTATTGAGCACTAAATAATATATTAACATTTTTATAACAGTAATAAAAGATTGAATTATTTTGCTAATTATTGTGAAGGAAATATTATATTTTCTTTATTATAATTATGTAATTTGCTTAATTATTAAGACCAGAAATTAATGTTTTCTCTGATTTTTTAGTATTATTTTTTCCAAATACATAATTTGCATGTATCTATAAGATAAATCAATTAAATGTTAAATCATGAAATCCTTGAAATATTTTTGTCGACAATGAAATGGTTCGGAAGTTAAAAAAACAAAAATTTAAATCAATTATACAATCTGCATTATGTACGATAATCGAAACAAACATCACTATAAGCTTTTTAAATAATCACTTTTTTATATTTATATTATCTCTATCAAACACATTAAAATAAAATAACACGACGATGAAAATATAAATTAACGAATCGATTTTTAACAACACGGAAAATTAGAAAAAGTTATATATATATATATATATATATATATTTAATAAAAAATTTCAAATTATTGAGACAAATGTAAAATAATGGAAAAGATCCAGATAAATAGTAAAATGTCCTGACAATTCCAGATTTATATAAAATTCCCTGACAATTTCCCGGTTTTCCAGATTTCCCTGGCCGCTAGATTCTCTGCGAATTATCTGCCTCAGTTTGCGTTTAATTTTAGAACGATCTGTATTTAGCTATTTAGATACATCAATGGGAAAAGGTTGGCTGTGCACGTACGTGGGAAGCATGTGCGCTTATCGGATTCCAATTAAGTACGCGATCCTCCCGGTAGCGGCAGTTACGCCTACAGTTCCACCTACTTGAGCGCGCGGAAGTGAATCGCGCGGAGAGCAAGAAATAATTAGAGCTTTCGAGCGAGAGAGCAAAGGGGAAGCAGCAGTCCCAGGGTACTTCCTTAATTGACCTCCGTTTACTTGTACGCCCGCGTGTGCTCGCTCGCACACACGCCCGTTCGATTATCCGATTAAGCACGAATTGCGAAATGAGAGTGCGAAATTCGCGTTACACTAAACACCCTGACGTATTCGCGTTCTCCGAAACGGTCGTTTCAACGGTGTAAAAGTGTCATCGTTAAATTTGATTACCTTATTGGCATAAGTTTATGCACAAATGCACTTTCTGCATCCTTAATCACGGCAGCAAATCTGCGTCGTTTAATTTTAGTTTCCATACTGCCAATTTATTTTCAAGCGGGGCCAACTATTTTCAGAATCTTTTTATTTTGTATCAATATTTTTTCGAATTTTGAGAATATGTATTCAGCGTTGGGCTAAATACAGTATCTAGAGTTTGTGTATCTGAAATATATTCGAATTGAAGTAGGTATCTATATCTGTATCTAGATACAAAACATGGTATCTGAATTGTTTTTTTTTTCAGATACATTTGCAGATGTATCTGTATCTATATATATTTTAATTTGTGTATCTGTCTCCGTATCTAGATATATTTTTTTACACGTATCTGTATCGAGATACATTTTAAAACTAAATATAAAATATTTGTAGAAAATAGCGTAATAGTGGTGGATAAGATATATCTTATCCATCACTATTACGCTATTTTCTACAAATATTTTACATTTAGTCGGGAGCAGAGAGAAAAGAAAATTAGCAAAAAAATAAAATATAGAGAATAGGGATCCAGATTTATACTACAAAATCGCCTCCAGCTGTTGTCTTATATCCGGCTCGGTTCTTCGGACGCGGCTGCCCTTCGTTCCCAATTCCGATCCAATTTGATGCACGGTAGCTTCGAGATACCGCGTAAGGGGCTACGGGAGTAAATGGTAAATAACTGAGCCGTCCCTATACACGGCTTCGGCCACGGGCGGAGAGAGAGCCTAATTAAACGATGTACAATTTATAACACCAGCCAGAAGGTCTAATGGCTCGCGTTCCTGGAAACCCGTTGGTTCCACCGTAGGACCACACCTAGCCGGTCCTGCGGAGAGATTGTCATCGGCTCTAAGGAATGATGCCGCCGTCTCGTTCACGATTCATGTGTAGCCCGCCATGGCTTCTGATATAATGTCGAAGACTCGCACGCATCGTCCGAATTAATTACTTGTCTTAATTGTTATCGAGTCTTTTCCAAATTTCTCCTTCGCGGTTACGCGTTGAAAAACTTGATCGACTAATTTCGAAACCGTTCATGAGAAGGAAAACATCACAGAAAAAACAGTATCCTTGAAAGAATGCAAATATGTCTTGATTCGAGTATATTTTATCCTTATATAGCGCCAAATATAAATAATTTTGGATAAAGGATAATTTATCCTTAAAACAAAGTGCAAAATATTATTGGTTGAAGCTAAAATTTACTTATAAATATTGCAAGGACAAGTGACAAGTGAGCATCGGATATAAGTGGTACTTTCAAGGCAAATGAAAATTTGTGATTACAAAGAGCATTCTATGCTTAAATCAATCAAATAGCGTTCAAGAATAAAAATATATTTGAATCAAGGATTTCTTTTTTTCTGTGATTTCAAGCTCGGACTAAGAAAAAAATCGGAGCATTTCTCTCTTTACATCTCTGTGAATTTTATCAAATATTGTATATTACGAATACAAATTAAACATTTTAATCGAAATTATTCTGGCGCTCTCTCTCTCTCTCTCTCTCTCTCTCTCCGTTTTTTAAATTAAACAAAAAAATGGTAATCGGCATCGCGAAGCTCACTCATTTAAGTTTGTCGCGGAAAGAAAGATACGCGATAATGTATCAATTTATCCTTAATCGAGGACTATTCGTATAAAACTGTGTAAAATATCCAAACAGGCTTCTCCCTTCGTGAATCTTTCATCGCGACGAACCGATCTCTTTCCCGCGTATCAAGACGTACCGCGACTTTATTATTATCGCGCAGCGGAATGTAACCGGCGAGGTGATATCCTTTAATTTTACATTATTGACGAGCGTGTCGATGAAACGGGACCGCTTATTGGTCATTCGTAAGCGCATCTAATGATTCGCGTCGGAATGCCGGACGAGACTTAAGAACGAAAATTAAGAACTCGGCGATACCTGAGGCGGCTTACTGTTGATAAAAATGCCGTCCTTATCTCGATCGGTGAAACCGAAATTAGTAGCTGGCGAGCGCCCGCACTCCATGAAGGCGCAGATAAGTAAACTAAATAAAACGCGAAACTTATACTCACAATTAGAGAGATATCTCTCTCTTTCTCCTCTATCCGACACTCTCCTTCAACCCTTTCTTCCCCATCCATGTGGCGAACAGTAAAATCATCAGATTTAATACGCGCAATTATTTTCGTTACGCGAATGCGTAAATTAGCTCGCACCGCTTTTGTAACATCTCCCCGAAGGTTGTTAAAATAGAGAATTCGAGATAATTGTGCTCGTAAACCGCGTAAATCGAAGGAGATCGTCTTCGCCGAGTCCTACATGATTATTATATAGGGACGATTATTTTTACGGAGAAATTTTTTCTTTTATATTCGCATCTCTATGTTTTTTATTGACCTTTGCTGCGGGATATTATCGTTTATTTTATATTATCATGAATTTTGCAGAATGTCTGCGCGGTGTCTGCACGGCGCGAAATAATAATTCTAAAAGTTGACAGGTTTATAAATCGTTCGAATGTAAATGGCATTTAAATGATCGTGATATTAAACTTCGCATATCTTTCCTCTACATATATTTTAAATTCTCTCTCTAAAAAAAATCCATTATACTACAAATAAAATATGTGAATTAATTTTAAGTTATGTTTATAAAAACAATCTTATTTTTTGGGAGAATTGAACTATTGTACAAAAGAATCGTGGAAATCTTTTTTAATATTGCGGGAAAAAAAGTAGAGCTGTTATTAATTTATATTCTTTGATTGTGAGTATAATTATCACGTTATTATACGCTGTCATTATTAAGTTATTACGCCAGCGTTGACGCAGAAAAAAGGCGCTTGATGAATTATTTAGTATAATTTATCGCGATCGCGCGATAACCCAACGTCGGAATTATCGCGTCAAACGATGAGATAAATTGAGAACCTTGAGTTAACGCCAGCTTTCCTGATTCTCGTCGGCAAAAATTCCAGCCTTATCTTCTGATGAAGTCGAAATTAGTAGCCGACTACTGTACAAGTCCCAGACGAAATTGGTGGCAGAAAAGGAGAGACGACGTTCATGGTGACAAGTATTGCAATAATTTCTCTCATGATAAAATAAGAAAAATATTTATGCTGTCAAAATTCATAAATATTACGTAGTAAAACTGCCACATGTGGCCTTCTTAAAGTAGTTGAATAAAAATTATTTTCCAAACTTTATCGAATGAAATACTGTCTACTAAATTTCTTCGCACAAACACCATCAGTTTTGTAATTTAATCCGCACGTGACTATTCGAATTAGCACAGTATGAGGAGATGTAATTTCCCAACAATATAATAATTACGGTAGCGCACATTTCTGTGAATATTATAATAGTAATAAGAGTGAACGATAATATTGGTCGCGATTGGCGACAACGATTAACCGTGCTAGCGATATATTGGTAAATGCACACACGTACCCACACAAACGAGAAAGCCTAACGAGGTAACACAGACCGCTTTGCGAGGTCCAGCGCGAGCTCCGCTGGACATCCGTAAGTGTTGGATTCTCGGCCGTTGTTAAGTAAATTGGGTCCCAACCGGTTTCTTATTTCGTGGCCACTGTCTTACTCTCCGCGGTCGTACTCGGGACACTCACGGAGCAAGAACCGCGTCTTCGGTCGATCGGTTCCCTTCTTCGGGCTCGTTGCTCGAAAGTTTCAGGGCCGTACATGATTGCGAATCGCGAAACTCGCTCGGTCTTCAATTAATATATATTATACGTGTTTGCGACTTGCAAAATAAGTGACGAAGAATATCTAATTAATCTGCAATCCGCGTGATACGCTTGAATCGCAAAATATATAGATGATTTATCGTCTGCGTCACAAACTTCAATTTGGAATTTGTAAAGGCTTGAATCTCGAAGACAAATTGAATGATTTAATTTTGGAAAAACGTTGAAATTAATTTGCGAAAATGTATGACGAAGAGATTACGTAAATCTTTAATTTTTGGGCTTATATGCGTTGAGTTTATTTAGTTAGAGAGTATTATGATAATTTATTAATTTATCTATTTATTATAATTACGCTCGAGACTCGTTGACTGTAAACGAAGCTATATGAATAAGTTTTATTTAAATAGCTTCGTTTGTTACATTCTCGCGATTTAACCAATAACTTTTACATAATTAATACATCTCATTTTTTCGAGATTCAATCATTATAAAGACAAAAGTCAGAATTTAATCCTAGATATAGTTAAGACAGTTAAACATGGTAGAGGAAACATACAAATTCCTCTCAATTTTTCAACCGGTGCTATTATTTTGCGCATAACTATATAAAAATTAAATAAAATTCAAACAAAAAGATGGTAGAAGATATCGGGTGTTGAAAATATAAATACGATAATTATTTAGATATTTTATATTACATAAACCGGTCTAATATGCACTTAGATCGCGCGCATGTCTATCTAAAAGTTTACAACGCGAGAAGAAATTCTTCTGTTTTAGCTCGGACAACGAAGGAAGGAGGTTTCTAGAGAAAGGGTTACCACGAGAGAGAAAGATCTCGGCGGCCGATACAACCGCTTTTTGTCAATTTATAAGGATTTATACCAACGGCACGCAGATGCGCTTGTTCTTCCCTGCATCCCGCACCCGTCTTTGCAACTTTCGCGAAGGGGTGGTCCCGGTGGCCGAGGGTAACAAGACTTCTTCGAGGCACGATTGCCAGATCAAATCTCGAGAAATAATGGCGAACTTATTAACGAAACATACACTGAAAAATAAAACTAAATTAATACATATTTAGTTCAATACTGCCAAATGAATCATTTAATTGAAAAAAGCATTTTCTTATATCAAATAAAACATTATTAGTTTCAAATAAATGATTTATTTGGCAGTATTGAAATAAATACACAGAGAGAATTTTCTCTTAAAATTTACTCCGAAAATCATGGAAATTGCGAGACAATATAGTATTGGAAGAGTTTTATAAAAGTTTCTCTGATTAATATTTACCGCAATAAAAATATTAATATCTACCACAATAAGATATAAAATATACTCGATTAATTTTACTATGTAAATATTAATATTTTTAATTGTGGTAAATATTAATCAGAGAAACTCTTACAAAAATTCTTCCAACGCCATATATTACCCCACGATTACCAGGGTAAGTTCTAAGAGAAAATTCTCTCCGTGCACTTATATAAGAATTAACTAAATTTTCTCAGTGTGCAGTATCGACGGCATTAATTAGCAGAAATTATTCGGCGAGAATCTCATGCGTGATAAAGTAATTAAACAATTGTTTTCATCTCTTCCTCGCTTCTTCTTGCCGCGACCTAACCTCTCTCACCGATGGTGATTAACGCAACATAAAATGGTCGAAGAAGATGAGCCCCGAGGGCGAAAGTGAGAGAAAGAAATGGAGGGGACAGGCCAAAAAGAAACGACCGAGGCTCATCCGACAAGGTGAGAGAGGCAAGTCCTATCTTAATGATATTGTAGCCGGCGTGCACGCGCGCAGGCTTGCTCTAATTGCGCCACTAGGGCGGCCATGTTATCCCAACTCGCGAGTGGGACAAGGAAGTCCTCTTCCATGCCGACGATTTCGGACGTGTGTCCGTGGACACGTGAATGTGCAAGATTATCTCTCTCTCTCTCTCTGTCTCATTCTGTTTATAGTCTTCCAGAAGACGGGAGACAAAGCGAACGCATGTTGGTGAGAAGGCAGTGGTGTCTGGAAGAGGACGAAGAAACCCTCAGAGTGGAGAAGGACCGCGACATAGAGGGGAATATATTCACGGCGTACTTGTAAATACGTGTCCGCGAGAGAGTCTGCGTGCTCGTTTCGACGAGGGAAAGCAGACGAGGACGGGCAATCGTGAGCGAAGCATTGTCGGGTCTAAAAAGAGCAGAGAAAGATAGAGGGTGAATGGTGGAGGGAGGGTAGGCAGATAGAAAGAGAGAGAGAGAGGGCTCGGAGAAGGGGGAGTGAGAAGGGCATGGAGAATGGAAGGGTCGAGAGGGAGAGACACGACTGGTGAAAGAGAGGGGGCTCGTCGAGAGGTAAAAACCTGGAAATGCAGCATGGCGGTCGGGAATCGGTAGCAATTATTACGAAAGGACGACAGTTGAATGCGAATACTCCCGGTCGAGGAAGAGGGCGACTCGTAGATCTCGTGCCACCTCGTAGACCACGGGTGGCGGATCGATACGACGATTAAGGGGGAAAATTTCGATGGGAATTCGTTGACTTTTTATTGGTACCCCGTCAAGCATTCTGTGTTACCGTTTTGGCAATCACGATTTATCATGCCGTAATAATAATGGTTTATTTGAGAATAAGTGCGCTATACTTTTGAAATTACGCGAATGATGAACAAATATAAATCGCGTAAAAGAAGATGAATTAATTCTCATATATTGAATTGTTCCCGTATTTATCGTCGAATCGAATTTTTATACTTAACATTAAGTGCTGAACAAAAGCCTAACCTAATCTAACCCAACCCTAACCCTAACCTAACCTAATCTGACCTAACCCAAACAACATCACGTCTAAAAACGGGACATAAGACGTCTTAAAGACATTTTAATATGATGCCTAAAAAACATCTTAATGACTCCTTTAAGACGTCTTACCGATTTTAGACATTTTGTTGTCTGGGTTATCGATTATTTTCAGCAAACTAAATTTGTATAATTTCTTTTTCCCGCTTTTTTCAAACATTATTTGAATTACAACATGCTCGGAGAAAATGCATTTAATTAACTGCGATAAACATGTGTTAACAAATGTTTGATCCAATCGGCGTGTGGTAATTGTTAATAGAGACAAACGTGCCACTTCGACGATGTACATCTCCGCTCGCGGAGCAGTTATCAACGTTAACTCGTAATGCTGAACTTTCTCGAGATCCGGTATGACTTGGTCGAGCTTGCAAGCTCGTCGAGATAACCGAATTGTTTAAACGTAATGTTACGTCGACATACTGGCACATTGTCGCATAATTGCGACGTCGAAGACATTATCATTTATGGCTCACTGAAATCGACAAACATTACGGCTCAATTAGCCGCAAATTTTAATTGAATCTCGTCCGCGTATTTGAATCTTTCGTAGTTCAAATTGTTGAAAATCCTAAATAATAGGTCAAACCAAATTATAACTTCTACATGAGAAAATATCTCGCGTAAACTTAAATAAAAATAGCTACGGAAGAGTAAATAGTAATATATGATATTACAGTTAATAAATTAAAGTTTTTTTCGCCACTGTATAATAAGAAATGCTAAATAATAAGCTACATGAGAGAAAAGTCTCAAAAAATACGGAAGCGTCTTATAGAAGTTGAACGGGATTTAATTTGACGGAAGCGGGAATGGTGCCGTGTTATGTGGTTGTAAGCCGGCGTGCGTTCATATCTGAAACCGCATTGCAATATCTTTTTTTTCCTTCTTTTTCATTAAATGCGATACGTGCCGCACAATTATTACATTAGCTGCTCATAAAGCCGGGAGCCGTGAGCTTAGCAACGACTACAACATTGGCGAGCGGAGGTTGCGGCGGGTGTGAGTTAAAATGGGAGGGTTGTTCAGGGCAAACAGCCACTTTGGCGCAGGCGTAACCGCTGCTAGTCAATATTAACCAACGAGTCGGATTCGAGACATCGATGTCACCGGCGTGCAAAGAGCCGCATGGCGAGCGAAAGCTCCTTGCAGCGAAACAGAAGTCTCGAACACGACACAAGTTCAAACATTCAAATTGTTTGAGTGACGAAATTAAAAATAAAATTACGTACTGTCTCTGAAACATAAATGCTGCTCGCTTTAAAATGAAATTACATTTATTCATATATACAATTAAAAAGACCAAAATTTAGTATATAGTATTTTGCTAATTTCTACATTGTATAATTGTGATATACTACTGCCATTTAATCGTAGTGTTATTTTATTAAATATTGTCTGCTTTATGCATTCTTTATCTAGTGTAAAGCAATAAACTTTTATCATTATTAATTTCCCAAGAATATGTGTGCAAAGACCATATTTTCTCTAATATCGATCAAAATTTATGATATATATATATTTCAATATATATTTTATGATTTGATTTTATTATATTCACTATTTTAATTTATAATTATTTATTTATTAAAAATTTTCATTCTTATATTTACATTTTTATAAATACTCGGAAAGAGGTCACAAATAAGGGTCAAGGGTACAATCACCAATTGCAAATATTTAATATATACATATAACTAAATGTTTTCTTGATCATTTTTAGATTAGCGGAAACTCCGACTCATCAAAATCCTCTCCCAAGTTAATTCAAAGGGATAATCTGTTCTCTAATATTATTTCTCGAAGAGGAAGAGAGAAAGAGAGAGATCGATTTCTTCCCATTGCCATTACTGGCGCGTCGCCGTAAATATATCGCTGCTTTCTAATTTCCGAAAACCGGCAGGCTGGATGCACAAAACATTTCCCGACCATTATCGGCGGCGTGTAACCGCGTTCAACGCCATCCCTTCCTCCTCCTCCTCTCTCTCTCTCTCTCTTCTCAACCCACGCATTAGCCTCACGCCGCTGACAACTTCTCATTGTCCGCGATTCAGCCTGACGTCGCCGCGACGTGCTCATTGTTAATTAAACTACGCGTCGCCGCGCCATTGCCGCATTCACAGAAGTCCGCCGCTTTTGCCGATAAGTGATGGTGTTGGTTAGATGACGATGGTAGTGGTGGTACTTTAGACGGCACGGCCACATGCACGTTTTCCGCAACGCGGCCTTTTCCGACACGGCTAAAGCCAGCTTCGCGCCAATACGCGGGAAAATCCGCGGATTGTGTTGCAGTCCGAGCACGTTTCATCGAGCTGCCGGCAATAACGCAGCAGTTTAATTACCACGGCGAATTAATGCGGCGGCAGCCAGTAAAACGGGAGTGCCGACGTTTGCGCGCCTTTAAACCGAGAAAACCGAGACCGACGAGGCGAGCGAGTAAAAAAATAGCTCGACTAAAAAAATAATAGCGATTTAACATCTGGCGCAGTTTTTGTGAATTTTACATCCACACAGACTGAATTTTCTCTTAGAATTTACCCTGAAAATCATGGTAATCGTGCAACAATATGGTATTGGAAGAATTAAGAGTTTCTCTGATTAATATTTGCCACAATAAAAATATTAATATGTACATAGTAAATTCTTAGTAAATTTTACTATGTACATATTAATATTTTTTTGTGATAAACATTAATCAGAGAAACTCTTACAAGATTCTTCCAATACCATATTGTCGCACGATTACCATGATTTTCAGGGTAAATTTTAAGAGAAAACTCTCTCCGTGCATTTTTTATTAACTTATATATGCGAAGGAAACTTTTTTTTAATACCATCTCTTCCAGTTGAATATTCCGAGTGTTAGGTACACACAAGTATTATTCGACCCGAATGATTCTTATGCTGAACCCAATTTGATGAACTGTTCACCAATGTTCTACATATTGGCGTGAAGGGCTAAACGCGCGATCGATATCCGTGTCGTCCTTTGTGTATTATTATAGAGAGAGAGAGGTAGAAATTGCGGTTGCCGTCCTAATTCTCACAAATTCGATATAGCGCGGCGGGTTGTGCGCGAATGCTCCTTAAGCAGCCCATAAAACGCAGGAAATTACCGAGTAGGAGCATCACGACGCTCCTCTCGATAACGGCCTTATCGTATATAAGTGCTACCGCCAAGAAGTCGTCAGATTCCGCCCTAGCTACCGTAGAAACGGCAAAGCACGAGATACACTATCGCGCGATTTCGCCGTCTCGCGCGAAACACTTTTTGCATTTTCGTATCTAGCACATTTCAACCCTAAAACGTGCATTTATATACCATCACTTTTTATTAGATTATTTATAGCGCAATATACGGTGCTTTTCTTCACGGTATGCCTACTATTATGGAAAGAAATATTGAATATTTATAAATAAAACGTACTATATGCGTGCCTGTAATCCAAAGAGCAAAATTTCGTTTCACGTGCGTGCTTTTTATAGCGAGAGCTTTTTGTATTATATAAAATTTCGTGTAATTTTATATAAAAAATAACCCCACCAACACATTAACGTTCTGTAAACGTTTAACAAACGTTTTTCGTTTGTTAACCTGCCAAATGGTTCGTTCCTTTAACGATGAGAACGTCCGTGGAGAACAGTAAAGATCCAAAGACTTGTATCATTCGAAGAATCGTGAGTCTTTATATTTTTTAGTGCACGGAGAATATTGATGTGCTCAATTAAATTCGCAATCTTTTAAAACTCTATTGAATAACCCTCAATAATAAATAAGTACCTAAGTATTATAACGTTCGACTAGATGGACATTCATATGTTTTATGAACATGAAGGTCCGAACCTTCTTAAAACGCTTATATAACGTTAATGCGTTGGTGGGGAAGATAATTACAAAAGAGGGTATCTAAAAACCGCGCACGATATAATTTAATATACGATATCAGTTTGTCGTAATTTCACATTAACGTGACATTATTATTGAATAATCGTTACGTTCCCCAATTTAGGGCTTCCAGCAGCTTGAACGAATCCACTCGAGCTTAACACGTTAGATACTAGCATATACCATAATATTGTATCTTTTAAGTCCACCTCGGTACGTCTCCTCGGAACGATAATCCGAGATTCGCGGTCGAAGAATTCTAGTAGAAAGTGAGTAACACAGAAGGACGAGGGAAGAGTACGTATTGCTGCACAAGTTGCATAGTAGTGGATGGTCCCTCCGCCATCCTCCCTTCTCGTATCCGCGCTCGCGGACGATATAGGAGTGGTAGGTAGGTAGGTATAGTAGCAGCTCTCGGGAACTCCCAACAATACCCAGGAAATTACATAACTGTTGGAAATATCAACCAATACCAGTGCTCTGGCATTCGCGAGCCGGCGGCGGCGGCGGTGGTGGTGCCAACCCCTCCGTGCCATTATTATAACTGGGTAGGTGGCGTATTATACGCGGCCGTCGGGGGAACTCAGGCGGGCGAACGAGATAGGACCGTGCCTGGAGAATGAAACGAGAAATTGAGTTGTGCTGAAACGGGGGTGCCGAGCCACCGCGCATTGGCGGCGCGATGGCTGCGAACGAGCCAACGGTTGGAATCAGGCCTTCGCTCGGGAAAATAATATAATTTATTTTTTATTACGCGGCAGTGCGCGCGAATGCGGCTTTTTTTTTTTTTTTTTTTAATAAAATGAAACTGTATGCATTACAGAACAGTAGAGATATTGAATAAAGCGAAGAATCGACATACCAATCGTGTATGCCTTTAGGGGTGGATTTGTCTTTTAGACAAAATTGATAAAGGATAAACGTACAGAAATGAATAAGTAAAAATGGTGTGTTAGTAATTGTTTGAATAAAGCTTAGAGCTCCGAAATTGTAATGATTAATTGTAATAATTCAATTTGTTGATATTTCGGTACGCAGATAAATCAATTGCCTTTTTAGACGGCTTTGAAACTGGAAATGATTAATTATCCGATATTCGTTATACCTCTGTTATTCGATCGTTCTTGATTAACATCATAATCATTAATAATCTTTAATGGTTCGTATCGTAATTATAATGCAATGTTTCACCACGCTCTACAAATTATTAATATTTTCGTCCGCAATTAAATTGCTAATCGAAAGAAATAAATGTTTAACACGTATCAAATTTTCTGCTTAATATTAAATTTTTGAAGAAGCTATATAACTATTTCACACAATTCTACTTCTACTTGAACAGTATAAATTAACTTTAAAGCCATTACTAGTTGCGAGAAACGAGGAAAGATATTGCTCCAGTTGCACGTATACCGGTGGCAGCACGTCGACTGCCGAGTAATTCGCAAAAATTAATTACTAACTTGTTCTACGGTGAGAAAGGATCTCTCATACCGACGGCGGAGCGGAGACAAAGGAAAAAGGATCTGTTTCAGAAATCGTCGCACAATAGAACGAGAACGCGAGACATCTCCGAGAAAACAACCGCCGCGACCACGTCATGTCGGTGTCGCCGTGATCAGTATTGGCTTTTCAATACGTGCTTCTCTTATGTATAGGTAAGCATACTCCTTTGCTCGTAAATTATAAAGAAATTACTATCGTGTTCAATAATAAATTATATGTATACAGGGTGTCCGGTAACTAACGGACCAATGATTAAGGGCGAATTCTCTGGCCAATTTGGAGACGATTTTTCCTTAGCAAAAATGTTGAGAAGTCAATAATTTTCGAGTTATAAGCGATTGAAAAAAAATGGGTTTTTTGAAAACTAAACATTCTTCAGTTAATTTCAGGTAGAGTTTATTATAATAAAATTTTAATTTGAGGCTTAGTTATAAAGATACATAATGACAAATATTGGAAAGTTGTAAAAAATGATGACCTTTTTCGACATTTTCGCTGAGGACAAATCGTTCCCAAATTGACCAAAGAATCCATTTGTAATCGTTGGTCCGTTAGTTACCGGACACCCTGTATATCCATGATATACTAAGTATAGACACTACAGACAATATAAAGCACAAAAATCTTTTCAAGAATTATTTCGTTCGTAATTAACGAGAATTTAAACTCCTTTAAATAATTAATAAAAGAACATATATTTCTAAATTATCTACAATCTCATCGAGAGAAACAAGTTGTAAAAAATTTATAAAATCGAAAAAGATCGACGAAGCTTATCCATCGAATATGTTACATCATTTGTCCAATCTTTCGCCCAGTAGAAAAATCCAATATAGGGTTAAATGATTCCTCAAGATGACCGATCATAATAATCATGAAAAATGACAGCCCTGAAATATATAATATTTCGCGCACATATTCCGTGAAGGATGCGAAAACTATCCGGCAATATAAATAAGCGTTTAATGTCGCGCACCCCCTAAATTGAATCCCGCCCAGCCGAAGATCCGCGGAACAAGATCCTTAGAGTTGGGGCAATCTCGAGCGAAAATATTGTCCGATCTCGGTCATTATTTCGACGACGTTGCACGGGGCCACCCTCGGACGAATCTTTCCCGACGATTTATGCACCCTCCTGACGCTGCATTACGTACCGAAAGTCAAGCGCCACGACGACGGACCCCATACGTTCTCTGTTTGTCTATTATGTATGGTTTACCGTGGTTTACCAGAGGAAATCTCTGGTAGCACGAGAGGGCGCGGAGCATCTGAGACCATCCCTCCTTTCCCCCGGGGACTTATGACCGGTGATTAAGTATGACGTATCGGTGGTGGGATCCGCAGCGAGAAAGAGGGTGGCACGCAGACTCGCATCCGCGTTGCAGATATCGCGCTTCTCGTGGAAAAATCGCACCGCTCCATTGTGCTCGTTTCTCGCTACGAGATGAATTGCCACCGGGCGATATTCCTCGTAGCTATCTGAGGACGATACTGCCGTTTACTTAGGCGATACGGATCAACGGTGGTACTTGGGGGGTGTATTAAGATGAGTTGAATCGTGAGTGAAATAATTTTTTTTTGTCGATACCATTCGATACACAGAGAGAATTTTCTCTTAGAATTTACCCTGAAAATCATGGTAATCGTGCGACAATGTGGTATTGGAAGAATCTTATAAGAGTTTCTCTGCAATCATTAATATTTACCACTATAAAAATATTAATATTAATTAATTATAAATTCTAATCAGAGAAATTCTTAAAAGATTTTTCCAATACCATATTGTCGCGCGATTACCATGATTTTTAGGATAAATTTTAAGAGAAAATTCTCTCCGTGCACCGTTTAAAATAAGTATTTGTGTGTGACATATTTCTTTCTCTTAGAATTTACCCTGAATATCATGGTAATCGTGCGACAATGTGGTATTGGAAGAATCTTATAAGAGTGTCTCTGCAATGATTAATATTTACCACTATAAAAATATTAATATTAATTAATTATAAATTCTAATCAGAGAAATTCTTAAAAGATTTTTCCAATACCATATTGTCGCGCGATTAACATGATTTTTAGGATAAATTTGAAGAGAAAATTCTCTCCGTGCACCGTTTAAAATAAGTATTTGTGTGTGACATATTTCGTTTCTCTGCAATGATTAATATTTACCACTATAAAAATATTAATATTAATTAATTATAAATTAATCAGAGAAATTCTCAAGAGATTTTTCCAATACCATATTGTCGCGCGATTACCATGATTTTTAGGATAAATTTTAAGAGAAAATTCTCTCCGTGCACCGTTTAAAATAAGTATTTGTGTGTGACAATTTCTTTATTCGGGAGATAAATATTTTTTTTATAAGGAATCTACATTTTTTATAAGTAAATAGGGCCATATTAGGGTAATATAAGGGGTTTCATAAACTATCAAGACCCTGATTACTTAACCTTTAAGGGCCCTCGATGGAAACGCGTAAAAACAGGAGCCTTATCAAAGCCTTAACATAATTTCCACATGGGATATCTTTATTCGGAAGATAAATATTTTTTTATAAATAATATCTTTCTATATACTCGGTATTTTCAACAATCTGTAATGTATTTCTGTATTAAAATGTGAAACGATAAAATAATAAATTCCATAGGACTCTCGTAGGAGAACAGCATTTATATCGGATTCTCTGTCAAGGTATAAAATGACAGAATAATAAAATTCATAAACTTCACGGAAACATCAGCCAGACGCTGCGTCGTTACCGACGACGAGAAAAGCACTGGAATCGATTGTGAAGTGTTAGAAGCGACGGGCACGTTTCGCTTACGAGGCTTTTGAAAATGAGAATCGATTTCACGACGAAGCGGAACAAAGTGATATCGTTTATTGGACAAAGAGCCCCGGTTACACGTGGCCGATCACACGCACGAGCGACTCGCCACGCGTATTTTTATAGCGACGGCGGCATTGAAAAATAAAAAATAGAGTAGTAAAAAAAAAAAAAAAAAAGGAGAATGCACGCAGACGCCTACGCACACACGGTCGCGAAACGCCGTATATATATATTTTTAAATGATCGCGAGCTAATGAGAAAAATTCGCGACGACTGACGGAAATGAGGTACACACTCGGATCGTATTTTTCGATCGGTTTTATTCAGCCGGGAACAATCGTGCACTCAGTAAAACTCGACAGCTCTCGTCGCAAAAAAAGAAAAGCACGGGGAACAAAAAAAAAAAAAAAGGGGGGAGAAAGAAAACAAATAGCGATTGAAAAAAAAAATTTATTCGCGCGCGAGAAAGAGTCCCCGCCATCGACGGCTTTGCCGGAAATCGGGCGGCCAACTTCGTCGACGGTTTTATTGGCGGCGGCGACGGCGGCGACCATCATAAAGAGAGAAAGGGAAAAGTAACGTGGTCGGTGATAAAGTGACCGAATGGAAAAGACGACGCATAATGCGCCATAGAAAGCCGAATATTGTGTCGCGTTGGCAAAGGGGTAATTCCGCAGTAGGAAGTCTTATTGGAAAAGGGTAGATAAGGGCCGGGCGCGCGCCTATATAGGGTGACGCGCGTAACTGTGAATCGGTGTGTTCGCGTTATACGTGTGGCGTAGTCGCTGTGAGAGCGGAAATTAAATATGCCTGACTCGATAAGTCAGAGCACCGCGACTGTGCTCCGTATCAACGGGCGGGAGATGAGCTATTGTGCTATTTTCGTGCGGGATCTCTGTGCGCGAGGCCATCCCCCTTTCCCCTTCACCCTCCCCCCCCCGCATATCCCCGCGTGTTTCTACGTCTCTCCTCCGCAAAACGCGTTTCGTTTATTCCCTCGCTCGCGGAGGCGGATATCGCCGTCACGCGTCCGGCGAACGCTCTCCTGCGGGTGTGTCCTGCCCACCCTTCGTTCTCGGGTATTTCGAATTTTTTCTCCTTTTTTTTTTACATCATTCTATAACGGAGATTGCATCGGGATTGCATTTTTTTTTTTCGTTCAATGCTAATAGATTTTTTTTTTTCGCCCGATGGAATTAATAAACGTGCGCGAGATCGATTTTTTTTCGTTAATTCTCGCACAGAATTCTCTTGAAACTTTATTGTACACAGAGAGAATTTTCTCTTAGAATTTACCCTGAAAATCATGGTAATCGTGCGACAATTGGTATTGGAAGAATCTTATAAGAGTTTCTCTGATTTACCACAAAAAAGATATTAATATATATTAATATTTTTTTTGTGGTAAATATTAATCAGTAGAAGGCTATGATATTTGTCACAATGTAAGGAATATGTATCTATTTTCAAATGCATTCTACTCCTAAAAATAATAAAAAGAAAAACGATAAAAAATGGTAAACTTGTGTTTACATATGTGAATCAAATAAATAATAATAATGATATCAAATTGATGAGACAATATTAATGTTAATTTTGTATCTCGACTAACATGAAGGTAAGAAGAAGCAAAATTCTATAGAACTATGCGCATCAGAGAAAGAGTTAGTCTGATCTGATAAGAATCTTATAAGAGTTTCTCTGATTAATATTTACCACAAAAAAAATATTAATATATATTAATATTTTTTTTGTGGTAAATCAGAGAAACTCTTATAAGATTCTTCCAATACCAATTGTCGCACGATTACCATGATTTTCAGGGTAAATTTTAAGAGAAAATTCTCTCCGTGTAGAAGGCTATGATATTTGTCACAATGTAAGGAATATGTATCTATTTTCAAATGCATTCTACTCCTAAAAAAAAATAAAAAGAAAAACAATAAAAAATGGTAAACTTGTGTTCATATATGTGAATCAAATAATGATATCAAATTGATGAGACAATATTAATGTTAATTTTGTATCTTGACTAACATGAAGGTAAGACGAAGCAAAACTCTAGAACTATGCGCATCAGAGAAAGAATTAGACTGATCTGATAAGAATCTTATAAGAGTTTCTCTGATTAATATTTACCACAAAAAAAATATTAATATATATTAATATTTTTTTTGTGGTAAATCAGAGAAACTCTTATAAGATTCTTCCAATACCAATTGTCGCACGATTACCATGATTTTCAGGGTAAATTTTAAGAGAAAATTCTCTCCGTGTAGAAGGCTATGATATTTGCCACAATGTAAGGAATATGTATCTATTTCCAAATGCATTCTACTCCTAAAAAAAATAAAAAGAAAAACAATAAAAAATGGTAAACTTGTGTTTATATATGTGAATCAAATAATGATATCAAATTGATGAGACAATATTAATGTTAATTTTGTATCTCGACTAACATGAAGGTAAGACGAAGCAAAACTCTAGAACTATGCGCATCAGAGAAAGAATTAGTCTGATCTGATAAGAATCTTATAAGAGTTTCTCTGATTTACCACAAAAAAAATATTAATATATATTTATCATATAATATTTACATATAATATATATAATATATAAATATTAATCAGTAGAAGGCTATGATATTTGTCGCAATGTAAGGAATATGTATCTATTTCCAAATGCATTCTACTCCTAAAAAAAATAAAAAGAAAAACAATAAAAAATGGTAAACTTGTGTTTATATATGTGAATCAAATAATGATATCAAATTGATGAGACAATATTAATGTTAATTTCGTATCTCGACTAACATGAAGGTAAGACGAAGCAAAACTCTAGAACTATGCGCATCAGAGAAAGAATTAGTCTGATCTGATAATAAAAGGAGCGCGACGCGAGCGAAATAATTATATTAGATTTATCGAACCGGACGGCAAGCGAGCTCCTTAGATAATAGGCTTTTTACGACTCCGCTGCACGAACCGCGCCGCTTGAAAGTTACGATCCTGTAACTGTAAAGCTCTCTTTACGAGACCATTACCAGGGCTGTTACTCATATTTTTACCCCAAACGATTCGAGAGACACTTTGACAATAGCACAATAGATAGGCGAGCGCGATAACTTCGTTACACAATTTCTGCATTTTCTGCAAATCAATACGCTTATCACTCGACACAACGCGTGCATCAGATGATTGTAAATGTCCTGCAATGACGTCGATTCATTATAATTGATATTAAAGTTAAAATAATTTTGTAAATGTGTATGTGTGTGTGACCCAAGTCGCGCTTCGTGATTCATAAAATTAATGACTATTTGACGATGCTAATGGCATTCGTACTCATTATGTATGATGTTAGTGTGCAAATGAGATCATTATCTCATGCATATTACACATACACAGTGTTCAGTTATTTAATATAATTGTTTAAACAGATGAAAAGAATCGGAATGAAAATGTGATGCCGCAAAATAATATTTTGACTAAAAGGGAAAAGAGAGAGAGACATAATTAGCTAAAGCTAGAGTGCATCGATATATAATTAACGAGAAATGAGCAATAGAAAAAAATAAAATTGAATAGAAGGTAAGACTTGTTATTAATAGTATTAAGATATACAATTTACTAATTACGTGAAATTTAGGAAAATAATTTTTAACTCATCTATCCTACATTTGTATTATCAGAACAAACGACATTTTCGTTGGCGAATAGAGAGAAATCGGTTCTAAATTCGGTATAAAATTGGTAACTGGGGGATAATTTGATAAACCCGAAGAACGAAACCTCTATAAATTCCCCTTTTTATTAGATATCGCGATAACAATCGCAAATTCGGTCCAGCGAGCAACGAAATCACCAGAGGAGGAAGACGAAGGCGAGAAACGGAGGGAGGTTGCAGACTTTTTTTATCGGGTAAAACACCTGAGAAGGAGGATTCGTGGTATTGCTGAAGCGTCGACAAAGAAACCGCAGTAAGTCATAGGCGCAGACGGCTGCCGCTTCATTTGTCATCAGGCCCGGGATACAATTGTTCGCCGACACCGGCCGCCATCTTGCCAGCCACCCCCGCCGATACCTAATAGACCACCCCGCGCATTCAGCGACCTCGGTGATAAATTGCGAAATAATCTCGTTCGGGGCACATTATGTCGGAGGTTTATAGACGCGCGCGCGCGCGCGCGACCACCACGTTCTGCTCGCTCGGCTGTAACTTATTCGAGTTTTGTTGAGAATTCGAAACCTGTGCGCGTCTTACACCCTGTCTCAACCCCTAAGTCCTAACTCTCCAAAGAAGAACCACGATTCAGATTTTTTCGAGATATTTACTTATTGATATTATGTTTGAAATTAATTAAATCGAGCTTTTAAATCATTTATATATGTAGCATAAAATTTCACGTCGACATTATTTAGTATGACATATTCAATCTTAATACCTTGATATAACTTGAAGTTTTCTATTAGAAGAAAAAATCTCGGGGTGTCCAGCAGACTCAATGAAAAAAAATCCCTGACTTTTTCCAGAAATTAATTTTTTCCCTGACTTTTTAGTATTATTTTTTCCAAATATAATTTGCATATATCTATGTAATGAATCAATTAAATGTTAATTTATGAATTCCTTCAGATATTTTTGTCAACAATGAAAAGGTTCGGAAGTTAAAAAAACAAAAATTTTAGTCAATTATACAATTTGCATTATGTACGATAATCGAAACAAACACATGTCACTATAAACTATTTAAATAATCAGTTTTTTATATTTATATTATATCAAATTTTTTAGTTTTATCTCTATCAAACACATTGAAATAAAATAACACGACGATGAAAATACAAATTAACGAACATGCTATAAATGAATCGATTTTTAACAACACAAAATTAGTGTGCTGGGAGTCAAGGAAAAGTTTATATTTATTTAATAAAACATTTCAAATTATTGAGACAAATGTAGAATAATATGAAAAAAATCCAGATAAATAGTAAAATTTCCTGACTTTTTCCCTGACAATTCCAGATTTATAAAATTCCCTGACAATGCTCGGTTTTCCAGATTTTCCTAGACACATTGAATCTATAGTTAATATTTAATATAAGGGGTATGACAATACTTGAAAATTATTTTCCCTAAGAATAAAATATTCTAAAGTATATATATTACTTGAGATGATGTCGTATTATTAGAGTTACTATTGTGAAAAAAGGTTTCTAATATACTCAAAACTTTTTCACAGCATCTTGAACCTTTATATACACCTGTGTATGTGACTATGATCCTTTATCCCGAAAAATCCTCGGAGAATCTTGACAAATTATCATAAAAGTACAAATGCGATTATTGCCAAATAGTGCTATTCCTCACGAAATCATTGATGCAAAAATCTATTTTGCCATTAGCCGACTCGCAGCTTCAAAGAATTGCATCTGATCTTCGAGTGGCGAAGCACTTTTTCGCGAAAAGCCTACATTCGCCGCGTCATACATATCATCGGTTTCAAGGGTTGAATGAATTTCATCGGAGTGACTTTCGATAAAGAGTTCATTAATGTAAGCCGCGACAATGAAGTAGCTCGAGAACCGCCATTGTGAGCGAGAGACGAGTGCAACGCGCGCGCGTGAAAGGTTCTGGAAAATCATTCCGGGATGAAGATGTCGGTGTCGCTTTGTCCGGGATTTCATGGGACTCCGGGATAGTTCATTCAATATTTCGCCGTCTCTTTGCCCTCGATTTGAAGAGGATCGATTTTGCTTTTCATATGGAGGATGCAGCGCAGAAAATTTATGTCGAGTCTTTCACGGATAAAACTCTGTCACCAATTTCAACCAGATTTCGTGGATTCTTTTTAAAGAATGCTCGAGAAAAGACGTAAACAAAAAACAAATTCATAAAAGTTCTTTCAGAACCTTCAATTTTGTATGCACACACATATATTCTTTCTCTCTATTAATTACAATTTTTTACAAACGTCATCTAAATTAATTAATTTGAAAAATTGAGAGAAAATTATAATGGAAATTTAATTTCTCGTAATAATGCACGATTTCTGAGTTTACGTGAATTCTTGTATCAACTTCATGTAACATAATCAGATTGCGCAATAAGTTATTTTTATGTTCCGTCGAGTTCAAGTACGGAACAGTGTTAATGACGACCCCAACCAATCAGCGATTTTAACTCTAGATTAGTCAGTCAGTTATCGATTCAAAGGCTTCTTTTACGATAGTGATGCGATGCGAATAATCGAAAGGTATTTCCGGCGATTGTCGCGCGATTACTGAATCAATTAGAATCTGGACATAATGAAAATAATTGGAATACAATCACTTAACCATCGGCCGAAGGTCAATGCTTGGACCCGTTCGGAGCAGGCATTGACATTTATGCTTATGCACGTTAATCGTGGGAAAAATGCACCGGATTTGCTGACGTCGGAAGTGTTGTAACAATTTACGTGCAATTCGGACCAGGGACGATTCCACTTATTTATTCATTTGGAATTCGTAGTCACGCGGATCGGAAAATAAACAGTTCACGATTGACTTCGATTAACGAGCAAAACAAACATTCAATATTGTCTCTACGACAAACGTAAGCAAAATATTCTTGTGTGCAATAAAGTATACATTTATTACAATATATTCATGCATTTATTTGGTTTATATAATAATAAAGTATTCGAATTTATTTAAATCTATAGTAGTGTGATAAGTAATCGTGCTATTTTCGATTTTCTGAAAACGTTATTTAAAGAATGCTATTTATTTTATGCAAGAATATCATTTACTCTTCATTTGCGATATCTGTTATTTAAAAACGGCAAATATCCGAAGAAGGAATCAGAAGTAATTCATTCTATGGAAATTCTCATGTAAATTTTGTCGCTTGTGGATCGAAGAACAGCAATGCGATCGTCAAGCTAGATGAACGATCGACACGCGGCATCTCGACCATTCTTTTCCACCCTTGAAGGGGTATCGAGCGAGTAGAAAGAGGGAGGTCTGGACAAGATACAGCTGAAGAAAGGAAGGCGAAAGAGGGGGATACGATATCGTCTCGAGTTCGCTCGAAGCGTCGCAAGTAGCTGCCAACGACTCGAGAAACAGAGGCCAGGTGCAAAGTGACTCTGGTAGAGTTCCTTGAAGAGGAAGAGAGAGAACGCGCGACTATGGAGTAGCGAGATGGCGAAAGAAAGACGGCAAGATCGAGGAAGGAGGACAAACAGAGTTCTCGCTCTCGCTATGTCGGACAGAAGTTTCTCGGAACACAATCGTACGTAATATATATGCAGTAGTCCTGGTCCGGTACCAGGTTTAGTCCTGGCGAATGAGTGTCCTCGGCCGAGAACAGACACCGAAGGTGGACGTCGGGAATTGTGCAACATGGCCGATACCAACAAAACATGTGCGGCACTCGGCATACTCTCTTATGTCTCTATACTTTCGCGAATCATTTGCAAATTGATGGTGCAAAGAGATAGCTTAGATCGATACTTGTTGAAAAATATTAATTTGGCAAAATGTAATTATTGTAGAATTTTGTGGCTTAAGTTAACTGATGAAAGAAGACGATATCTTTTTCTCAATATTATAATATCTTTAGTATGCATTTTTTTTATTTATCTATACAGAGAGAATTTTCTCTTAGAATTTACCCTGAAAATTGTGGTAATGGTGGGACAATATATGGTATTGGAAGAATTTTATAAGAGCTTCTCTAATATTTTTACCGCAATAAAAAATATTAATATCTATACTACAATTAGATGTAAAATATGTTCAATTAATTATACTATGCGCATAGTAAAATTTATTATGTACATATTAATATTTTTTTTGTGGTAAATATTAATCAGAAAAACTCTTATAAAATTCTTCCAACACCCTATTATCCCACAATCACTATGATTTTTAGGGTAAATTCTAAGAGAAAATTCTCTCTGAAGAATTTTATAAGAGTTCTCTGAGTAGTAAAATTTATTATGTATATACATCAATATTTTTTATCGTGATAAATATTAATCACAGAGAAACTCTTATAAAATTCTTCCAATACTACATCGTCCCACGATAATATTGACCACAATAAAAAATATTAATATGTACATAGTAAATTTTATATCTTATTGTAATAGATTCTATTTTTATTGTGGTAAAAATTAATCACCGAAAAATTCTTATAAAATTCTTCCAACACCCTATTATCCCACGATTACTATGATTTCCAGGGTAAATTCTAAAAGAAAATTCTCTCCGAAGAATTTTATAAGAGTTCTCTGATAGTAAAATTTATTATGTATAAATATCAATATTTGTTATCGTGATAAATATTAATCACAGAGAAACTCTTATAAAATTCTTCCAATACTACATCGTCCCACGATAATATTGATCACAATAAAAAAATATTAATATGTACACAGTAAATTTTATATCTTATTATAGTAGACATTGATATTTTTATTGTGGTAAAAATTAATCACAGAAAAACTCTTATAAAATTCTTCCAATACTATATTGTACCACCATGATTACCATAATTTTCAGGGTAAATTCTAAGAGAAAATTCCCTCGATTATCGATCAATTTGAACTTGAAGTTTACGAAAGATCGATCGCGCAAATCGGAGTTTACTCTCTCGATTTACTCGGCGCAAACTGCAAGTACAAGGATAACGCCCACGCGCGAAATAGCGGCAGAAAGCGAGGGGACATTTTAACGAACACCCCTAGCTCATCGATCAAATCGCGATAATAATGCCGATCTTGTCGCGCACACGGCCGGAGAAGAATCGAACGTCGAGCTCGCGTCGAGGGACATCACGACGCTCACAGCCTGCGCGATTATCTCCCGACTTATCGGATACAATAACGGCGCGGGAAAATGTCCCCGGCGCACGATCATGGCCTGTTAAAGGAGCTTTCTACACCCGCACCCTCTCTATGGCGCACCCTATCTACATTTTGCAAGATAACGCCAAATTAAATTAAACGATGCAACGAATCAGAGTGCAAACGATACTCCCTCGTCGAATTTCATACTATGACGAATGCGCGACGTCAGATCGAAAAAAAAAATCTTTTATTACGCGAATTTATCGCGGTATATTCTTTCATTAATGTCTGTTCAAGTCCATTTAAGGCACCATAAAATCAGTGATTCATGAAAATCTATGATTTTTTGATTACAAAAGCAAAAAGTAAGAATGTCATTTTTTGTTATCGAAGTATTATAATTTAACAGAAAAATGTCTCTCTCGAGATGCTCTCTTGTACGAAACTTTTGGACGATTAGAAGCGCAATGTGCGCATCGACGGAGAAATAAACAGACGCAGACGTTACAAAGATAAGTTAGCCCGTTCTAGAAATACAGATTTAACTGCCGGCGGCAGTTTTATGACCAAGACATAGTGTACCGGTTGCACATCTGCGACGTTTACGTTCTCATCGTTCGCGTGTCCCATGCGGTGCCATCGGAGTGCAATATGTATGCATTTACGGCGTGCAAATTATAGTTAAGTCAAGAGAGACGACCAATGCGCACATGTAAAATTCGGTCAGAAATATCTATAAAGTTTGCGGGCTCTTCTTCAAGTATCGAGCGAGAGGAAAGCTCGAATAAGTATAGGGCCTTGTACTTTTAACCACAGGACGCAACACAGCTGCATATATGCAGTGATGGGTCAGATGCATTTAAAATATATCTAGATACAGATACAGATACTTAAATTAAAATGTATATAGATACAGATACTTTGAAAGTATCAGATATTTTAAATTATATTTTATGATAATAATTTATCTTAATTAATATATTTTTCTCGGGTTCGATTCCCGATTCAGCGATTTTCGGATCTATATTTTTCTCTTGCATTCATTTATTTATTTTCCGTAGGGGGGTTAAAGGGGGTATTGAAATTAAATCTCAAATATGAGATTATTTCATATTTTAAAAAATCTTGGCCGTGTCCAAGTAAAATTTGGTGCCTTGTGCACCGGTATTTAATTCTAACGGAAAATTATTTAGTTTCGTTAGGATAACGCATTGTCATCCGCGATTTGGCTCTTGTTGCCCGTCTTATACGTTAAATTTATAATATATTTTTGTTTACGACTTTATTCGTTAGTCTTAACACGTGAAAAATGCCTCAAAGATATCGTCACTCAAACTATTTCGCTGTGGTAGTCTTGATCTTTTAAAAATTTGAAGAATTGGACTATTCAAAAAAAGATGTGAAAATGTATCTGCAAATGTGTTTGAAAAAAAGCAGTTCAGATACCATGTTTCGTATCTTTTCTCTTAGAATTTGCTCTGAAAATCATGGTAATCGTAGGATAATCTGGTGCTGGAAGAATATTATGAGTTTCTCTGATTAATGTTTACCACAATAAAAAATATTAATAGATACATAGTAAATTTTTATATCTATTGTGGTAGATATTAATATTTTTATTATGATAAATATTAACCAGAAAAACTCTTATAAAATTCTTCCAATACAATACATATTGTCCCACCATAATTTTCAGGGTAAATTCCAAGAGAAAATTTTTTCTGTGTACAGACTCAGGTACACAAAATGTATCTAGATATTTACCCAACACTACACATATGAAATAATAATTCATAATACTTTTTAAATCTTTAGTTCAATCCTCATCGTTGCGCGACTTCTAAATAAGAATGTTCTAAACGATTTCTTCATATTAATTGATCCTTTTTACTTTGAAAACAATTTCGTAAGATTGCCGTAGTGTATTCCATTTCGTGACCAGCAGCCAGAGCATTAATCGACGTTAATATAACCGCGTTCCCCGAAATTTGCGGAGCCAGGAAGATCCCGGGGATCCGCAAACCCAAGGGTCCAATTAGCCGAGGCCTGGCTCGGCGCGTTCGCGCATCGACATCTAATTACCGGCCCGGGCATTGTGCGCGTTAATCAACGTTTTCGGAGGGGGTGGAAAAAGCGTGAGTGACGTAACGGCGAACTAATAACGCACAAATACGGGCCGGATATATCCGCGAAAGGTGAAGTAAACCCGCCGCCACCATCGTGGCGCGGTGGCGGTTAATAGGACCACCCGTAGTCGCTACTCTAATACCGGTGCGATTAAATGCAGACAGGATATTAAACCGCGCGCTCCATACAGGCGCGACTGTAATACATTTTGACAATGCATCGCCGAGGCAATAAAGTAAAATCGTAAACCTCTCTTGCCACGCGCTTATCCGCGCCGCAGCTCGCATCGCGAGAAATTCCGGCTGGGAAACAATTTAGAAAACACTTGGCTCTCTATCGTTATGCGTCAGCGAACCGCAATATACTTTGTCACCCGTTAAACGTTCAACTAGACAATTCGATTCGATAGAAAATTTCAGGGTTCAGGAGGCTAAATCATGTCTAGCGATCAATACTACTTTATTGAAGACGATGCTCTTGAGCGAGGAGAATTTTTACTCTGAAAATCGTGGTAATCGTGATTTTTCTGTGATTAATATTTCATATCACGATAAAAAATATTGATATATATATATATATATATATACATAATAAATTTTACTATCGGAGAAACTCTTATAAAGTTCTCCCATCTACTATATTGTTCCACGATTACCATGATTTTCAGGATATATTCTAAGAGAAAATTCTCTCTGCGTATTGCTAATTCATATATAATATTTAAATTAATATCGTTGTATTTTTATATGCAGCAACATCTTGTGAAAAGTATGATTTATATTTACAAAAAAATTAATTTCGCAATGTTGATGAATACTTGAATACTCGAGTAAATCGATGAAATATGAATATAAAACTGAAATATGAACTGTACATCTCTGCCATTTAATTAATACTGATTTAATTTTAATAATCTAATTTCAGTGTAATTATTTCAATGTTGTATTAACTTGAAGAAATACATTATACATTTCATAATGTATTTTTTCAGGTTAATACAAAATTGAAATAATTACGAAAAATAATCTGACTGCTAAAAATTAGATTATTAAAATTAAATCAATATTAATTAAATCAGAGATGTAGAGAGTTCATATTTCATCCGATTTAATCGATCATTCAAGTATCTATTCAGCAACATTGCGAAATTAATATTATTTTTCATATATAAAAACACAATCCCTCTACCGCATTAATTACGTTGAATTTGTCGCTCCGTCCGCGCGTTTTTCGACAATGGGCGTAAAGTTGGAACCTCTCACAGGCGGAACAGTGTGGGCCCGCAAAATCGTTCGGTTCGCAGCGGCATAACTGAAATTCGAGCCGGCAGATCTAATGGTGCCAGAGGCAAGTCATCACGTACGGGCCCCTTTTCGGGCCCCGTCGTCACGAAGAATAAAATCGAAATCACTGACACATGAAAAAAATCGTCGTGTCGTGTTTCGAGCATTAGTTAACGCGCGTATCATCGCAATAGCAACACGTGAATTTGCGATCGGCTCTTGTGCCGTCTCGACAGTTCACAATGTTAATTCTTTTGCGTCAATATATATTTCGATTACTTTAATTTATTATTAGGATCGCAAAAGGCTCCAACAAATGTTCACCAAGTGCTTTAATGAAAAAAAAGCTAGTTTAATTTCATAAATATTTGTACTGTGTGAACATATTCTCAATATCTTTTGTGTTCTCTTTTCTCTTTTCTTTCTTTATCTATATTTTTAATCTTAAATAGGATACAAAATTAGTTAGGTATTTTATGATTAATTTTAAAAGTATGCGTTAAATAAATTTAATTGAGAAACATCCCTTAAAAACTAATTTCTTTGAGATAGAGAGAATTTTCTCTTAGAATTTATTCTTATAATCGTGGGATAATATGGTATTGGAAAAATTTTAAAAGTGTCTCTGATTAATATTTTTATTACAATAAAATATTAATATCTACCACAATAAGATATAAAATATGTTTGATTAATTCTATTATGTACATAGTAAAATTTACTAAGTATATATTAATATTTTTTATTGTAATAAATATGTAATCAGAAAAACTCTTATAAAAATTCTTCCAATATTAGCATATTGTCCTATGATTACTATGATTTTCAGGGTAAATTCTAAGTAAAAATTCTGTAGGATCGTAAAAAGTTCTACAAATGCTTAAATGAAAAGAGCTAGTTTAATTCATAAATTAATTCATAAATTTTTGTACTATGTGAATTTATCAATATCTTTCGTGTTCTCTTTTTCTTTCTTTCTTTATTTGCAATCTTGTTTGTTAAATAAGATACAAAATTAGCTACATATTTTATGATTAATTTTAAAAATACGCGTTGAATAAATTTGATTAAAAAACATCTCTTAAAAGTATATAATCCCTTTAAATATATATATATATATTTTTTTTTTTTAAATGTGTACATCTCTAATATTTTAAGTTGTAATTGCAATGTTTCTCCTGAAATGTGCAAGACACCTGTAAAACATAAAAAGACAATTGTTCACAAAATGACATTGACGGTATTGTACTTTGTAACACTGCAAATTTCCCATCACTCGACAGCACTTCTGTTCGAGAGTTTTGGGTACCGTTTCTCTTTTTCTCGCCTCTGCAATTTTCATATCAAAGACGCAAGGTATCGGGACCATTTACAGCTGACACTGTAGATGCCTTTTAATTTTGTTTCCCCAAGCGACAAGGATTTTTCTGAGAACGCTTAAGCAGAGAGCCACCGTCTATTTTAACCTCGGGTTAAAACGCTAAAGCGTTAAACAGCGACGTACGCCATGTAGACTTACCTTAAGATACGAAAGACGAACTCTGCGGATGTGTGTGTGAGATGTGGATGCCTGTGCATCATTAACCGCAAATCGAAGCGGGTTTGGCCTAATGAAGCCGTCGCAAAGCAAGATTCCGAAAAGAAAAAAAAAACGACACTCGTCGTCGCGCGTGTCAAATAAACGCCGTTCCCACATTTGCAATCATTGCAACGGTAAATCCAGCCTCTCTCATCTTTAAACGTCAATAATCTTGCAACTCGAAGAATATCATGTTAAATGTTTTGTGCATATTTCAATCGATACAAGACTCAATTAACTTATAATTGGATATATGTATATATATATATATCCAATTATAAATTAATTGTGCTTTACGTCGATTCAAATATGGGCAACCCATTTACAAAAATTTCTGAATAAAATTATCTGATATTATTATATATTTTAATTTTATATATATATATATATATATATATATATATATAGAAAGAGAGAGAGAGAGAAAGAGAGAGAGAGAGAGAGAGAGACAGATGAAATTAAAATATATAATTTACATATAAAATTAAAAATCATAATAGCATCAGATAATTATGAGTTAATAAAAGCAAACGCACGGAGAGACAAAAGTATGATATTCTTTCACAAATATATATGTTCTTTTGAAAACAGAAAAATTTAATTAACTTAAGAAAAAGAGAAGAGCTAAAGACAGTTTCTTATATAAAAAAATAAACATATGTAAAACTATTCCATGATGTCTATTAACTATTCGATAATCTACTAACCACATTCGATTATCTCAATTATAAATTTTTGAATCAAACAAACGAGCAAACAAAGAATCTTAATTTTTTTTTCATATATAAATAATGATTGCGTTGCACTTTTTTTATCTCATCATCATGATCGTTTATCTTTCGTTTATAAGATTGTTCGTAATTTGAACGAAAAAACATGCTTACGTCCCTGGCGTTCTCATCTTCCCGGCGTTTTAACCCGGTGCGCCGCGCCGGTCTTCGTCGGGATATCGTCTGTAAGATGAGACGCACCAGAGAAGCGCACCCGATACGGTAGACTAATTGGCCGATAAATCAACCGCCAGCTTACCTTCCTTCTCCTGGCTCCGCGTTCCTGACCTTCTAGATTCATAGGTAGACCATCCGGACGTGCGGTACACCGTGGGCCTGATTTCGAATGCGAATTCGCCGAACAAACTGTATCGACGTTCCGGGCTGACGTGCTGGAGATCTCGATTAAATCGTCGGAGCAAGTTTTATCCGAGCGCTTGCACCGCTTCGATTATTCCTTTCTGGACAAAGTATGCAAAATTGTGCTTAATTGTAAATATCTTTCATTTGCGGTATACATTTATGCTCCGATAAGACGATGGATGTTAGATTAATTTGTACGCATTAATGTCACTATGCTTAATTTTCATCGTCCTAACAAGATTGGCGGGAATAATTTATTAATAGTTCTCCTTATGCAAATATGATTTAATAAATCTTTCGCTATATCGTGATGATAATTATACATATGTCGATACATTATTTTAATTAGATGATACAATGTAGAATTATGTTGTCAAGTAAAAAGTAGCTACATTTTAATAATAAGTATAGGTGTTTGCAAGATTTTTTCCATGGGGAACATGATTAAAATTTTTTTGTCCTTTCTTAATTTTTTGAAATTTAATTTTTTCGTTATTTTCATTTTTTTATATTATATATGCAAATAAATTCCGGTATTTACTCAAGTACATTATTTTAATTAAATGATACAATATAGAATTATGTTGTTAAAGAAAAGTAGCTACATTTTAATAATAGTAGGTGTCTGCAAGATTTTTTCCATGGAGAACATGATTAAAATTTTTATTGTCCTTTCTTAATTTTTCGAAATTTAATTTTTTCGTTATTTTCATTTTTTTATATTTTATATATAAATATATTCCAGTATTTATTCAAATACATTATTTTAATTAGATGATACAATATAGAATTATGTTGTCAATGGAAAAGTAGCTACATTTTAATAATAGTAGGTGTCTGCAAGATTTTTTTCCATAGGGAACATGATTAAAATTTTTATTGTCCTTTCTTAATTTTTCGAAATTTAATTTTTGCGTTATTTTCATTTTTTTATATTATATATGCAAATAAATTCCGGTGTTTATTCAAGTACATTAATTTAATTAGATGATACAATATGAAATTATGTTGTCAATGGAAAAGTAGCTACATTTTAATAATAAGTATAGGTGTCTGCAAGATTTTTTCCCATGGGAAACATGATTAAATTTTTTATTGTCCTTTCTTAATTTTTCGAAATTTAATTTTTTCGTTATTTCCATTTTTTATATTATATATGCAAATAAATTCCGGTGTTTATTCAAGTACATTAATTTAATTAGATGATACAATATAGAATTATGTTGTCAATCGAAAAGTAGCTACATTTTAATAATAGTAGGTGTTTGCAAGATTTTTTTCATAGGGAACATGCGATTAAAATTTTTATTGTCCTTTCTTAATTTTTCGAAATTTAATTTTTTCGTTATTTCCATTTTTTATATTAAATATGCAAATAAATTCTAGTGTTTATTCAAAAGGAGAGCAATAATGCTTAATTTTTTAATCAATTCGAAGGAGCGAAGGATAAAGGAGCGTTTGTCCCTCATGATAATAGATAATACACTTGATAAATAATTAAGATACAATTAAATCGCTTCTCGATAAACGGAAATGAATGACAGTATACGTACGTTGACGTGAATCTATCGAGCGCAGAGCGGGTCCAATTACAACGGCATCAACAAATCGCGCGTCGCCATTATTCACCGAGCAGAGACGGCGTCTCCGAAAGAGAAGAAGAACGTCTCTCGAAAAGATCGCCGCGGGCACGTAGCTCCAGTAGCTCCGGTAGCTCCGGTAATTTGTGTCCGCAAGCACGGCGAGAGGCGACGCGTCGTCCTCGTTGGCGCGCGTCGCGCCGATGCGATATCTTTCGTGCGAAAGCAGCGAGAATGTGAGAAAGCCGAGTGTCAGGAACAGGTTCTCCTCCGGTTTCCGGAGGCAGATTCATCGGCGGTACTTGGGGACGATGGGGCTACATAAACCGCAGCCACCACCACGTACGCGCTAATCGCATCGGGCGAACTTGTCGGAATTAATTGGTCCCGCCAATTAACGCGGCTGCGGGCTCGGGCTATTGAAGAGGAACGGGTGGATGCGATCGAGAGAGAGCAACGGCACTCCCAGCGCCATCTGTCTTCCAGCCGCGGTAATTTTTCGAACTGTCATAAACTGTCATTGAATTGTCGAGGGTAAAAGTGCTGTCTATTCTCGAATGGTAAATGTATATATTTATTCGTTCGAACACGTGACGCCAGATGGACATACGTGTCACGAATTTATTTTTTTTAATTAAAAAAAATTTGTTTTCTGGTTTTATATTCTTACGCTATTAAAAGTCGATTGACGTTAATTTATTGGTGAAAGTTGCTGATATAAACTTGTGACATACAGCGAAAGAATGAATCTTCTAAGAAATATATTTAAGGTTGTTTTATACATATATATATAGATAGATATTCGATCGAGATTAAATTAATTTGTTTTGTCTTAATTAATGTAAAATAATATAAAAGAAACTCTCGCTTGACATAATAATAATAATGACGCGAAAATTCGAATGTACCTTTTTCGCGTTTCCAGGATTCGGACGATGAATATAGAATGTAGGACGAGACAGTGCAGCGAATATTCGACGCGGCACTTAATCGTGCAGCGGTTCGAATCCCGCGACGCGGCTGTCGACGCGGCGCGCATGCGCGGGCCGCGCGCGACGCGCATGCGCGAGCCGCGCGCCGCGTTTCGGCACGACTCGGCGCGACACCGCAACCGCAATGTCGGCCGTCGAGCGTACCGTGTCGGGAACGTCGCTCGCGTTTTCCGCGATTTTCTAAGTGAAAACGTGCGTCCTCGCGCGCCCGCCATCGCCGTCCAAGTGTTGTGCTATGACCGTGTGACCGTCCGCACGTCACCGAGGGTACCGCCGTAGTTTCGCCGCAGCTCCTGCCACTCCCGAAGATGGGTGAGTAACGAGATATCAGCGAGAAACGCTAACGCCGGTTACGAGCGCTCGTCTCTTTTCGCCCTATAGCCCTCTCCCTTTCTCTCTCTCTCTCTCCCTTTGTCTCTTTGTCGTGTCGACGGACTTCGGGGCTAAGAGAGGAAGAGGACGCAGAGAGAGAAGGAAGGATGGAATGCGGCGTCTGTCCGTCCGTCCGTTTGTTCCTTCCCGACTCGCGTGCATAGGAAGGGGTACGCCCCTGCTTCGTGCAGTTTCCGTCTAATTTCCACGAGCTCGCACTCATCCGAGAGCGGCTGATGTTTTCCGAAAGGCTCGTACGCCTCGCGGACTCACTCGGTGGTCTATAAATAGGTGAATCCGTCGGTTTGACGTTTTCCTTTTCTCTCTTTTGCATATCGCACCGATTTAATGCACCGCGTTCGTCCGAAGAATTTCGTGTCATTCGATCCTGCTTTCCTACTTTTTTTTTTTTTTCTTTACGACGAGTCCCCCATCCTCTCCTACTTCCTTCTTATGTGCCAGGAAAACGACCCTTTTCTTCTTCCTTTTTCTGTTGGTTTATGTCGCATTGCATTCTTGATCAGCTTTCCATGAAGCATCTAGTATTTTATTTATTTATTTATTTATTTTTTCATTATTATTAGATCGTTTCAAGTCGTCTCTCTTGATTGTATCCTATTTTTATTTGTCTATACTAGAGAATCATATTTAATTTTAGATTGCTATTTAGAGCGCAGCAATGTAGATCAGAAATATACTCGAAATCATCTTTAACAAGAAATGTTTACTAAAATGATATATACAGATGTCGAAAACAAGATGGACTAATGACGAAGATAAATGTCAGATAATATGTAATTACGAAAACACTGCAGCGCTATATAATTACACGATGATAATATTTTAATAATCAAAATATTAATATGTGATATTTATTGAAAAAACAGAATATTAAAATATTTGTTTATTAATAATGAAATAGAATATTACTGTACAAAAAATGATGCTTTTCTTCAGCTCGAGGTATATTGATGTTTTAAATCTAATCGTTCAATTTTGTACTGTAAATAAACAATTATGACACATATTTTGCAAGTTGCATATAGAAGTGCAATTGATTGCAAGGCGCGTTTGACGTTTCATCGTGAATGCCGGCACGAGCTTGTGAATAGAATTGCTGATGAAGTAGATGCTTTCGCGCTCGAGAACTACCGCAATTTACTACCGCTTTAATATTTTGAAATTATCGACTTTTTCTTACCAATGAAAAACATCGTAACATCGCGGTATTATCGAGATATAATGCGCAAGTTGCAACACATTTCCTTTTTTTTTTTCTTTTTAAGAGCAACTACGAATAAAAAAATTAGAAAAAAATTTTCTTATAAAAGAAAAAAAACAGTAAACTTTTTATGTTATTATATATACATATAAAAGGTAATAAGAGCTAATTAAGTTCTTTCATTAATATTTATTTGTGGAAAAAGATTTATAACATAAAATAGACAGAAATAAATTCGAACGTTTCGGTTGCCTTTTTCAATCTTCTTCAGCGCATCATTTAAAATTAAAGATTAATAGAAATTAACAATCAATTATTCATAACTGTCAAGCTATTTTTTTAAAAAACGAAATTACAGCATTTTTAAAGCATGAGCATTTTTATATATTCTATTCTTTGAATCGTCATTCTATGTAATTGTCGCGAAAATCTCTCGCTAATTGTTCGGTTAATATTTTATGTTATAAATCTTTTTCCACAAATAAATATTAATGAAAGAACCTAATTAGCTCCTATTGCCTTTTATATGTATATTAATTTTTAAAGAGCTGTTACAAGTTATATTTCATGTTATTGTTTAAATAACATGAAATGTTCACTGTTTTTTTTTCTTTTTTAAGAAAATTATTGTTATAACTTCGAAACAGTTTTTTTAATATTCATGTAATGCTGCACTTTGCCTTGGCGAATGAACGAATCGACTATCTGCCAATTGCTTACGATCTATCATCTGAATTATTCGCGATTGCAATTACGAAGTTGATTATCTACGTGCCACGTTGGAGGAGCCGACGAGACGCCAGCGATCTTGTAATTTGCTCGTTGCAATTTCATCTCCTACACACTCGTGCTGCATTCGTATTCAGTCGCGACACTCGTTACACAATGGACCATCATTCTGTTGTCACCTATTTTAAATCATATTTTAGAGCAATTCAATGACTTTAAAATATACAACCAGAGAGATGATTAGTTTGTAAAACAATTATGGAAAGTTAATTTTACGGTAATTGTAGCATTACGACTATACAAAACATTAGCAAAACCTAAAGCTTTCTCTCATTGAGAAATTAAGAGAAGCTTGGACGATTTTACTAAAATATATTGGAATTTTATAATTATTCTCTTTGACTAAAAAAAAATATTTAAATAAAAAATTAAACGCGAGAAACTGTTTCACGTTATTATATATTAATAACATCTCATTTATTTATTTATTTATATGCACGTATGTAAACGTTAAAAGATAGTAATTTTGAATAAATAAAAATTTGTCGGATAATTAAATTAATTAATTAGTCGCAACACTCCTTACATAATGGACTGTCATTCTGTTGTCACCCATTTTAAATCATATTTAGAGCAATTCAATAACTTTAAAATATACAACCAGAGAGATGATTAGTTTCTAAAAAAACTTATGGAAAGTTAATTTTACGATAATTATAGCATTACATGACTATACAAAGCATTAGCAAAACCTAAAGCTATTGTTATATGTATTTCTCTAGCCAATAGAAAATATTTTCCAGCAGCTTTCTCTCATTAAGAAATTAAGAGAAGCTTTGGACGATTTTACTAAAATATATTAGAATTTTATAATTATTCTCTTTGACTAAAAAAATATTTAAATTAAAAATTAAACGCGAGAAATTGTTTCACATTATTATATATTAATAATATTTAATTAATTAATTAATTTATATTTATTTGCGCGTATATAAACGTTAAAAGATAGTAATTTTGGATAATTAAAAATTTGTCGAATAATGAAATTAATTGTACTGTCACATTTGAGTACTTTAGTTGCGTTGCAGTGCGTGCATTCGATTATTACACATTTGCATCTTCGACGTACGTTTGTGAATCATATTACGACACTGTCGTAACCTCGATCCGCAGCATTACGTGGCTTACGTCGATCTCACAATGCACACATGCCGCACGTAAACGCGAAGACTTTATACGCGGTATATGGGGCCATTTTACACACGAGGAAACGTCTACATAATAGATCAGTTAACGACGAAGCGCGTTAACCTGGAGTACAAACGATTGACGTATCGCGGTATTGATCCTTTTCTCGGTTTCCCTTGGACGTTGACACATTTACAGACGCGGAGCTTCCACCCTCGAAAATGCTATTAACGCGTTTCGCTGAAACTGCAAACCCTGCTAGCTGCTGATCGATATCTATTCCCTGTACACACGTTGCATTTCTTGAGGGGAAATCCCACTATGCGGTGAAGACCCCTAATTGGCGTCAACGAAAGGTCGAGCACGAAAATATAGTTTGCTTTCGGAAATGGCACGGAATATTTCTCTCGTGAATCATACATGTATACATAATTATTTCTTTTAGAGAATTATATTTTTTTGTATAATTATTTCACCATCAATTTTGAGATTAATAATATTCTCATTTAGAAAGTTATTAAATGCTTGAAATTTTTTTATTAAAAAATGACATTCTTTCGTATGAGTTTAAATATATTATATCGTTTATGTAAAAATAATAATATAGGCATCACTGTTGAATTTTTAATATTATAATATTCTCTCGAAGGAAACGCTAAATTATCTAGCTGAAAAGGCAGTTGCCACATGCATCCTAGATCAATATTGCAGACGCTTATTGGTGCATACGATGCGCAGCGTGCATTGACTGCGCCGAAGGGCCCTTTGACTCGATCTCGGTAAACGTAATGTAATTCTGAAGTTGCAATGCTTGACTAGGGAGATAAAGTTATCAGGGTTTTTCTCGAGAACATAAATATTTAATAGTATAACACTATCATCATTATTAACAACGCATAAGTAAATTTCTACATCTGCCTGCGAGAACAGACATAATTTGTCTGGCTCCGATATTTAATTCCTTTGATATTTATTATAGAAATTTTTATAAAGACAATCTTTTATTGGGTATTAAAAGAGCAATGCAGTAACACTTTATTATTCTGGTATTAATCAAGTAATCTTGTTATGTGCAAAACCAGTTTAAACTGACGGAATTAGGACACCGCGTGCATACATGATGATAAAATTATGACAGACGCCGGACATCTTCCCAGCTAACTGGATTATAAAGCCTTGTATATATATAACAACTTTCCATTTATAAATTACATTCAAATATAACTTTTGACTCCAGTTATACTCAATTTGACGAAACTTATTAGTAGTATTGTTACAGCTTATTATATACCTTTTACAGAAATATAAATCACATTTTTTAAAAATATATACGGAGAGAAGTTTCTCTTAGAATTTATATCCTGAAAATCATGGCAATAAAAAATATTAATATATACATACTAAATTTTAATAAAATTAATCAAACATATTTTATATCTTACTGTAATAGATTATTAATATATCTTTTTTCTGATAAATATTAATCAGAGAAACTCTAAGGTGAAATTTTAAGAGAAGATTCTCTTTGTATATAATTATGCTAATATAAAAAAATTTTTTTAAACAAATCTGTAGAATTTTATATGCAACTATGAAACTTTATCCATCTTCGAGGTGTCTTAAAATGTTAATTGTCAAATATTCGCTCTGCATTTTTATAAGCGCAAACTTATAACATTAATTTATAATTATTCTATATATTTATAATTTTTTACAATTTTTTTAGACAATCTTTTGCAAATATGCAGTGTTTGCTGTTATCTATAATAAATAAAATTACATAGATCATCTATTTTGGCGTCATCTCATCTTTATAGATAATAAAATATATGTAAGATATATATATATATATCTTAGATGAAAAAAAGTATTATTTTTACTAAATTATCTAGAATAATTCTCAGATAGACGAATCGCCATATAATTTTATCTTTTATCTAGATATATTTAAAACAAGATCATCTTTATCTTATCTAAGATGAATTTACATACATTTTTATCTCATCTTTATCTAGCTAATTTTAAAATCATCTAAGCACAACACTGCAAATATGTGTTGAGCACTCAATAGATTACTAGAAAAAAAAATGCGGCAAAATACAAAGCGCAAAGTCACTTCGGCCGATCTAAGATTAGGCTTTCGCAGGGCGTAGTCAACCGTGAAAAGTAAACGTTATCTGCGTCGACTGTACGGGTTGACAATCTCGTGGGACTCGACGCAACGAGTCTCCTCTACTAGCAGTCGTCGATCGGCGGTCGTAGCGATCGTATCGCAGCTATTTCGCGTCAATTTTTCATATTATTCGGAATAATTGAAATTCAGATTAACCCATCGAAGTGAATGATCGATTAATCGGATCGAAAAATTCCAGCGGCGTATAAAATTTCGCGTATACACGAAATGTATATATATATATATATATATATATATATATATATATATATATTTATAGTGAAAATGCATACTCAATATAGTCAAGTTTATATATAGGTTCCTACATTTTGTAAAAATGCATCACGCTATCGTCGATGCACTCAGCTCTCGGCAAACAATATCAATCACCTTCGGCAAAATTGATATCTCGTTAATCTACCGAGGATGTTATTACCTAGAAACGATACTTGTTTCATAATGACATGTATAGGATAAGATAAATTAGACTAAAAAAAAATATCAAAAACGTTTAATCTCAATTTATTAGATTCATCGCAACTAAATTAATTATCAGTGTCCCCTATAATTTCGTATGAAACTTTTTCGTAGTTCGTAGGAAACTTTTTCAAATTGACTTAGCAAGAAAAAGACGCGTTGATCATCAGGCAAAGTTGATTGATTCTCTCATTTAAATGTCACATGATTTTCTGACAGATCGAACCGGCTCCTCTGACAAGTCACAGATCGAATTTTTCATCGGCCAAAATTCGCGCGCACCAACTGTCTGTGCAGTTTAACGCTATCTTATCGGTATCTCGGGACATCGGGCGGGGAAAGTAATAAAAAAAAAAAAAAAAGGAAGAAGAGTTGTGTGTGCCGGGCGACTTGTGGCCCTGAAGTTACGCAACGCAGCCAACCAGGCACAATGAAATCGAAGACTAGCGAGAGTCTCATAGCGAGTGAAAGCAAGGCGGGGATCTTGAGAGACGTTGCCAACGAGCACAAGCAAAAACAGTTGAAAAAAGGTAAGGGAACAGGATGGAACAGACCGCAAAAACCGACGAATCTCGTTTAGTTTCCTTGAGGCAGCTTTATTCCGCGATCGCCGCAATGTGAACGATCCTTTACTCTTTACGTCATTTCGCACCCGTCTGTATAATTATATTATATGTATAGACGATAACGTGGCAAGATTGAGATTAGATGCGATAGATTTCTGATGATATAATCGCTGTAATTTTCGAAAGATTTTATAAATGATATTTAAAATGAATCATCGGCCTTTCGACGTTGACTTTTCCTGCAATATCGTTATCTTTCAATTTGGTGTTCGTTCCCCATCACTTCCTCATCTCATTGTGCATGTTTGCATAATGGTGATAATAATAAATAAATGGTGATATTATTATAGATAAGAAAAATTTACGGGTAAAACCCGCGCGGCGATAATGTCAAATAAAGCATGTATCGAAATATTTGCTCGTCGTATCAATATTCATTAATCGTTAGAATTATCGATTTGCTGAATGCATTAATTTTCATCGAAAAAGAAATTAATTACGTGAAATAATAACTTATAAATATAAATCCTCCCATTTCTTCGCCTCTATTTTTCAATTTACAGAATTGAAATCGTATCGCGTGCTGAAATAAAATACGTGTCGACGAAAAAAGAGGCTCGATATAATTAAAATTTACGCGATAGTGCTAAATCGATTATATTGCGATAATATTTTACGGCGTGCCGATCATCATCCGCGCTTATCAACTCGATTCACAACTGGTTTAAAGTCCCGGCGATGTATCACGGCGACACTTAAATTACACGATGCGAAAGTACCGTGTGTATAATACGCGCGCGAGCCGCGGTATATTTCAGAAAAACGAGATATTTGCATATTATGCGATGCTCATGCCTCACAGCCACGAATATCTGCGTCACGATTTTCGTCGTTCGTGACGAGGCGAATCCGAAGAACGTGACGTGGCGCCGAAAGCATTTTTAACCATTCTGATATATATTGTGCTCCGAGGAGAAAAATATATTCCGCTCGTGTCTTTCAGCACATATAGTTGAAAAGTGCCAAAAACACCTTTTTTTATTTATTTATTAACACTATAGTCTGCTTTCCAAATTATAAACGATTTAAATCTAAATTTAGTACAAGCTTAACAGGGTGTCTATACAGAGAGAATTTTCTCTCAGAATTTACCCTGAAAATCATAATAATCATGGACAATATGGTGTTGGAAGAATTTTAGAAGAGTTTCTCTGATTAATATTTACCACAATAAAAATATTAATATTTACCACAATAAAATATCAAATATATTTCATGAATTTTACTATGTATTGTACATATTAAAATTTACTATGTACGTATTAATATTTTTTTTATTGTGATAAATATTAATCAGAAAAATTTTTATAAAATTATAAAAACAGTTAATCTCGGCTCGAATTATTGTGTTACAATAAAAATAAAATCTCAACGGCAATCGGAGCCTGTGCGGACGACATGCACAAAATTAATAAATTAAAATGAGATCTCAAATCAAACTCATTTATTAAATTCTAAACGTTTCGACCCACTTCGGGTCTTCTTCAGTAGCTGCAAAATACAAAGAAACAAAAATAAAAGATAATCGGTACAAACAGAAAATTAAAAAACCCCTATACATACAATCCGCAAATAAATTAAATATCATTCTCCTCCCTATTCAAACCGTCCGGCCGTCGGAGCGTCTCCCTAACGGTGACCATCGTCAGGAAGGAAGCAGAGCAATGACTCCCTTACCAACACTAATCAACATAGTATAGATTAAACGTAGAAAAATCCACAAAAATTAAAAATTAAAAACCGGGAAGTACATTCACCCCGACAGTAAAAACAGAGAGAAGACGATGCTACACGTGACACATCACTCTAACGACTGTGCGGTATTCTACCTCGACACAGTCGATACATATATACGCAAAAAACAAAATTCTTCCAATACCATATTGTCTATGATTATGATGATTTTCAGGGTAAATTCTAAGAGAAAATTCTCTCCGTGTAGCGGTCAGGGAAATCTGGAAAACCGGACATTGTCAGGGAATTTTATAAATCTGGAATTGTCAGGGAAAAGTCAGGAAATTTTACTATTTATCTGGATTTTTTCACATTATTCTACATTTGTCTCAATAATTTGAAATTTTTTATTAAATGAATCTAAACTTTTCTTCGACTCCCAGCACGCTAATTTTCAGTGTTGTTTAAAAACGATTCATCTATAGTGTTTGTTAATTTATATTTTCATCGTGTTGTTTTATTTCAATGTGTTTGATAGAGATAAAACTAAAAAATTTAATATAATATAAATAAAAAAGGTGATTAGTTAAATAGTTTAGCCAAACCTTTTTATTGTTGACAAAAATATCTCAAGGATTTCATGATTTAATATTTAATTGATTTATCATATAGATATATGCAAATTATATATTTGGAAAAAATAATACTAAAAAGTAAGGCAAAAATTAATTTCTGGTCTTGGAAAATCTGAAAAAGTCAAGGAATTTTTTTCATCAAATTTGTTATTTGTTAATCTTAGATATCGTCCCGATGAGATGTCTAAAATTGTAAAGTGCTTTTCTTTTGTTTATTGAAACAACACTGGACAGCTGAGTTAGCGAACAAATGTTAATAAATATACTTTGGCGCGCGAAGAATTCTTTATTCACTTCACGGGATGTAATTATTGCGATTTCGCTTCGTTCACGCTATTGATGATGAAAGTACGCACACATTGCGAATAAAAAAAAAAAATATATATATATATATATATATATATTTGTAATTCAATTACTCTCTCATTCATCGTGGGATTCTAATTATTCGCCCCATGCATTATTAAACAGTTGCCGGACAATTGTCATACAATGAGCACGTGTCGACAAAAATGCATTTTTTCATGTTACATCATGTTACGATCAGATTCTGTAAGATATTGCAATGATAATTTTACAGAACGGTATGCACAGCCTTGAACCGCATTGAATGCATTATGCAGCAGTTATAATAAGAAATCTCTATTTTTATATGTATTTTTATATTGTGTGCATATATTACTGATTGAAGTAAATCATCATTGAATTTGTCGGTGCACATATCTTAGAACGACGAAAATAACATCAAGGAAACCTGTTACCATGTGCACAGAGATAAAAATAACCGCAAAAACCACAATTATCGTACAGTTACGTGCTTCATAATCTTTGAACGATATATATTTTTATTAACTCGTTCTCCGCAAACAATGCGTATATTAATAATTTTTAATGCAATATATTTAATGCAATATTTAATGCAATATTTAATGCAATATTTAATGCAATATTTAATGCAATATTTAATGCAATCTTATGCCTTACATCAATTTGTTATCGCAAGACAATTAAAATGTGTGTGCGATAGTTTGACACGTTTTATTAATTAAAACGAATTTAAGCATGGACGATAATTAAACTTGATATTTCCTTCGTCAATAATTTTCCGTTGTAAGGCTAGTTACGAAGAACAGCATTTTTCGCGAGCACTAAAATAAAATAATTTTTTATATTAAGAAATTGTTTTAAACTATTATTTCATTATTATTTGAATTTCTTTTTTTTATATTTTGTTTAGAAATTAAAAAAATTTTTAGCAGTCTAGGAAAATTGAAACAGAGTACAAACGTGAAACAAATATTTTTAGAATAATGTATTTCTGTAAATCAAAAAATATTAAAGCAGGATTTATAAATTATTATTTTGCTTAATTAATCATGAAAATTAATGTGTCTAGCAAATTGATAATTGTAACAAATGTGGCATTGTGGCAACAATTAATATATATATATATATATATATATATATATATATATATTTTAAATAATTGAACAGAAATAAGCTCTTAAAACATGTTTTAGTTAGGAACAGTAGTTCTGCAGATGTTCCTCTTAAACATGCATTCAGCGAAATTTAAGATACACGTGTTCTTCTGTTATATTATTCTATGTAAGCTTTTATTCCGATCTGTTTGAATTATAATGTAATATAAAGTTACATGTATAGTTATTATAAAAACGCAGATTAAACAGAATTTAGTTGTTTTTTGAGTTATCATATTTGTTTAAAAAAACTCATTAGATTTCTGTACAGTATATATATTTTCTCATATTTTCTCAATATAATATTTAGCAATACAAATGGATACAACACAATATTAAATAATACAACAGTAATTACATTATTTTTAATCATAATTTTTTTTCTAAGGTAGTTTTAACTCTTCTATTAATTCTTTAGGATTTTAAAATTATTTTATATTTTTAGATGCATGTTAAAAAAAATCATACAATTTATAAAATAATTTTTTTTTCTAAAATAGTTTTAACTCTTTTATTAATTTTTTAGTATTTTATAATTATCTTATCTTTTTAGATACACGTTAAAAAAATCGTACAATTTATAAAAGGAAAACTAGCAATAAGTCACAAATGAGGGTAAAAGTGTTTTCTTGATTGATATCAACATATATAATAGAAACATGTAATAAGAAACTGCTGTGCACAGAATAAACGCTCGATGCATGGCAGAAAAGTGTAAGGCGATTAGGTATAATGAGAGACAGACATTTATTGCACGATCGATTACTATCCGATCTTATAACCCAGAGTGCAACACGAGAAAGATCAGGGCAGTCCAGGGTCGCTGCGTTTGATCCCACTTTGCCACATCCTATTTAGACCACTTATGAATCATATTAACATACCACGTTGCCGTATGACGGTACCTATGTAGAACAGTCACGACAAAATCATATTCTTCAATTAATTTTGCGTGTATTTTGTGTCGCAACCAAAAACAATATAGAATTCGAGATTTATTTTTCCAAGATATTTAATGTTACAATATTGTGCTTAGATGATTTTAAAATTAGTTAGATAAAGATGAGATAAAAATATGTAAATTCATCTAAGATAAGACGAAGATGATCTTGTTTTAAATAGATCTAGATAAAAGATAAAATTATATGACGATTCATCTAGATAATTTTCTAGATAATTTTTAAGACTGCTTATGTAAACACAGTTAAAAAAATGTAAATTATAAAAGAGTTATAAAAATATATATATATGTATATTCATATTTTTATTTATACATTTTTATCGCTTGCTTAAATTCTACTATCTAAGTATTTTATGTGTCATGATTCTATATCAAAATTATCTGAAAATTATTCTAGATAATTTAGTAAATATAATTTTTGTTTATCTAATGCAGATATAGATAATACATATTTTTATATAAAGCTAACGTCCAAAGTTTCATCTAGATGATCATCTATATAATTTTATTTTAATTTTATTTTTATTTTTATTTCATTTTTATTTTTATTAAGCTAAGATGACGTCAAAATTACATATAGATGATCATCTATATAATTTTATTAGATAACAGCAAACACTGGTTACAAATATAAAATGTTATAAATAATTTAACGCATAAACTTTTACGTATAAGAGAATAGATTCTTTATTTAGCTTTAAGCATTAATATTCCACAAATGCAACAATTTGATTTTTTATGCAACTGAATGACGCAGAAAGTTTTTACACAATGATAAAGTAATACAGATATTAATAATTAACAACGTGATTGAAATATCTGCATTGTTATTTAATTTATGCTTTAAAGAGATACATATATTCACACAGCTGCCATAATTTCTTCGATTATTTCATAAAAATTAATTCATTTTAGCTTTTTTGGAGCAATTAAAAAAAGTATGATCAAAATCAAAATAGAGAAATATAAATTTATATTAATCAACATTTTTTTTCTCTTATTTGCCACAAAATTCTTTCGTCGAAAGACTCGATTAAACAATGCGATTTAATTTTATTTTTTTGTGCTGCACGTGACATCGACGTGCTGTTATCGTATCGATGACTATAGTTGACACTTCGCGCGTGAATCGCGGGAGCGATAAATTTCGTTATCGTCTCTGTTGGACCTATCGACCAACATTTTTTCTGACCACAGATTTTTTCACCGTGGTTGAAGCGTGCCGTAAATTAAACGAGATGTGACGCTCAGACGAGGGTGTGTCACTTTATGGACGAGTGCCCCCGTTCGATTAAATGCGAGCTCGCATCGTAACGGTGCTCGAGTCGTGACTTTATACTTTATTCGCACTCTTCTTCTCGGCTAGATAGAGAAAGTAACCTCGGCATTATTTGAAACCGGAAGAGTTAACCGTGCGCGTAACAATATGCTTAATTTCAGCCGAAGCATTGAAATTGTTTCGCCATACTTACTTTCTATTTATTATTACAACACTGTATTTTTCTATACGCAAATATTATCATAGATTTAATGGGCGCGTATTTAAAGTTCAATTTTTCTTTTGCAGCAAACTCGACGTTAATTTTCGTTTCATTTGTACAATGCATATAACTTTGTCATGAATAATCAGATTCTCAGAATTAAAATTTCCATAGATTTTAGAATTCAAAATCCAATTGTTCTGTAAATAAATTGTTCTCACAGCATTTAGATATATCGAAACAAAGCGGATGCGTTTAACAACGACTGCCTACATGTGGAGAGAATTTTTTTTTTTCGCGCTTGTCGACTTTAACTCATATAACGACTCGATGACGTCAGATATACGAGGAGGCTATGATGTCAACGCGTATTTTTAAAAATATACGAGATTCCAACCTCCGGCTTTGAAAGTTTATGCATGTTTTCTCTTTTTCAAGTTATTTATAAATATCACCGATATTTGCTTTTGTTTCATTGAGTCCGCGTGAAATTTTTGGTAGCACGGAATTCCTGCGAAGTAAAGTCATTCATTTGAAGCATATTCGTGAGACTTATACACAGGATGTTTGAAACACTTTGTATTTGCCAAATAGCTTAAGAGAGTTTAAATTTTCAGCAAAAGGAAGCATCGAAAGAATTTGGAAAAAAGTGTTATATTTATTCGTATTTCTTAAAATGTCAGTTCTAATTATTTTGCAAATTAAACCTTCACTTGCAATTAGATTTCTATAAAAGCATCTACTCGATATTAATTTAGAAATAATATTTTATATACGAAATTTTTCTCCTGAATTGGAACCTGTTTATTAATATAAATCTTCGGAAATAATTACCCAGAAATAATTAAAACCGTCGAATTCTCTCAACAGATAGAAAGAGCGACTTCGTTAAATGAGGTATTCGCAATTAACAGACGGTTAGTTCGTTACGCAGAATATTGCTCCGTATTTACATAATAAAAAGTCTGTTTCGCACCAACGAGATCGAATCGTAATGCAACGCTGTTCCCCGTGCATCTTTTTTTTCTATGCACACATCATTAACTGAAAACAAGGTGGAACAACCGGATTCGGTGCAACGAGCGCAAATAGAGCAAAATTATTCGTTCTGCTTCTCTAAATATTGATCGTATTGCGTGAGGAAACACTTCTCTGACATTTCATGCACAATACAGCTGTGCTATAGATATATTTATCGTGGATTGCCGTTGAAAACAACCGATAACTCAATAAAAGCGCCACATTCATCGCGTTTTGTCGTATAGGAGCTGACTGACTCATCGATTTAAATGACTAAATGGAATAAAAGCGCTTGTTTTGACGACCTTTTTTAACGCTTTCTGCTTCTTCGAGAATCTTCCCTACTAAATTACTCCCCTACTTAATTACTCTGGCGATACCGTAATTTCAGATATATAAAGTACAAGATGACGGAAAAAACACACTTAAGTCGCAGTTATCTAACAATAAGAATTCATATTGAAAAAGAATAAGTTATGCTACTCATGTCGAATCAAGATATGCTTTATTGATAACGTAATTATCATGTAATGAAGGAATGCTTAAATATATGCGGATACACGATCATACTATAAGTATAGATTTCTATTCTAAAATGGATGATTAATGAATAATGTATCTATAATATATTACTCGTAACATAACATGTGCACCCATAGGCGTCCGCATGATTTTTTTCAGGAATTTTTTTTGTTCTTTCTTAATTTTTTTCATTTCTTTAATATTAAATATGCAAATAAATTCGAGTGTTTATTCAAAAAGAGAGAAAATAGTGATAAACAAGTGATACATCAAAATCCTTTTAGCTGATTGTTATACGTACTTATAAAATAGAAAAAAGATGAAAAATCCTTTGCACATAGTATTGCAATATTTAATTATTATTTCAAAAGATATCAGGAAAATCAATTAAAGTTGCTCAATTTTTTATAAAGAAATTCCTATACTAAACAGATATACATATACATAAATAGACATTATCTTATCTTATTTAGAATCTTATATTATTTAACCTCATCATTAAACTTTTATGTTTTAATTTGCGAAATCTGTCTAAAAATATACAAATATCAGTTAGTGGAAATCGAATGTGATTATTTTGGAACTTATCCAGATCGTCCGAATAGGAAGCGCTATTATTATACTCGCGAGACAGTCTAATCTTCTTCCTGAAGGCGGACATTGTAATGCACCCTTCTAGTTGACGACAGCTGCATTATATAACAAGTTAGACGTTACGTGTGCTTTAAACGAGCGCCCGATGATCACGCGAGTACGAGCAAGTGGAAGATGCGAGTCGCCATTGTTGCGTAAACACTCGTAGAAATCTCGAATGATCAGCACGCACGAGCGAACAGGTGTATGATTCATACAGTCGTTTTGTTTTTATTTCTATCTTCCATCTCGCAGACATTCTTGCGGGAAAAAGTTCACGCTGCTAATAATCACTTTATTTAGCAATTTTTAATAGTAGGCTAAAAAATGTGTGATCTACTTAAATTTGTTATTTTTTGGAAATATATTGTATACCAAATTAGTCTTCTTCAAGACTATTAATAATAAAAATAAGATAAAAAAACAGATTGCAAAAATATCCTAAATGTTTAAAATAAAAATTTTCTAAATGCTTGTTCGAAGATATAAATGTTCGATACAGGTTTATAAATTTATTGCGCATGAGGGTGCTTGCGAATTAATTATTCTCTAAATTCATTTTATTTTCGCTAAATTGGATATTGGATTATCGGATATTAGATTGTATGAAAATAAAATGGAAAACCAATAATTCGCAAAGGAGATCCATCTCTCAAATAGCGAACGCTTTGTTGTTTCAGGTAAGACATTTTGCCAATCCTGCAAGAAGAAGTGCACCGGGGAGGTGCTACGTGTGCAAGACAAATACTTTCACATAGGGTGCTTCAAGTGCGCTCAGTGCAATGCCAGTTTAGCACTGGGTGGATTTTTCACGCATGAAGGTTCCTATTATTGCACCAAGGTGAGTTGCGTGTTTTTGTTCGACATATAATCATATCTCAAATATGATCTCTTCATAAGAGTCTTTTGTTGCGGAAAAAAAAATAAGAGAAAAAAATATATTGACATTTGAAATAAAATTTTGATCTGCTATTTCTTGCTTGTAGGATTATCGGGAACGCTGGGGTACACGATGCGCCGGTTGCGGGGAATATGTGGAAGGTGACGTGGTGACAGCCGGCGAGAAGCACGCATTTCATCCGAATTGCTTCCATTGCCAGAGATGCCGGCAACCGCTGCTTGGACAAGGGACCAAAGTATCTCTTGTTCAAGGTACCTGTTTAAAACACAATTGATTCTTAACTCGCTTTAAGGCCGAGTTGATATATTGCAAAATAGTGTATTCATTCTGTATATCGTTATTTAGTGCACATCACCTTTTAATATAACAATATACACGTAGTCATCACCAAAATGAGCACGGCGGAACGACGTGTAGGAAAGTTGCTAATTCAAATAGACGTTTCTATCAATTATAAATAACGATGCGTGCTGAGATTACGCAGCCAGCGTCACTTTAGTGCAGCTTTCACAATTAGCGTGGCAGTCAATCTGTTAGAGTAAATTGCCACTTGGGCATATCGTTGCTCCACTATTACAAGGCCGCGTGTCTGTACTATGTCCTTGTAACTATTATGCAGTCAAAAGTAAAAACCTGGTGTGACGTGCATCAGTTTACGGTGATATGGTACAATGGTCCAACCGTGTCACACATTTCTCAAGAAATTGAGGTCATTATAAATAAATTGCATTGAATCTCGTATTTAAATATCTCGTTAACATCTTATATTATCAGAAAATAAAATAGAAATAAATTCTATTTTTTTTTCTCATATTTAATTCACGAAAAGATTCGCTGACAGCATCTCATTTTTTATCAATAGCTTTATGAAAATATATTTGATATCATTTTTTGGAACCTTATATAATTCTTGATGTTGGATTACTGCCATTAATAAAGCAATAATTAATGTCTTATATATAGCTACTATATGTATAATAGATTTTAACTTGTGTCATCTAGATTGATTGTATCCGAATGAAAGAATTATAGGAATTAATGTGAAATTGAATGATAAGTATCATAATGTAAGAGATGTAAAGGTTGATACGTAGCGCGAAGGCTAATGATGACGCCAGATCCGTTGCCGGATTTCATTAATCTCCGCGAATTGTGTATTCGTAGGTCAAGCGCTGTGTCACCGATGCGTTGTTATCCCAGTTCGCGAGGCCTCTACGCCGCTCGGTAATAACGCCGGTAGTAAAGGTGGCGGACACGCTGACCCTGGTGCCTGTGCTGGTTGCGGAAAGCAATTGAGGGAAGGTCAGGCATTGGTCGCGCTCGATCGCCAATGGCACGTTTGGTGCTTCAAGTGTCATAGCTGCGACACTGTGCTCCATGGAGAATACATGGGAAAGTGAGTCACTTGTGCGATTCACAATTATCTCGTGATTCGATCATCCAGAGTATTAATTGCATTCTTTTAATTATTCTGTTTTTTTTTAACAATGCAGTCATAGAATTAGATAAGTTTAAAAACAAAAACATTTAAGAAAATAGATTTATCTGATTAACATAATGTTGTGAAAATTTATGTATTTCAACATTAAATGATTCTTTTAAGACTGGGGTCTCGAAACGGATAAAGATATAAAATAAGTAGACTGTAATAATTAATTCTTTTTTTTTTTTTTCAATAGAGACGGCGTACCCTACTGCGAGAAGGATTATCAGAAGCAATTTGGAGTAAAATGCGCCTACTGCAATCGTTACATCAGCGGCAAGGTTTTACAAGCTGGCGACAACCATCATTTCCATCCGACTTGCGCTCGTTGTACGAAATGCGGCGATCCGTTCGGTGACGGGGAGGAAATGTACCTGCAGGGTGCCGCCATATGGCACCCGCGCTGCGGTCCAGGACCTACCACCGGACCTAATGGTATCGTGAACGGACACGATGCTCACACTCCGCAGCATCGGGAATCGGAGCGAATCTCTAGCAGCGCTTCGGAGATGCAGGTAAGTCCGGTTGCAATGCGCAACCGGTGAGATTCGCCGTTCAGGCATATTTATTCTGTATACATTCGTGTATAATTGATTTAGGCTGTTATAAAAAAGGCTTGTTTATTTTCTAATTTAACTATACAAGAACTGACAAAGCAATATTGTAGCATTTTAATAGATTTAATTGTTTGAATGTTGTATAGATTAATATGATCGTTGAGATTGTTAAATTAACATTTTTTAAAAATATTGCATTGTTTTATTCTCATGTGTGCTATAGCTTGTTATAAATATATAGTAGCTATACATTACTAGGCATTTGTATTTTGTATAATGTTTTTAGCCATTTTTGTGATTTGTACAACATATAACAAGACGAAAGCGAGCTTTCGATTTTGTGAACTAACACAGGATATTATCGGTGCAATCTTATTTGCGCCTTTATTTAATTTTCATTTAATTTAATTGTCATTTAATATGTATATACATGTGACATTATATAGGTTGCTTTTAAGACAGAGAAATCGTATTTTTTAAACAATAAATATTTCACGGATAATTAAGAACCATGTTTGAAAAGATATCAATAATCAAATAGTGAATAGGTTGAATAAAGATAATATTAAGTGCTCGTGATAAGCTCTTTGCTATATTCAATAACGTAAATACATTAGATTGAAGCAACACTCGTGTATCTTAAACGATGAATGAAAATAGCATCACGCTTCACGGTCGAAATATCTAACTTTAATCTTCTTCTAATTCTAAGAACGAATTTATATTTTTCAAACATGTGTTTATAATTTTATAGAATTATTTAATAATATTAAAAATCTATAAAATAAAGTTTTTTTAAAATCCAGAGCATTTAACACAGTGTGATTTAATAGTTGATAAAATGTCTCGTTTTTTATTTTGATATTAGTATCTTGATATTATATATGTATTATATGTTTAAAAATAAAACGTGTCTGTGCATGCTGCTATTTATATTTAGCACTTGCATTACTCGATTTAGCTGCATTGTACTATATTGTATTTTGTTCGCATAATTATTATTGAATTTATTAATTACGATACGATAATAAAATAAGCCAAGTGTTTCGTGCATATTAATATATAAAGATTTCTTTGCAATTTAAAAAAAATTATTTATTTTATAAATAATATTGTAAGCTAATATGCTCGCGAAAAATGAAAAATGTTTCTTTACGTTTCATTGCAGAGATTCTTCTGCGAAATGCTTTGGCACACTTTATACATATATCTGTATGTCATTATTAGTATAGTATTCTGTACATCAGCAATATATACATATAAAAAAAGAACACTGTAGATCTAAAAAAATTCACTATATTGTCAGCTTTGTGTATAGCTTGATTTTTTTGACTCGAAATCGACTGGCTCATCGTTCTCTCGTTTCATGCATGCCTCAACATAGGAAACAAACGAAATATAGACATCAGAGAGATTATATTATTATTTTTCAATTTTTTAATTAAGTTTTTTTAATATCGCTTTTCTTAATCGTTGTTTACTTTTTCCGCACGGTCATTGTGTATAGTTTTCATTGCGGTCACGCACGCCAAGCCTGAACGGATCGCTGTGCAGCCCTTACAGCAGCCTCAGTCGCAAGGTATGCCATGTGTCACTTAGCACAGCACTCTCTCGACAAGTATTTCTGGTATCACTTCTCGTGCGTTACCTTTTCTTAGCATCGCGTGTTTTCGCTCTGTTAAACGCTCGCGATCCGATTTCAATTCTATCGATCCGTCGAACGAAAGGCGACGTTACACGCGACGTAAAATTTATCCGCAAATTTTATAAAATTGAATTGCATTATCAATCATTTTTTTTTGTTAATTTTAATTATCAGCTGTGTCTGTTTCCCAGATCGTAAATATAATATAAATAAAGAGAGAGAAAATTGTGATGTAATTTTTTAATAACAGAGCGTTACTCGCTATGCAAGATATTTTTCTTTTATATGTAAGGTGCGTCAAAAATATAAATAAAATAATGTAAATTATTTTGGAAAGAAAAAAGTAAGTAAAAGAAAGGCTTTAAAATGCAAAATAAAGGAAGATTTTATTTTTCGTTTATTCGGTTTCTTGCGCATCTTGTATAATGATATAACGTTTAAATAAAAATGAAAAAAGCAAACTATCCCACATGATATAAATTCATTAATTGCCTCAGTATTATCCCGCGCGAACTGGAAGTCCCGGTCTGATCTTGAGGGAATACGGACGAGGGGTAGAAGATGTATCTAGGATTTATACTTACTCGTATTTGACTGAAACGCCCAGTCAAGGATATCTGAGACGCCCGATACAGCCGTACGATAAACCCCCAACTAGCCCGCATTTCCATAGACCTAGCTGTAAGTTTTTATTCTATTCATATTTTTGTTAGAATTTGTAAAGTCGCTTCTTTAACACTATGAAGATGAGCAATAGAAACTATAACCCACTGAGAGTTTTCATATTAAATTTATTATTTATTTTTTTTATAAATACTGTGAAAAAAATTATTTATTTTTTAAATAAATTTGAAAGAACGTTTTTTTATTTTATTATTATATTTAAAGATTTATAAAGTGTTTATATTATCTCGACTCTAGCAATTCATTTATATTTTCTGGAATTAATTTATTTCTGCTTTTGTAGCATCCCGTTCGATAAGAAGTAGCGGTGGACGCAGCAGCAGATCGGGAATGCGAGCCTTGGTCGACGCATTGAGCGACACCAGACCCAAGTCGCCAGCAAGTCAGGTGGATAACGAAGAACCGATAGAATTAGCTCATTATCCAGACGCCATGAAGCCACCTCCAGGTGCTCAACCACCAATCGAAAGAGATGATTTCCCTGCTCCGCCGTATCCTTACACTGATCCTGAAAGACGTAGACGATGGTCCGATACATATAAGGTATTGTTTTATTGTTCGATCCTTCTTCTCATTTGTTCTTTCAATGATATTTGTATTAATGATTAATGTTTATTTCTAATTCAGGGAGTACCTGCATCTGATGACGAGGATGACGTGGACAACAAAACAACAACGTATATTAAAGAGGCGGAGCAAAAATTGAAAAAGGAGCAGGACGAGCTGAGTAAGATCGATACGGGAATAGCTAAAGTATTCCTGCAAGATCGCGAAAAGGATCGAGAAAATTTGAGACATAGAGCTGCGAACGTTGATCCTAGAAATGCCTCGAGGACACCATCTGCCGCCAGGGAACCATCATACCGTTTGCGTTACGAGAGTCCTGTGGGTGCATGTAAGTTTGATTAATTTTATATTTATTTTAATGTAAAGATTTTTCAACGATTTAGCTCGTTGAATTAAAATTGGATATGTAATTTTATTAGATCTAAAGTGATGCAAACGGTATATTGTGTTTAATACAAATATTTATGTAGAAACTAATTTCAATATTTTGTTGTAGCCCCCTCGCGAAATATAGACCATGCACGGCCTTGGGAGGACGATGATGGTTTCAGTTATAGATCCAGCGGTCCTAGCTACAACGGTGAGTTTCCGTCACTTGTAACGCGCCACTCGTAATTGTTTTATTAACATAAGTAACGATCATCTCATACATGTCCACACGTTCGCACATGACACTAACATATCACTCTACCGTTTGAAGTAACATCGATTAGAAAACTGTGAGTCTCGATAGAGCGGGGTTTCCCAGGGCGGGAGGTCGTAAATGGTCCAGTTTTTTACCACTGAAAGAAACCACGTGGAGCACGAATTGGCGAATGCAAACCATCACGTGTGGGAGGGTTTTTTCACGCTAATTAACAAATGATGATAACTGTACGTAATGAGCAGGACTTTGTTTTAAGTGGGATATAGCACCAAATACTACTCATTGGACGCCCAATTAATCTAACAGGTGATGTATATTGCCTATGCATGTTGCATCGTTTCCTTAATTCGGTGTGCTTGTCTTATTATCTTTCCGTTCGTCGAGCTGTGTCAGGCAGCGCGTCAACCAGATCCTCAAAATAATGGACAGTCAAAAATTACCATTGCAATCTTTAGCCCTGGAAATTATTTCCCGAGGTAATTGATTCTGTCCTATATTTTGCATGGCACCTTGGGACCACGAAGTTCATCATACACGAATACACATTGCCCTCATTGCACACCACTGTCATTTTTGTGGCACAGCCTATAGATAAAACTCAAACTAGATTTTGATGAAATGTTAACTATTGATTTTCTTTTTTTGTACATTTCAATAGGAGTTTGAATAATTTTCGCAATAACTATTTCACTTGAGTTTAACCAAAGTTAACATTCGATATAAGGATTGATAATGAAATGAAACAAATATATTATCGAAATAATTTCTAATTTCTTCTAGCTTCATTTATAGTTGCATTATTTCTTTGCGATAGAACTGGATTTTATCATCTCTATTTTCTTCTTATTATCTTATTTTAATGAATAATTAAATAGTATAGCTAAAAAATTTATCTTTCGATCAATCTTTTAGTTCTAAAAATTGATAAAAAAAAAAATTGAATTGCTAAATATTAAAGAATTTGAATATTAATGCTTTTTTTAGAGACGATTAATTTTTAGATATTTTCCAGTTACACAAATATCACCTACAATATTGGGAGATAATTAGGCAGAATAATTGTTTTATTTTATTGCTACCAGCGCATGATGGTTATTTCTTTTCTGCATATCTTTGCTTTTTCACAAATACATAGAATTTTGCTTTATAATATCTTCCAATATTGGATCATCAGCTAATTTTGGAACGCTAATATGAAATATTTATCATAATTAATTCAATTTTATATATTAAAAGAAGCAATCAAGATCATGAATTATGATATGATTTATAATAAGTATTGCTTAATTATCTCAAAATTTTTAATAATTGTGTTATTGATAGTGTTTGCAATGCACCAGAAATTTCTTACTTAACTCTTTCTTCACTTACAACAAAAATATCTATATTAATGTAACAAAGTCGCTAATCTCAAGTTAGCGTTCTAGATTTAATGAAATACGACAATCTATGTTAGTCACGACGCTACTATCTGTCTACTATCATTGTGTCTCTATTTTGTGTTTTTGTGTTTGTGTTGTGTTTGCGTGGGCGGCAGTTGGGAGGTCATCGGCGCGTTCCCCGGCTCCCAGAAACTATCCACCCCTTGGTACTCAGCGCGCCTTCACTCTTCCAAACGCCGCTAGGCACTATCACTCGGTGAGTCCGAAAACTTTCCAATTCGCCCGCCGTTGGTCTCAAGTCAAATCACAAATCTACTTTATTTCATTCATTTTTTGAAATTTATCGGTGTTGAGTTTCTTTTCAATTTTTCTACATTTATTTTTTAATCATTTTAATGTATTATATTACCTGATTATTTGTGATTTTGTGTAATTAAGAATTGTAAATTGCACGTGTAATATAGGCATGTAAATTTGACGATGAAAAATAGATTTATAAATTATTGCTGATATATAACAATTATCTTAAATCGATTTCTGGTAACTTTTGAAAGTAGTTTCATAATTTTATATTGTAGGACTATAAAATATATATATGTATATATAGAGCGTAATACATAAATATATCATCATTTTCTTTTTTAAAGAGTCATTTTTATTTGTTTTTGCATTTTTGGTAAAAAAGGAAAATTTTTGACTTGTCATCATACGGCGGGCGCGCTTACGAGAAGAGTCTATTGTACTTACACAAAAGTGCTAGCTTGTCTATCTTTTTTTTTCTTTTTTTTTTTTAAGTCGCACACTTTTTTACGAGAGTCACTGCTTTATTATGCACTCGAAACTGTCGGTTTTCTTTAAGCGCCGTTTGCCGATGGGGATGCGATAATATTATCGAGATGGTTACTTCACAGGTATCCTTGCTCTTACATGCAATGAAATCTAAGATTCCTTAGATACAGGATGTATTTAACAATACTTGTTTGCACCCTTTATTTCAATCATTGTTATGAAAGATCACTTTTATTTTAATCACCAATTGCGTGAGATATTTTATATTTTATAATTATACGAGCAATTGTGAATGAAGAATTAATAATTCATAATATATTGCATGTAAATGTCAATGGATAGCTTTTACAAATCAATCCGGATTAGCAAAGAAACATTGGAAAATATGGGAAATGCCAAATGTATCATTATTGGGGCGCAAAGAGATAAAGGGAAATCCCTTCCAAAAAAAAAAAAAAAAAAAAAAAACAGTGGTTGACTGACAAAAGGGAGCGGCATGGCTCCGGATAGAGTTTAACGGTGTCAAAAAAAAAAAAAACTAAAATAAAATAAAATAAAAATCTGGCAAGCGAACGTTGGGCATTCGTATGGGATGGAGCGAATTGAAATCTAATCAGTAATATCTATGTCGATTGACTGATTTGCAAACCAGTTGTGAGCTCCCTTCGGCACATCCCGAAGCCGGGGTACGGTCTGGCACCGCGAAGTCACACCTTCTCCTCGACCGGCGGTTCCGTGTCTGCTCTCCCTGTAAGTCTCGCACCGCAAGTCACAGTCGACGATGCGACAGTGCACCGCCGCGCTGATAGTGCAAATTATTATTATGTAAAGATAAAAAAAAAATAAAAATAAAAACATATACATAGAGAATCGATATCCGCGGCGGCCAAGCGCATCACGCCTCTCTAAGATAACGCTTTTCTGTCGTCTAGGGCGACTATTCGTTCAGCGGGATGGGCGACAAGACTCACAGCACTGATTTCTCGTCTGGCAAGTCGGACAGTGAGTAAAACCAAAGGGAACCGAGCGCCGGGTTCCCGCTGCACACACGCGATCCTTTCACTTGGTTACACTAAGCTTTTCTTGAAACTTGACGCGCTTGCGAATTTTACGTGCATTTTGACAGATGCAGTGCCTGTACAGTGCTATCGCGAATCGAGAGAACATTTTTGACGTTCCTCTCTAATTCATTTTTTTTTTTATGTTAATTTGAATATCTTTGAGAGTTTTGCGATCTTGATTAGGAGACCATCTCGTCATAACAACCTCGTTTTTATTAATAAAAAAATGTGTATTTGCTGTGTCTTTATTTTCAGAATTGAACATTTTGATTTTATACTAAATTTTTTAAATTTAATTTAAATTTAAATTTATCAAACATCCAACTATTTTTTATCTTTTCGACAATTTTATAATGCTGCTACGATTTTTGAGAGATTCTCGTATTTATTTAAGCGAATTATCAAAGTTTGTGATAGAACTGCTGGTGATTTTTGCGAGCGCGTCGCTGCTATGATTTTCTGTACCTATTTCGTTTCACCGTGTTCCTGCATGCTTTACTAATATTTCTGCGAGCATATCTATCGCACTGCTCCTGTGAAACGTTTATACGTCGTACATTGCTTGATGTACGTCGTCTCATATACGCGACTTATCTACTGTCATCTGTGAGAAAATGCTCATTTCTTTGATTATTCATTACAAGACTATTATTTACGGTCTCTTATATTATTTACGATCTTTTACATGACTTCTTTCTCATACAAGCAAATAATCATGCTAAATTTATGAAACAATAAGCTATATTATATTTTTCAACTTGGAAAACATTATACATATAACGCGCGATCTTATTGAAACTGCATACATTCTTAAAGGAATTCATCTGTAAAATCTAGGAATTTATAGTAGATTTATTTATCATCGAATTATTACGAAACAATCATGTTCCCACGCATTACTTTGTCTACTTTTAATTAAATGAAAAATCATTTGTGTTATTCTGTGCATTTTTTTTCAGATATAAATTTAGAAATTTGACAGGCAGGTAATGAAAGAGGGGAACATTATTGTGTGATTAAAAACAGATTGTACTTAACATAGGAAATGGTTTGTGCAACGGGTTTGATATGGTTTTCTTTCACATTTTCCCCAATTTTAGTATCAACAGGCAGCATTACGGATGTGGATCGACGGGCATTGGTATGTACCACAGCCCCATACTACTCCCGGCGAATTAGCATGGTTTGTAGTTTGTTCTCGCACTTGTATGACGACAGAATTCCGTTTATTAGAACAATTTAAGCATATTGCAATTTAATTACGTCTCTTTCGACATTAATCTCAAAATTCTTTTGACGCCATGCAATTACAAGTTTATTTATAAACGTTAAATTGAGAAAGTTATTTTTTTTACATCATTAATTCTTTATTATTAAATGAGTTTTTAATGAGTGCGAGGTCGGTGCATTTCTTTTCTGAAAAATAAACAATTTCTCGCTGGAACTTTAATGGTGAAAAATTATTTTTTTAATTAATATTTAATTTGATTATTCTAATAAATGGAGTTGAACAGAAATGTAATTTTACTTAAAGCATTTTAAGCACGTTTCTATATAATTACAGATGTGTTGCATTAAATATCAAATGCACACATTTATCTGAGAAACAAGGCAATATACAGTTCGTACGTTCCGATAAATTTTCCCGATGAATAAAATATGCCCATTATATATGTATGTGTGATTATTTATATAATTTGCTACTTGTTTATATTACAATGTAATATATTGTACATTAATTCTATGTATAATGAATATGTATGCATGCTGTATATTTTGCTGTGATTTTTAGTTTCGCATTTTTGATTATTTGTATTTATTCTCAATTTGCTCAATGTTGCATATTTGATTTATTATAAGCCTCTTCCATCTTTTAATTAAGTTAAGTTAATCAATTTAATTAATTTGATCTATTTCACGCTATTTAGCCTTATTGGACAAAATATGTTTTTTCCTTTTTTGAATTTTAATATTACGTAATGTATTTTGCATCGGGAAATATGTATATATTTTTTATTTTGAGAACCAATAATATATAATTATTGTTTGTCTCAAAATATTATAAAAAATATATACATGTTTCCGGATATAAAATACATATATTTATATTGAAAGTCTTATTTATACAATTTTATATAATCCGTTTAGTAAAATTTTAATAACATCAAAAATTAAATAAATTATATTTTTATCATCATTTGATGATAAAAATTATTGATATGCGAAATGATAACTTTTTATAAAAATGGATTATACAAAAATGGATATTTAATATTACATAAATGTCGTCTCTCGATAGTATCTGTTCAATAAATTATTCGCACGTTAAAATATATTCGTACACAAAATAAATTGCAAAAAATGCATGTATGATATATACATTATTAGCATCCGAAAAATTATAGTCACATGAATAGTCATAAACAGTAAATAGTAGCATAAATTTTCGAAAAAGAGATGAAAATGCTCGCATGGAATATTGCTTTGATTCACTTTGATTTGAGTAAATAAATTTATTGTTTAAGAAATTAAAATGTTTGAAGCCTTAATTGCGCGCGATATAATATTTTCATTAACCAAAAAATTAATAATTACTATTTTCTATTTTATATTGAGACGGCTTATTGAATTATCGTATGAATTTGATCACATTCATTCGTGCATATAAAACAATAAATCCATTAATTATATTAATTGATCATGCAATGAATAGTTTTTTTAGTGTGAAAATAATATATTTACTGTTCATGGGTGTTGACAAGAATATTTTAGGAGATGCCCCGACATAATATTTTTTTAAATTTTTAATTTACATATTGAAAAATTATCTTTTTTTATTTTATTCTATTATAAAAAAAATCTGTTATAAAATTTATATTCGATATAAAATTAATGTATCCATCTAAGTCTTGCATTTAACACATTTTATTGTGTGGTGCAACTCCTATATATCATTCTTCATGCATCATCCATGTCTTATTTTTATCTTTGCTACATGTTTATTTTGATCAGTAAAATTCATAAATTTGTAATCGTGGTTTAGAATGATGGTGGGATCATTCCATCATCCACCACGTATACAGGTGGCCTAGGTTCGGTTGTTGGAGGTCACGGAGGTCATCATGTAAGAAGATCGCTGCCGGACATGGGTGCTGCACCAACCGAACCACCCAAGTTGTATCCCTATCACTTACTCGTTATTACCAACTACAGGCTGCCAGCTGACGTGGATCGTTGCAATCTCGAGGTAGGTGACAGCTGTCATCGTTGTAAACCGTTGTCTAATCAGTTATTATAAAAAATTGGCATATAACAGTATATTATTCTTCGTCATTATATTTATCGAAATTAATGAGATATTAATTACAATAATAACAGAAATAATTCAAAACTTTTTTTTTCTTTTAGCGACATCTCTCCGATGCAGAGTTCGAGGTCATCCTCCAGTGTTCTCGCGCGGAATTCTACAGAATGCCACAGTGGCGTCGCAATGAAATCAAAAGACGTGTTCGGCTGTTTTAATTCATTTTACACATTTTACTTATTATATCCGCATTGTGTCACGATTGTGTTGTACTGTGGTACAGACTGTACATTCCTACTGCGTAGGTAGATGCATCGCGAAGAAAAAAAAAAACAGAAAATGTGTTCGATGACTATTGCAAGCAATCTGCCGGCTGGCGTATGCTTGCAAAATAGAAGTTCTCTTTAGACAGGAGCACATCTCAATACATACACATACACACACGCACACATGTAATGACACAGAATCACTGCCACTTATTGTCAACTTTTTCTCGCGGCAACGAATCCAAGCAGCTTATCTACCGACGACCCGATTTATTTAGCGACATAGACATTCTCGAATTTTATCATTTGGAATTCAATTGTGACTTAGTTTCACTCATACATATGTTGACGCGAGTACGTAATGATACGGCTGATATTAAAATATAGATGAGAAGATAATCAAATAGGGAAGATTGCGATTATAACTCTTAATACAATTTGCTATTGTAAATAAGAAGTTAATCGAGAAATCGAAAAGCGGTATGAAAAAGCAGCTAGAGAAGTTTCATAGTAATTGCATATTCGCTCTAAATCGCATACATATATATTAACCTTGTGCAGATTATGACGCAAGGGATGCTGCAATATGGTAGAATTTATTATTATTAATTTTTAACTATACTATTATAATATTATTATTATTATTATATTATTATTATTTACTACGTGCAACATGAAGAGTTAAAAGTTATAAGTAGAGGTGAGCCCAGCTTGCTTAAAAGTACGAGTACGCTGATTAATCAAATAATTTGTGTGTGAATTTATCACATTTTTAATTTTGCTCTGTGGAAATAATTACTTTATAGAGTCGCTTGCGGTATTTCTTTGTGTAAGAAGATATATCAATGTTTTTAATTATCCTTGGATGTAATAACTAAAGTAAATACTCTGCGGTGCAGATTGCGATAGACTTTTACGATTACTCGATCACTCTACATTAGAGTGTAAATATGAAAATCAGGACCAAATTTATAGTCGTGGTGGATCAACAGTCGAATCATCAAAAGGTTCATCATTATAACTCAAAATATACGTTTTATTACATTTTACCAATATATAGCAACATTCCTATTGCTATCACATTTAAATCTGTAGAATTCTTAGCATTTATAGCATTTTTCAATCTTTCACAATCTTTTAAAAATAGCATAAATTAAATTTTAAAATATTACATCGATTAATATATCCGAAACGTTAAAACTGAGCGATTTCTGATGTAATTTTTAACAATTACAAAGCATTTATATTATATAAAATGTTGATGTATGACATCAAAAAGCATATTCACAAAAATTTAAAAAAAAAGAAAGGCATTTCGTGCAAGTCACTCTTATCTCGAGTTTTATTCTATTTCAAAACTTGTTTTATGCTACTTTCGAAATATAAATTGAACAATGTTCAGATGTTATCGATATTTACTACCGACTAAAATAATAATTTTATAAATACACGGCAATTATATCCTCCACCCTTAAATTAGGTCCTGCGCAGAATTTAAAAAATTTCGAAGAAATAGGTGCAGCAAGCTAAATATACCGAACGTACGCGCGTTCATTAAATAGAGCGGATTTATTCAAAGCGAATAAAGTTGAATTTTCATATAGTTGAAAAAAAACATACGACGTATCGCCTGTTACGCCAACCGTGTATGATTATCATACATGCGTTTATTACACGTATTTCGGATACGCATGCGTCCGATAAGATTGATACATTCGTTTAAACGAAGTCACCAAACTATTGTATTGTCGACGCGCATGCGATATTTTATCGAATTAACTGCGTTTTACTATACATACACACATTTCGCCTCCTTACCCTTAAATCATGTGCCTACTAAGCGAATGTCATGGGACATTTCACGCGAGAGAGGAATCGTTAGTCTTACAGAGCGTCCTAAGCACGCTGTACATTTGTGTAACACTTACAATTCCTACCAAGGCAACACGATCCCGATTAGCTGTCCGGCAATACGTTCCGATTTTTCACTTGGTGATGATCTTTTAAACGTCTCTCTTAAACTATTGTGTTGCTTGGGTAACCGCTTTATCACAAAGAAAAGCTAACGTGCTCCATGATCGTAATTAATTATTTCGTTATCTTTGTTATTTAAAATTTACATTTTTTTATGAATATATTTTTATTCGCGTAATTGGCTCTTAATTTTATTACAGTTTATTGCAATTTGAACGATTTTCCCGGCCGGTTTTGTTAATTTTTTTTGTCATGTGTCCGGTCTTTTTGATCATGGTGCAACGTTATTGTTCCCACTGTGTAACGCGAACCAATGTATGTTTCTGTTGTATAGAGCACATTGCTTCCGCTAGTCCCTAAAGTTAAATAAATGCAAACGTATGAAAAATCTAAGCATTTGTCAGCCATTGTTACCACTTCGTTGATCATTAATCAGCAAATATCGCGCAACAAAGTCTACATGCACAATATTTTCTTTCCCTAATTTATTTTACATAGATCTGTCTGTTAAAGAAAAAATTTTTTAATGTGTGACTTTGTTCTCCTAAAGAAGATGCGGTCAAATCGAAAGACAATCCAAGTAGTCACCGCAGAATGTTAAATGAAAATCCTTTTAATCTACTATAGCCTGCTATAAAATATTTACACCGCGCATTTAAATCGCGCACGGGTAGAAACAACACATTATACTTTCTCGCGAAGGATCACGAAACCTTCCAGCACACTGGAAAGCGATGTGTACTGATCCGACACTAATTCTGCTTTTTCACCTGCACACAGTAACACCGGTGTAGTTTGTACGTGACCACCGACAATGGATTTTGGATTACCCGCTTTTCCCACAACATCCACACTTTGACCGACTCTCACCGATACCGGCAAACTCTGCAAAATATCGATTTAATAGAAAAGCGCAAAACTTTAAAATATGAATCCTTTACTTTTTAGAATATTTATTTATTTTTTTATATATCAGTTGATTGACTAATATTAGCAAATTCTTGTATTTTTATATACCTTAAGATTTTCGTCGACGGTAACTAGCCATCTTGGCTCCATCGCAACCGCTAAACAATACAGCAAATAATGCGACTGCGATAGTATAAGATTTTTGCAATCTAGACATGCAACGAGAACAACCATCAGCCCAGCTAAGGCGGTGTAATCTAGGACTTTCGAGGCGTATCGCAAGGGCGACAAGGATAAAGTACCCTGGATGAAAAAAATAACACATAAAGGTTACGAGAACATTTCTCTTAAGGAAATAAGAAAGTTAAATTAAATATTAAAATTTATCAGAGAAAGCAATTGTTGCGACTTGGTTCATCCATGTGTTGTCATCATTCATTAATTTAAAGTTTACTTAATTGTTTGAGTTCTATTGATTTTATCAAGGTGTTTACCTTGCCCAAGTGCACCAGACCCTGAGAGATGCGTACGAGGAACAGGTGAGACGGATTTTTCGCGTGATAAGCCGCCAATTGTCTCAACATCGTCGCTAATCGTGCATTATTCGTACCGGCGCCTACCAGACCGAGGGCGAGGATCGCATTGAGGGCAACGTCGGCGTCGTGATCGTGGCTGTATTTGTTCAACACGTCGAGAACTGCTGGGTCGGCATTCGACAGAGAGGATAGAGCCATCGCGAGTGGCATAGCTCGTCGCGCTGGCGTTGGACCGTATCTTCCGATCTATATTCATTAACAATGAACGTTATAATCATAGCAAAGATCTATGATGGCGAGAGCTACGTGGGTCACGTTCTCACAATAAATATCAATTAATGTCAAATCCAATTTAACTGTGATTCTCCGTCTCTTTGTAGGTCTATCTCGAGAAAAGAGACGGATCGCAGTGTTATGAATGAATGATAGGAAGAACCCATAAATATTAATTATGATAAATTGAGGTTTAACTGTTTCTCTTTGTGTCTTTCTATTTTTAGGATATATAAACGCTTGCATAAATAATTACTCAATTTTTCATTATAGATTTACGAAAAATTCAATTTCTCACCTGACCAAAAATTCTCGAGTTTTCCTTCCCTTCTCCAAGCCCAACTATTCCTACTCCAAGAAATGCTATTGCCTGCGGCGCTCCAATATCTCTAAGAAATTATTAATTAATCCTAAATACGCAGAGAAATATATCTTACAACGAAATTTCTCTTAAAATGTACTCTAAAAATTAAATTATATTAATTTATATATTTATACATAATTATTACAATTTTTCTATTTTATTTATTTATGTGTACTTTATATTTTTATTAAGACGTTGAGAAAAATATATTTACTTAGCAGACTCGTCAGTTTGATTGTCAGCCTTTTTATTCTTCTCTAACGTGGCAGAACTATTTTGCGATTCTCTTTGATCGCAACAGCTTGATGTCGGAGTGCTTTCAGGTGTGGTTTTTACACTCGTTATTTCCTCATTTGTTTCCGAACAGATTCTTAATAGTTCTTGTACTATCAAAACATCACCGGTGCCCGCGTACGCGCAAATCTAACAAAAGTACCTTTATTAAGTTTGAATTTTAGATACAAAATATGAGAAACTTTGACAAAATTACGTAGCGATTTTATTTTACTTGTAGCATAGTTTGCGACATAAAATTATATGGTTTTGGCAGAGCTTCAAGTGCTGCGGATGGTGTTTCTATGGCGTCTCGAGTTCCCATGTAAATCATTCCCAGAGCTAACGCTAAAAATCTGCACGTGAAAATAATTTCTACATATATTACGAGTTTATTTAAATGTTATACATAATTATTATTCACATTACGCTAATCCATAATATATATAATTTTATTATGCAACACCTGGAATGCGTAATGGCAAGTTCCTTCACAGATAATCCCAATAATTTTAACAGAATAGTCGAAGACACATCGGAATCTCCCGAGCCTACATTTACAAGGCCCAAGGAGATGGCAATTAATGATAACACTTGCATATTATCTGAAAAATACAGAGCGTAATTAACGATTTTTATCTCTCTTTGATTCAAGAATTCAAGCTACGTACAATATTTATATATCTTGTAAAAATATATTTTATAAAAAAATATATAATTAAAAAAATCAATTAACAATTATTTTCAATTTTTAGCACCTGATTTTCTTCAGTTTGTTACATCGCGAACGGACGACAATGTGACTCGTGTGCGCCAATTATTGAATTCAGACCGTCGAATGAATGTTCGCTTAATGTCGGAATTATTGAACTTGCCGAAAACGATTGTTCACGAGATTGTATCGGAAGACTTGGCCATGCGGAAGATTTGCGCAAAACTTGTGCCCAGAGTGTTGACCGATGCGCAAAAGCAACACCGAGTGGAAGTTTGTGAAGAACTCAAGCAACTCTGTGCAGATAATCCCAATTTCTTTTTTTTATTTCCTCGGCTGAAAAGGGAGCTCAAAGGACAACAGCTCGAGTCGGTTGACAACGTACAAGCTACTTCGACGGCCTCCCTGAACAGCATCCCAGTCAAGGAGTTCCAGAAATCTTATGACGCATGGAAATCGCGTTGGCAAAAATGTATTGACGCAGAAGGGTCATACTTCGAACAATTTTAAGTTGTTTTACCTATGCGATCAATAAATTCTTTTTTAAAAAAATGCGACGCATTACTTTCCGGACAAACCTAATCATAGAAGGAAGGTTCTTTTCCTCCTGCTTATTTTCTAATTTTAACTAATTAAAATAAAATTAAAGCGATGCACGTTTTACTTTGCTCATCGGCTAAAGCTTCAGAAAGAAATCCAGTAACGTCTTTTCTTCTGGATCCAGCATAAGCCAGACCTAAACCCAAGACGGCCCCGATGCGAAGAATCTGACTGCTCGAGTTCACGTAATCGCTGAGAAGCGCCAGAGCGGGATCGCATTCATTATGAACTCCACAATTTACCAGTCCGATAGCCAGCAAGGCACCAGACTTTATGTAATCTTCGTTCGTGTACAAATATCTATCGGAGAACGAATCATTATAACAATCAATTAACGATTTCAACAAAATTCATGATGAATTTTTTTCACAATCAGTCTATCAATAATTAATTTCTTCTTCCAGAAAATAACGTTTTTGAAAATTAGAGTAAAATTTTCGATGTTTGTGATTTTTTTTCTTATTTTTGTTAGAATTTATATTCACTTGTCGATAGGAACTAATCCACCGTCGACATCCCACATGTGTATTAAGCCCAGAGAAGCAGTAGCTGACAACATTCCATGTTCCTAAAAAAGAGAATGACAGGATGCACATAAATATCATAATTTGCATTAATTTTGCTTCTTTTGTTCATTGATAATCCTCTTCAATAAATAAGAAATATATTTATAATATTATTTACATTTACACACACACACATATATATAATATTTTTTAAATTCATATATAAAATAATTAAATAATCATGTATATAATTATTATTATATAATGATCATAATATAATATTTTTAATTACAAAGTTCATGTAAAAAAATAAGATATAATTATATTACTTATTTAATGTTATATCTTTGAGAATTAATTAACGCTAAATAGGATTCACTGAAAAGACCTTATTTTTGTACACCCAACATTCAGATGTATTCGCCATCAATTTATCCTCGCCGAAACCTGCATGTACGAAACCAGAAACAAAGCTCGCCGCCAAATTCGCTCTCGCAGAATTGTGTTCGATTTGTCTGGATCCACTCATTAACCAGCTCTTATAAATATCTTCCGGAAGTTTCGGCTCGAGTATGTCAAGTTCTCTGGCAAGGATTTGGAAGTGAGTATTCACGTGACCGTTGCTAAAAATCGCCTCTATATCTTTGACGTCATTTCCTTGATACTCTTGTATTTTTAAGGGTTGATCCTGTTTAAAGAGTGTCGATTATTAAATTTCATTGAACAATTTTTTTATTGACAATATTTTATTGAAATTGTAATTCATTTTGTGAAACATAAAAAGTTGCAAATTGTTTTGTAGTAAAATATTTAATTTTATGTGATTGAGCTGCTTTTTTATACATTTTAATTTGTCTATATTAATTCTAATAAAGAAAGACAATAAAAAATGTATTTCTCAAATTAAGAAGTAAAGAAAAAAAGACGCTCGTAAATTATAAGATTACAATTTTGAAGATTATATAAAAAATCAAATCTACAGAATTAAAATTCATATAGCTCTAACAAAGATATTTTTAATTATATATTTCAACGTATTTGAAATTAGTGAAGTGCGAGTGGCAATTCTGAGACATTATCACTTTCAACTTATATGTTTTATGTTATTTATCATTTTATTGACTGCGATGCGAATATATATTATTTGCAGAAAGTTACTTGCAGTCGGACGAGGATAAAGGCTAGTTGATTTCTCATCAAAGACTCAGGACAAGCGTTAAAGCACTTGAAAATGAGTTCTGAATTTGCAAGTTGCAGTGCTATCAAAATTGCTCTTGTAAATTCGTTAAACTTCAGATATTGCTCTGTGGCGAATTCTAATATTTGTCTTCTTTCCGTGTCCTCACTGAGGGATATATAAATGTTGTTTATGCATAAAAATCAGTCAAGCGAATGCAAATTGAACGCACGATTTGATTATGTTGCTTGTTGGATAAATGATCGTTAAACTTTTCTCTCATTTTACTTATGCAACTAAATGTATATATATTATAGAAATTTAAGTGCAATTTAATTAACTATAGACAACACAAGCGCGTGCTTTACGTGCTCCGACGAAAGTAACTCTATCTTTCTATCCTTTCTATCAGATTAATATACCCCACACGTCCGTCACGCTGCGCGGTTCGCGCAGGACTGATCCTTGTGCGGGGTATCGCGAGCGCGGGACCGATGGTCACATGACCACTGATTCACTGGTCACGTGACCATCGGTCCCGCGCTTGCGATACCTCGAACGAGAATCAGTCTCGCGCGAGCCGCGCAACGTCATGGATGAGGTATTTATAGTCTCGCGCGAGTCTAATGAAAGCATAGATATTTGTTACATTTGAGTATGAGAAGAAATAGTTCCGCCGTTTAAAGCATTGTAAATAGCACTTGAAGTTATGAGGGGCTAACTTCACATTTTTTTCCAATTTTGAGGCCGTATAATTTTTTTCCTATTTATTTTAGCGCATTAAACAATAAGGGTAATCGATAGAACTCTTTGGAGGGCTATCAGAACTCTCAATAAAATTACTCAAATATAACAAATATCACACAATGTTAATTGAGACAATCACGGAGTATCACGGAAAAGCAATAACAATATATTTGGGATAATCGACTTTGTATGATTTTTTAAAAAAGAGATTATATTTCAATGCATTTCTCAATGAAATGATTAATTAGATTTCTTTTAATTAATTTATACAATTAGATTTATGTTTCAAACTGTATATTCGATAATATAGGCTGTCTAATAAATCATTAAATTTAGTATTAAAGTGTAATATTATATAAATAAAAATAAGTAAATATACTTTTAATTTCACAGAGAGTAATGTGTTTTACAGTGTCGTTTATTGCAGCTGGAATTACCTGTAAGCCGCGCAGCTAATTAAATAATGACACACTCGTGCAAAGTTTGTGGAATCCAAATGTTCCGCGAGGAAATTCAGCTCATCAATCTCCAAGCACAGATCACATGCTTGTATCTCTGCGTTATGTTTTATATCAAATGCGATGATGCTTTTAATTAACGGTGTAAGACGTTTTCTATGAGAACATTACGGTTTACGTTATTCTTACTTTTTCTTATTGAAAAAGCATATGGCTCTACTTATTTAGAAATATGTAAAGTAATATATTATCTAAATATTTTTAGTAAATTCTCATAAAATTGTTATTTTTATAATTTAAAGTATATTTCTATATTTCTATATTTTAAAATTATCTTTTTAAATAATATATTTTACCTGATCTCATTCTCCTCTTTGATCGGCGCATTTGTCCATTCGTCAACGATTTCTGTTTCGAGTTGTCTCACATATTCATGGCCCCATTCACCGGGATTATTCACCTCTCCCCTGATGCAAAAATTTAAGCAATCCCTGAATGCTGAAGTGGCTCCGGCTAGAGCGAGCACACTCAGAATTTCTGCAAAACGTATTTTTACTTCCTTTCGTTCGAGTCTTTCGTACGATCTCTTCAAGCTCGAATAAAAATGTCTTAAGTATTTAAGAGGTTTTGGAACGGAAGTCATTGAAGTCGTAGATGTGCGTATTAGCATTCTTAGATGATTTAACGATAGCAACATTGCTGTCTCGTCTTTACCCTGATGGAAAAATTAAACGCGATAATTTGAAGTATAAAATTCCCTTTCGAGGAAGATGGGAAAAAGATAGCTTTTTTAATTTTAATTTTATTTTGATGACTTATTGTTTTTCTTTCTCTCTCTCTCTCTCTCTCTCTCTCTCTCTCTCTCTTTCAGTAAAATAAATAACAAAATGGTAAAAATTTATTTACTTTTAATACGTCAACCGCTTGTAACAGTTCTTCCTGCAAACTCTTATCTTCTTCATTCTGTATAAAAAATATGAATATGTAATGATACGCAAACAAATATATATTTTTTACATGACATTTTTTAAATATAGCTTGCATCTTTTAAATTAAATGTTATATGCATACCATATCACTTTCCTTATCTTGTTCACGTTTATTCATCGTTTTTAAAGCTTTTCTTGCCGCATACGCTAAATATTTGATTAAATTTCGATAAAGCTGAATTAGACGTTTCAACGATTGAAAAAGCTTTAATTAATAAGCTGTCAAATAAATTCATTTATCTCAATTTATCCGTCATACGCAGCGCACGGCTTTTGTTTCGTCATTTTGTGGAAACTGGTATAAAAAATAGTTTATATGTATATAGGATGATTCAAAACAACCGTTGGTCTTTAAAATGTATTCCTGACTTGATTCTAAGACGATTTTTCTTTTGCCAAAATTTTATTTGAAGCTTAGTTTTTAAAATATTAAAAAAAAATAGCGAATTACGGCACGCAATTAAAATTTTAATTTATTAAATTTGTATTATGTCTCGACATAATAATAATTCAAGAATTGAAATTATGTCGCAACATAATAAAAATTTGAACTGCAAGAGCCATCTCTCGAAATAGAATACTTGGTGAATGTGTTATCAAAGAATGGTTATTCAGTGCTCTTCGTGGAACGTTTGCCAAGGCTCGTTTAGTACTGTCATCTATATCCCTTTTAAAATGTAGAATTATTCAGCTAAAAATAATGTTAACACTGTTGGTAAAATTGCCATTTGATACATGTTGTTTACAAATAATAAATCATAAATAACTTTGTAGACATATCGGATATACAAGAAGATTTGAAAATTTTTTTGACATTTTCACGTTAAAGCCTGAAGTTTTCCCTGCAAAAATTAAAAAATTTAAATTTTTATCTTTCCTTATCAAGTTATCGCAAATTGAAAAAAAAATATAATTTTCACTTTAATCGTTCATAACTCCGTTAAAAATCATCGTACAGCAATTTCGAGACACTACCGTATTTCTTGATAGATATTAATATAAATTTGAGGTTTAAACGTTTAAATATGAATAGTCAAATCACGCGTATTATTCGATTTTGCATCTAAAATCTCTATATAGAGACACGTAGACATTCATAACACGATCGCAATGGTTGAGCTTTCAGGAAGAGGTGTTAACCGGTAGAGGAGCAGACTACCACGCCCAGTTCGTAAAATTTCATTTCTAACTGATTAAAATCTAATATGGAAACACGCCTACCCTAATATAGGGGTCTGCTAAACCGTGTTGCGATGTACCATCTCGAAATCCCGTTGTCTCTCATTTCTGACTTAACAGTTTAGCTTCAACTCGATTTTTCTCTTCTTTTAATCGAAAGTTGACGCTTTTTTCGGAATATTCCTTCTACAATTAATCTTTTTTTTATAAAATATTTAATATAATTTTGTATACATATTTTTGGGATGCACAATATCTTCTAAAATATTATTTTTTCTCAGTGTAATTTTTTTCTTCCAAAATAAAACTCTAACTTTATTTTATTCCATTAAGACTTGCTCTGATATTATTAAAATTTGCATGCAAAAAGTTTAATATTGGAATATTCAATATTCTTATCCATGTTCTTTGTAGATTTTTTTTTCGTTGTTCAGCACATTGTAGAATATCCTATTCCTACTTCGAATCGTGACTTGTTTGTCTCGTTCTATAAACAGTCTAATTATATCAGTACATATGTTGACCATGTATTTCCTTGAGCAGAACAAATCGATCGCGTGTCATCTTCATGCCAGCATTGAACGATTTCTCCTCGTGTCGACAAGTGCCGTTTCGACTGATATCCTTATATAGTTAGGGTCGTCTCGTGATTCCGTTCGTAAAATCATATGATTTCTCTTGCCGCGCGTGATCTGTGTACATGTATATGTGTGTTTGATTGAGTTAAATCTTTAATTCTCTGCATCGATACAAAGTAATGTAATACTAGTGTATCAAAGAAACGATTTAGTTAATCTTATATCCTTAAAAGAGGCAGTCTGTGAATTGGAAGCAAATACTTTGCATTTCATCTTTGTTTCTCTTTGCTAAAGTAATTAGCACGAAAAGTAAGGAAAGTGATAAGTTTTGTGTGAAAATTTCATTTTATGCGCGCTGTAGAATGATATCTCTTTCTTTCTCTATTTTTTAAATAATTTATTATATATTATAATTAAATATGTAAAAGTTTATTATTATGTTGGTAAATATTCACTTTTTAATTAATAAAAAGCTTTTGGTAATTATGTAGTAAATATAAAAAATAGTCTATATAGAATACAAAAGAAATAATTAAAATTATTAGTTGAGAATAAAAAGTTTTGAGCGTTTAAAAGTAACATTTTTTAAATTAAAAAGTCTATCATATATCGACGAAAAACAGTAATATAAAGTTTATACAGTAATTATTTTACGGGAATTTTTTTGATGACTTTGATATTGATATGGTTATAGAGGGATTAAACATATAATTATGTCTTAATATTTATATATTAATAATAATAATAATTAAATTGAAAAGATAAAAATTTTAATATTTGTGTATATTTTGAAAATTATACTAGGCTATGTCTTAAAAATTTAATAAATATTGTGTAAATATTAAAATTTTTATCTTTCAAATTTTATTATTATTATATAATCTAATTTTATTATTTATTATATAATCTAATTTTATATTATTATTTTTCTTATAATAAATATAATGAATAATGCATCAAACATATATATCTTCCAGCTAAATGTGTTAGGTTTATTTGAAGCTTATTTGTTTATATTTTAATTAGATTGAATTTTTTTATCATTATAGATGTTAATTTTATTTGCACAGTTAGCATGCATCTTTACGAATTTTTCAACATCGTGAATCACGATAAATATATTGTTTAATTCAACATTATGTATTATTCGTTATGTTATAAAATAACAAATTGTCTACGACATAATTTTTTTGCTTTATTAACGCGCGACTTCAACAGTTTAATTATTATTGCCATATTAAGAAGAAAACTCTGTATATTTTACGTGTCATTTTAATTATATCTTCGTTTTTGTCTTTCTCGTCAATTTTTGGCACATACAAATATTTTTGAAGTTTGAGCGCCTCCAGTATGAAAATACGAGACGTGTTTTTTAAATAAGGCTCGATCGGACATTAAAAAAAGGAAATAAAATAAAAGAGAAAACTTTTACTATTAGGGTACTATTTTACTTTTACTATTACAACACTTTTACATGTATACTTTAGTTTTCTACGTATATAGTCATTATTTTTCTTTTTTAATAAAAAATCTTATTTCTTGGTACCACAAAAGTGCTTAGGAGAAAAATGGTAACTACGTGTAGAAAAATAAAATATGTACAAGTGTTATACCAGTAATAAAAGTTTTCTCTCTTACTTTGCTTTTTCTTTTTAATAATGTTCGACCGAACTTTACTTAAAAAACACGTCTCGTATTTATGTAATAAAGCCTCAGCAAATTCTTTTCTTTTTTGCTTCTTGGTCTATCAACTGGGAAATGATTTATCTCGGAGATATCTGTGACGCATCCGAGGCTAATAATAAATTCGGATGACGACAGATTTCAATTCGAATTTTATATTAACAACACTTTGTTTTATTTATTATTTTTTACCATTTAATTGCGCTTTTATTTTTATATACAAAATAGAAGTAAAATGTCACAAAACAGATATGAAAAATCTCGTCAAAAATTATTCTATACAATCATATGTTTTTTTAAATTATAACTATCACATTTTTCCCAAATATGATTTTCCCATAGTATCCGACCGTTATTGGCTATCGGGAAAATTAACGCAAACATTTTTCCTAGACTTTAAAATAAATAATAAAATATTTTAATAAAAAGCAAATTAAAACAATATGTTTATAATTTTTGGTTTATAAATTTATTTAGTCAAATCTAATATCTGCAATTCAAGGAATTTTTAAGATAAACGTATTTCAAGATGAAAATGATGATGTGATTAAATCCTAGAAACTATTTTATATATATAACAGTGATAATTTTTAAATAAAATAGCCAACTATTTAAAAATTAATTTGAAATAATGTATAAGATAAACTTGTACAATTTTTTTTATAAGAAAAAAAAGAATGCAAATAGAATGCAATAGGAAGACAATACATTTTTTAGACAACAAAAACTAATAATTTTAAGTGTAGTACCATAACTATTTTATAGTAATTCAAACAAATTTTTGTATTTTTTCAGACAATGTATACATCGGTCACCGAGAAGCAACAAGTGCTGCTGTTGCTTTTGACAGAAATTATTCTAATTGTTTTAATTGGAACAATAATGACGTATGGCCCGGAAGCAAATGCTAGTTTGCTTAAAAATCACACCGGTATATACAATATATATATAATACACGTATATTTTATAATATTTGTTATAGAGGCAATTTACAATTTACATCAAAATAATATAATTTCTACAAAAAAAATAGAATTATAGAATATTATTATTATTAATAATAGTTCCAAAGTAAGGAATTTAGTTATTATCAATTAAAAGATATTTTGAATAATTAATTAATATTTTTATTGTATCTGAAAAAAAATATTTTAAACTTACAGGCATTGCCGACAAACATAAACAAACGAAGAAACCAGACGAAGATTCATTGCGGATTTATCCGAGTAAGTATATTAAAGTTTAATTACATTTATTAATTGATTTGAAGGTATGAAATAATTTTTTCTATATGTGCATTTACTTGAAACAATTTTTTTAAAGTACGTTAACTCAACGTAATATATTATGTGCTATTAAACAACAAAAATGACTTTTTGAAACTTTATTTAGAAAAATATATTTGTTTTTAAAAACAATAAAAATTTATAAATAATTTAATTTACTTATAAAATAATTTACAAAAAAAAATGATTCGTTCTTTTATAGTGTATACAGTAACTTCTAAGTATTAATTATAAATAATATAACAGCTTAATATATACATATAAGGTAATTCTAAATTGAATATAAAGATTTTAATAACAAATTCTATGTAACATTTTAAAACAAAAATTCTAATAGGAAATTGTCGATGCCATATATTTTTCAAATAAAAAAAGTTCAAAGATTGCGAATATCAGGGCTAGAATTAACATATAAATTATGTACATTAAATTATTGGCATTCCGTATATGTTGAAATAATAATTACATTATAAGTGCCTAGGACTGTACGAGAATTAGTTTACAATAAACAAAATACTCGAAATACGACCAAAATACAGAAACATATCATTTTGTTTAATCTAACCAAATATAATTACACACACAAAGCAAAGTTATATTAATCTTTGATAATAAAATCTCAAAAATTGCGACGCATGCATGCAAAAATTATTTATTAAAATTAATGCATAAAATATATTAATTAATTATGCAACGCATAAAAATTTATTTAATTAAATCTTTAACTTATTCTTTAAATCTTTAAAATACAAATGAAGAAATAAAAATTTTTACAAGAATCTTTTATGATCAAATATCTACGCTTTCATTAGACTCGCGCAAAATTTCATACCCCATATGTCTATCACGCTGCGCGGTTCGCGCGAGACTAATTCTCGTTCGAGGTATCGCGAGCGCGAAACCGAGGTCACGTGACCAATGGATCGACTGGTCACGCGACAACTGATCATGTGACCACTGGTCATGTGACCATCGGTCCCGCGCTCGCGGTACCCCGCATGAGAATCAGTTTCGTGCGAGCCGCGCATTGTAACTGATGTGTGGGATATATTAATTAATTAATCTAATCACATGATCAGTTTCGCGCGAGCCGTGCAGCGTAGCGGATACATATAGACGCGTGGATCTAATGGAAATGCATATATTTTGATTGAAAGATTCTTGTAGAAAATTATATTTTTTTTCTGTTAAAAATTTATATACTGAATTTTTATGAATCACGTAATTAATAAATATATTTCTATGTATGTATTGCAATAATAATTTTATTGTATTGTAATTTTTAAAGTTTTATTATCAAAGCATAATATAATTTTTGAATATATAATTTGTTTCACGAATATAATATAATTTTCACGAGAATAATATAATTTCACAAAAATAATATAATTTCAGAAATAAATATTTTTATCGGCTCTCAATATAAAGAATATAAGTATGCTGCCTTCTAAGCCGGGCAATAGAGCCAAGGAAACGAAACGAAAAATTAATTAAACGGAACTGTATCTCAATTTGAGATCCCAAAGTTCCACATATAAATTAATTTCGAAACTTACATATGGAGAAATAAGCGAGAAAAATATAGGTCCGAAAAGTCGCTGTCAGCGACTTTTCGGACCTATATTTTTCTCGCTTATTTCTCCATATGTAAGTTTCGAAATTAATTTATATGTGGAACTTTGGGATCTCAAATTGAGATACAGTTCCGTTTAATTAATTTTTCGTTTCGTTTCCTTGGCTCTATTGCCCGGCTTAGAAGGCAGCATACTTATATAATATAATTTGTTTTACGCACATAATTATATTTTATTAAATTAAACGAAATAAGAAAAAATACATAAAGAGATGCATATATACAAAATAGTTGTAAAAATAGAAATTCGACGATTTGAAATTATGTACATAATTGAAATTTGGCGAATTAAAATTATGATCATATTCATAGCATCAAGCTATTGTCATGGCAAAGATTAACAATTTGACAATTGTAAAAAAATGCACGTTTGTGTCGTCTAATATAATAAATAATTCATAATACATATATCCATAAGTTAGGAATATTTCGTAAATTTAAATGAATACATGTTTACAAGTCCATGATAAATATTTATTGGATATAAAATTAATTAAATATGTTAGAATAGAGTATTATGATTTTGATTTCGTGTGATTTTCGAAATGGAACATGACAACGACGAATTTTTTATTTTTTATTTTTTCTAATTTCTACTTGTAGAATATTCTCCCAATTGTTGATTAAATCCTGCAACACCCTGTATATATTTTCTTGTTAGTAAAAAAATTCAAGAGAGAAACTTGTAATATTTTACATAACTTAACCTGTATGGATATCTATGTATATCCGTTTCATATACCAAAGTGCGTCATAATCGTACAAAAGCATAATAAAAGTAAAAAAAACCTATGTCAGCACATGAAAGACAGAGTTACGACCTCTGATGTCTTGATCTTTTCTATATTTTGAACAGATCGCCGATTACTATTGTGCATTCGAAAGATTATCAGTTGCGTTAGTCATCGGAGACAGTACAGCTTTGGCATCTGTTGGCAAATGTTGCCGTGTCGAACAATTTAAATTTGAAAGTTAACTAAATATTTTGGTAAACTCGACGTAGCTTCAGGTGTATAAATCAATACAGCATCATGTGATCTTTATTTTTAAGAATAATTAATTTATTATAATTTAATTGATTTATTATAATTATTTCAAATAAAGTTTATTTAACAAATTATTTGACTATAATGATGCAAAAAGTTCGTAAATCGAATTCCACTAAATACATGTAAAATTAAAAGTGTTTATAAATGTACTTTTAAAAGAAAAGGTAAAAAAAATTTTTTTTAATGGAAGCGTATTGCGTATTCGATGATGACTATTTTGATTAATTTGAGTTTATTATATAGTTACTTGTATATACTAATTTCACTAGAAATCACATTGATTTAGTACATTTCCCATATGGGATGACGCACGATGCCGTTTCATTGCTGGATATGTGATGGTCTAATGCACGCGATTATGCTATTGTTTGTCGAGGGCATTCTAATGTGCACTTTTTTTGCTATGTATTATGCTCCGAAGGCGGATGCCGCCCTTCGAGAGAATAGTGTCGCACCTCATTTGAATGGAGAATCGATTTTTCTGCCGGTTTCGTATACATGTAAGTTAAAAAAAAATAAGTCAGTAAAAAAAAAAAATAAAAAATAAAGTAAAAAGATCTTGAAAAATTATTATAAAGTTAAATATTAGATTATTAAAGTGTATTATTATGTGTTCCTTTTCACATACATATGTATATATTTTATTAATTGTCCAAAAAGTCTGTACAGAAAGTGTTGTTTTAATGCTTATATTTTATTACTTAAATCTACTTTTCCTAGAACAGATATTAAAAGATTGAAAATAAAAATTGTACACATTATAAATTTAAAAACTTTTTTTATTATATTACATGAATTAAAATTATATTTTATTTTCTCTCTAAACTGACTTGAGATCTTCTGGATTTTTTCGGTTTTATTCGTTTTTCTTTGCTACTTGCCCTTGATTTTCTTTTTTTCTTTCTTCTTTCTCAATAATTAATTTATACTTGCATTGTTCCTTATTTCTACGATATTTCTATTTATCTTTCAATTCATTTACATTGAGGATGCGCGTAAATTGATGAATCTAATAATAAAAACATGTTTCGTCTTATCACTATAAATAGTAATCGTGATTAATATATGCCATTGACATTCTCGGAATAGTTTATAATTATAAAATAAAATACATATAAAGCAAGCAAACATAACATGTTCTTTAATTGTGTGTGTTGAAAATTCTTTTCAAAAAAATTATACCAAAAAATTGTAACAAGCTCTTTCTATATTAATTCCTATCTAAACTTACTAAAATGACACAGTGTATCAAGATGTCCACGTAATGATTTGGATCGGCTTTGGCTTCTTAATGACATTTCTAAAGCGGTACAGTCAGAGCGCTGTAGGCTTGACTTTCCTTGTTGCTGCGATACTCGTTCAAGTGGCTTTAATCTGTGATGGCGTGCTGCAAATGACTTTGGGCAGCAAAGCTTATCTTTCTTTGGAAAGGTATCATTCAATATTTTAATTATATATTTTAGCTGCAATTTAAGATAATTTTAATGGATAAAATTTATCTCTCATGAGTTTTTTTATCGGTAATTTAATTATATTATTTATAAGATAATTATATTTATTTAACTTTCTGCAGGCAAAGCATTATGAAATTTTTATAATGACGCATTCTTTTGATAAGGCATGAATATTAAAAATAATTCTTTTTGTTCAATTTTTTATTAATTTATGATATTGATAAATGTTGCGATTGTCATTAATTATTGCATCATATATTTCTTTTTTATGCAAAAATTTTTCAGCCTTCTTAATGCCGATGTTGCTGTTGCTGCACCACTTATTTCCATGGGTGTAGTCCTGGGTAAGGTGACTTATATGCAACTAATATTTATGGGAATAGTGGAACTGATTATGTTTACCATCAACAAGTACATAGGGGAGAATTTATTTATGGTAAGTTTATCTCTGGTTTTAGCCACTCGCAATTATTTATAAGAACATATAACATTTATGAATAAGATTTTCTTCCTCGTTTTTATCAAAATATAATTTTCTCGTCTACATCTTTTTAGGGGGATCAGAAAAGAAGTTACATTCGCTCTTCTAAACATTTTCCAATATCTCTTGTAGACATTTTCAAAATATAATGTTCTTCTTTGATAAAAATATTATCCTAAAAAACTATATAGTAGTATTTATATATTAATAATATATACAAAAAAAATTATACAGAATAAGTTACTCTTAACATTAAAATCTAACAGTAAGATATATTCGGTGCTCCTTAATGATATGAAAAATGCTTCATATGTATTTAATAAAGTGAAATGCCAATGTATTGTATAGCAAGACTCCAACATACAATCTAATTAATATAATAACTTAATATATAATATATAATTATTAATATAATATATAATAATTAATATATAACTTAATACAAATATATATTCATATATTAGTATATATATTGATAAAATAATAAATATTAATAAATAGATTTATTTATGTGTGTCTTTGTGTGTATAATATACATAAATATACATATATATAAAATACACACACACATATTTATTTTAATTTTTATAGGCCGTCGACGCTGGTGGTAGTATGTTTGTTCATGTATTTGGTGCATACTTCGGATTAGCTATCAGTTTTATATTTGGAATAAAGGATCGACCAAAAGAAAATGAGCTTGAGGGATCATCTTATCAATCAGATATATTCGCCATGATTGGTATGTGTCGTGGTCGTATCTTATATAAGATACAAATTTTTTTTTGTGTATTAACTATCATGTAAATCTATCTAAATTTTTTAATGTTCTGATATTTTTTGTAGAAAATTTTGATAAGAAATTCATAATTTTGAAATTATTCTAATTTAATGCATAATTGTTTCTGTATGAAGACATTTTTAAATTTCTTTTTGTATGTTTATTATTTTTGTATTTAATATTTATTTCGAATTTTTTTTTTTTAAATACTTTTCTCATAAATATATGAAATATAAAAACTTTTATTTACATATTTTATTCTATTACATATTCTATAGCTGATATCAAGACGTTTACAAAACACTGTTTGACAGTTTTATTTAAATAAAAATTTTCTAAAATTTTATATATATATATATATATATATATATATATATATTATTTCTTGATTTATTAGAAGTTTAAGCCGATAAATGATACATACACAAACACAGATGTAAGTCTATCCATTATAATCTTCTTGTAAATCACTTTGAGTAACATGCTAATGCTGACAATACTTTAATCTTATTGACTTATAACTCAGGGACTTATAGTTAAAGCAGTTCCTAAATAGCGTTTTGTATACGTGACATTTAGCTGAAGAAATATGCAATAAAAATATGGACTTTTATTTAAAAAATTAAAAATACAAACTTGACATAATTTTTTATCTAGAGGAATTACCACATAGTTTTATATCTTTTATCTAGATATATTTAAAACAAACCCATCTTTATCTTGTCTAAGAGATAAATTTACATATTTTTGTTTCATCTTTATTTAGCTAATTTTAAAGTCATTTAACAGTATATTTATCATGCGCCTGTATCATCACATTTTTACTCTTTCATATTTTGAGAAAAATGCTACATGATTAACAGAGGATCAATTAATAATAATAACTATTTTTTTAAATCACTATTTTTTAGGCACGGTGTTCTTATGGCTATTCTGGCCGTCATTTAACAGCGCCGGATTGAAAGGAGATGATCAACAACGGGCCATAATCAATACTTTGCTATCGATTTCTGCTAGTTGCGTAGTCGCATTCGCCGTATCCGCATTTGTTTCTAAAGAAAATAAATTTAATATGGTGCACGTGCAAAATTCGACTTTGGCTGGTGGCGTAGCCGTCGGTACAGCTGCAGGTATTGTCAAAAATCATTCTTGATGTCTTATTAATTTATTCACGCGTGAAAACAAGATATTTTTATTTATATATTATTTATATACACTCTTACTTCAAAAAAGCGGTATACTTAGAATTTGGAAAAAAATCAAATTTCAAATCACGATAACTTTGTAAATAATAAAGATGGAAAAGTTTCTAAAAAATGAAAATAAAATTTGGAATCTCTACTTTAAGAATTTATTCATTTCAATGTTGCGAGATAAATTTATTAAAAATGACGGATAACGAAACGAGAGTATGCAAAATTGAAAAATAATGTCCGAGTTTGCCAAGGCACATGGTGTGAAACAAATGTTGCAACTCAATGTGGTAAAAGCTTATAATAGTACAGAGTTTCTCCTTTAAAATGCTTTTTTATCCATCTCCATACAATGATTTTTCGCAGAGTTATTTGCATTAAAAGTAAAAAACTGCTTTTTTATTCAAATACGAATATCTCGGCGAAAAATCATCGTATCAAGATGAATAAAAAAGCATTTTAAAGGGAAGACTCTGCATTATCATATGCTTTTTATCCCATTGAGTTGCAATGTTGATTCACGTCATGTGCCTTGGCAAACTGAGACATTATTTTTGAATTTTGCATGCTTTTGTTTCGTCATCCGTCATTCTTAATAAATCTATCTCGCAACATTGAAATAAATAGATTTTGAAAGTAAAGATTTCAATTATTTTTATTTTTTAGAAACTTTTTTATCTTTTATTTCTATTATTTACAAAGTTATCGTGATTTAAAATTTGATTTTTTTCCAAATTTTAAGTGTACCGCTTTTTTTGGAGTGAGTATATTTTATTTAATTGCAAAAATGTACAGAAATAATAGATAATTATTTTGTTTCTTATTTATTATATTTTTGTTGGCTTTTCTTTTTTTATACATTTTATATTCTGACTGATTATTTATTTATCATAATGACTCTTTCCTTACATTTTTAATTGATTGTAATAATTCAACATTTTTTCATATATTTTATTATGTAAGAAATTCAAATGTCTTCGGACGAGAAATTGTTATAAAATACTTGTTCAAGAAACAAGTGCAATAATATTTTTTATTAGCGCTATCTTGTTCATTGAGTTAAACATGTTTTTCTCTAATTTTATTCTTCTTTTTTTAATGCATAGGTATGATGTGTGAACCAGTAGGTGCTTTGATTATCGGCGCTTTATCCGGTTTTATTAGTGTACTGGGATACAAATATCTTACGGTAATTATAATTATTGATATGCAATAGGAAAAATAAGGAATAATAATAGTATAAAAAAAGAAAGCGAGGACGAGAGGTTGAGAGAAATAAAATATAAGTCAGAAGAATAATTAAAAAAAAATATTCATAAAAAAATAGTAAAAACATATAATAAGAAAAGAGTAACTGAAAAGAATCAAAGACTTGTAATATCTGGAGATAATAAAGGAAATTTAATAGGAGCAGATTTTTTAATGTTGAAATGGGATACGAAGGTTATTTGAAGGGATGATTGAAAAGAGAGGGTAGTAAACATAAAGGGCAAGAAATTTTTGAAAAAGGAGAAGGGATGAAATATTTTTTAAACTGAAATATAAACATTTAAGATAAGGAATAAATTTATAAAATTTAAGAAAACAAAATCAGAAGAATTTTCAAAATTATTACGAAACTCAGATAGAAATGAAAAACTTTGTAAATAGCGTATGCAGAAATAGAATGTGTTGTAGGATGTTGTCAGAATGAAATCGAAATTTTAGAGTACTTAGCAACAAATTGTATCGTAGAGATAAGGGCAAGTACAAGTATGAATCAACTTTGGGAGAGAAGAGCGAAGGAATCAACAAGATAAACAAAATTATATAAGGACAAGGAAGAGGAAGAGAGAAAGAGAGAGAATACCCCTTTTCCCCCAAAAATATACAAAAAGATAAATTTAGAGAGAAAATAAAATATGATTTTAAAGATAATACATAAGTAATTTAAATTCTAGTGCAATGCAATTAAGTTATCAAAGTTTTTAGATAAAGAATTAAATTAATATTGTTATGTCAAACTTATATATATATATATTTTTTTTTTTAACATTCGCGTCATTATTGTATGTTTTATAAAGTTTGTTAAAATCGCTTATTAAAACTTTTCCCTTTCAAAGTCAATAAGAAAGTATATATTTACACTTTTTATACACTCTCCTTTTTTGCAATAATTACAAAATAATCATTTCAAAACGCTTTTCTGCTTGCAATCATCCCATTTCATGTCTTAAATATATTTATTCTTAAATTTAATTTTATTAATTACACAGCCAATTATACAGAAACGACTTCAAATTCATGACACTTGCGGGGTGCACAATTTGCATGGGATGCCAGGCGTGTTGGCTGGACTTTTCGGCGCACTTATGGCAGCTTTGGCCTCAGAAGAGTCTTATGATTACTCTCTGTATGAGGTATGTAACTCTGTTGTCACGAATTGATTATTTAATATTTATTGATTTTTTCAATTAATTTGTTTCAATCAATTTCTATTTATATAACCGCGTGGTTTATAGTAAAATTTAGCTAATATATTTCATCTAATAGCGAAATAATATAAGATCTTGAGTAAATATAATAAATAATTTTTAAATAATTTTTAATATTAATTATATGTAAATAAATATTAATTATTATAATATAAATAATTAATTTTTTAAATATAAATAATTATATATATATATATAAATATAAATAATTATAATAAAAATTAAGCGCTTCTTATCAAGTAATAAAATTATCGGTATTTGTCAATAGAAGACAAAGTAAGTATTATGCAAAGAAAAAATATAATATGCATGATAAAGCGCATTTTATTTTTAGCATTATTTTTCTGACCCTGTTTCTTCTTGAAATATGTATTTGAGCATGCATAAATATGCATAAGAGTGCGGTTCGATGGAAAATTTTTGAAAGTTAACATTATTGTTTGTAAATGTAATAGAAAATATTTAGGATAAAAACATTTATATATTTTTATCTTAAATATTTTCTATTACATTTTATGATTACGATCTTTAATGATATTGATCAACACAGATCTTTCCCGCACGAGCACCAAGTTCGGCGGGAAAACTCGATGAAATGAGGGACATTTATGGGATATCAGCGGGATTTGATAGGACTGCGCATCAGCAAGCCGGATACCAATTACTGTCGTTAGTGGTCACCCTTGGAATCTCCGTCGTATCTGGATTAATAACTGGTATTTTCAATGGATTTCTATGTCATACATTGCGAAAAATTTGAAAGAAAAACCAATTTTTTCATTTTGTTACAAATCTATAAGCTTTTGATTCTTGGCTGCAATTTATATATTGAATTATATTTTGAGATAATTAGTAATGTATATATAATTTAATCAGGTTTAATTCTACGTACAACAAAATGCGGTTGGGTCACCGATAAAGAGAAGTTTGACGATAAATATGTTTGGGAATTGGAAGAAGAATCTCAGGACGACTCGTCCGGGAAAATACGAAAAGATAACACTCGTGCCAACGATCAGATAGCAATGGGACATATTTAATAAATAGATATTTATGAAACTATTTAAACTTGCATGTAAGTATTATTAATAAATATAACGCTATATATTTTGATTTTATTTTAACTAATTATTTTAATGGCTTTCTTTTGATTCTATTTATATTTGTCAAAGTTTTATTGCAGATAAAAATTATAAGAAAATCTTGTTATTTTATGGAATGAATATATATATATATATATATATATATATATATATATATTTCTATTTTATCAAATATAAAAATTGTGCAAAATTAATAAGAAAATATAATAGATGTTTTTATCGATAGAATAAATTTTTCTCGTTTGTAAAATAGTTTTACACAAAAATATTGTTACAAAATGTTTCTTGATTAGATTGTATTTCATTTGTATTAAAATATTAAAACATGTTGAATAAAACAGTTAATAAAATAATTACATAACAATTTATGTAAATATTAGCAATTTAATGAGTAAATAAAAAATCTCAAACATATATCGCATATTGTATTATATATTATTGAGCATTGTATATATAAATATATACAGGGTGTCCGGTAACTAACGGACCAATGATCACAAATGGATTCTTTGGTCAATTAGGGAACGATTTTTCTTCAGCGAAAATGTCGAAAAAAGTCATCATTTTTTACAACTTTCCAATATTTGTCATTATGTATCTTTATAACTAAACCTCAAATTAAAATTTTATTACGGTAAACTCTACCTGAAATTAACTGAAGAATGTAATTATGTTAGACTTTTAACTCCAAAACGTTTAGTTTGCAAAAAACCCATTTTTTTCAATCGCGTATAACTCGAAAATTATTGACTTCTCAACATTTTTGCTAAGGAAAAATCGTCTCCAAATTGACCAGAGAATCCGCTCTTAATCATTGGTCCGTTAGTTACCGGACACCCTGTATATGTACATATATGTATGTCTTTTTTGAAATTGCAGGTCTGTAATTATAATTGTAATTCTTATTGATATTGGCAAAGAGGAGTTTCGAATTAACGAAATAAAATATTCCGAAAATAGTACAGTTTTTTGTTTTTCGATAATTTATTTTCATGATTATTGTTAAATTTTGCAAAAAACATATAATACATATTACACAGTTTGACGATGAATCCATAGGTGGAAGAAGATATAGTCAACTGTCTGTATCATAAAGTCATAAAAAAAATCATTGTTTTTATATTGTAAGGTTTTCCTTCAATCTCCACTTTTTTCAAAATAATACACGAATAAACTAAAAATATTATTGCGCGCTTTCATTCGCCTTCTCATTCTAATGTAATCATGTACGATAAATATGAATAATGAAACAGTAGCATTGAAGGAGAACATCACTTTTTTTACAAGTATACAGCTGATTGAACGGACAAGATCACAATACATTATTATACGGACATTTGATTTGTATAAACCTAACTTAACTTATTATAATTACATTTAGGAGAAGCTTAATATTACTTATAAATTCTATAAATTATATAAATTAATTGGTACATACAATATATAATATATATGTAAAAATCTTAATATATCCTTTTCAATAAATTTCTTCAAAATGATGAAATGCATGCAAATATATGTATCAAAACACATGTACATTGAATAGAAAATGCAACTATATCGCTAAAAATTGACTTTCGAATATAAGTGCGTCTGATATAGCAGTGCGTACTGATAAATTGTATAAAAGTCAATAGACAAAAAACGCAAAAAGAGATTTATAGAACGAACTTTTAAAAAACTTGGCGAATTTTTTAATTTTATTAATATATATCTTATTATCTATCGTCTAATTAAAATTGCAATCAATTAATCAATTATCTCTTGATCTTGCAATCATCTCATCTTTCCTCAATATGTTAAAGAAGGAAAGCGAGAAAGAGAAGAAGGAGAGAAAGGAAGAGAATTCTATGAAAAGTCCTAAGATCTCGTTTTATTTCGATTTCTAATGATGATTGATATTCGTTCGTTCTCATATCAACTTTAACAATTATTTATTTATTTTATTTAGATAGTGCGATCAAGTGAACCATAGATTGTGTACGAGAGAGGCTTTTCTAAGAGCTAACACCAAATTTTTCTTTATCTTTGGTATTTATAAATTGAATGTCCTGTTTGTATATTCGGAATCTCCTCTTTTTAATTTCTTCTTTCCGATAAATATTTTATTCATTATTTGTTTCTAATAAAATCACATCTGTAGAGTTTTATATAATATTAATGAATAATCCCAATGAAATTCCTCAAATATTTCTTAAAATCAATATCAGTTAGTGAAAGAAATAAAGGAAATTGAGATTAAAAATATCTCGTTTCAGCAAACTTCTCTGGCAATTTGAATTGCTTTACAAAGTATGGCTTTATTCTTAAGTTTGAATTAATATGGCGTACAAAAATGATATCCTGGAACACTTTAATTTGAACTTTAGAGAATTAATTGCAACTCCCTCAGATAGGTTTTCATAGTTGATCCTTTTATATTGCTCGCTTCTTAGCAATCGCCCGAGGCACGTAATTAAAAAGTGCGACATTTTTAAGAATTCTCATATTACTTATCATAGTAAGATTATCTCACTCTTAAATATTGTCGAAGTTCTCGTTAAAAATTTTTTTTCTTTATTTCAAATAATTTTGGTCTTGTGAATAATTAAAACTAAATTCTTTTTCTCTTTCTCTCTCTTTTCATCCTTTCCCTTTTCTCTCTCATATATATATTGTATGTATATGAGATTCTATTGCACTTTTAGTATGAATGATAAGATATAGAATTATGCAGAGAGGGAGCAATGGATGTCAACTATGAAAATTGACAGCTGCAATTAATGCTTAGCTCTGTTTTAATTTATATTCCTTTTTTTAATCGACAACAGGTATCGTGTCGCACTATAGTATCACACAAACAGCGAGAACATCGACGATAATCCGTTCTAAAAAATGTTTTTTAAATCACTTAAATTTATCAACGTGTCAACAACATATCTCAAGATCAAAATTATTGAATGGTTTCGATATTCAAAATATTTACCAAATGTTTTAGTAAAATTCTCTATAAAATTTATATATGCATATATACACATATATAAATGCAATTTTATTTTATTTCTATATAATATAAATACAATTATAATAAAACCATTATATGGTTTAATCATAATTGTATTTATAAAAATTTTTCAAAAATAGAAAATACTATTATTGCATTATATATTATTAAAAAACATGCTGATGTGCATGGTGAATTAAAATTCTGGTTGCAAAAGAATGTATGTATATAATTCGCATTTTTAACTCGTGATGACGTAGTATAATTAGAGAAAAAGTTATATATTTTTTAAAGTAATCTTTTTTAAAAATCAAGATATTTTAACATTTGACATCGTTTGACTTACTTGCATCTCCTGTGACACCGCTTTGCGACTCGATGTTTCATATACTATACAAATATTATCACGATATATCATGACAATGCATATACTATGACAAATAACACTTCAACATTATTAATCATTCTTTTTTTAATCATTGTTCCATAGAGTAAGCTATATGTTCCACGTTATCAGTATTATGTACTTCTTCCTAATCGATTATTTGTGAATTACGTCTGTTCGTTCGAAGAGAAAATTGCGCTTTTTACAGATTTTCAGCTTTGTTTTCTTTTTCTGTTCTGTTCAAAAATTAAAACTCAAATCTATTTATATAGTTTTGACACGAGAAGCGCAAAAAAATGCATTCTGAATAAACAAATTATGAAATGCAGATTTGATTGTTGAAAAGTCATTCGCTAAATATTGCAAAAATTGTGGTATAATTATTACTTTGTAAAAATAATGCTTGATATTAATGATTAAAAGATGCTTAAAGACTTGTTCAGTTTTATTGTATGCAAGAAATATATTGTGTAAAATAAACAGTATTTCTTGTACTAAGTGCAACATCAATTATATCTACATATATATGAAAGAATAAACGATACATAATAAACAAATTATGTAAAATTGAATCAGTTATTACGAAAAAGACATGAGTTATTACTATTGAAAGCGAAGTGATAATATGTCATGTGATTTAGTTATCAATGCCTATTGCGTAAGATTTATTGAGCTATTAATTATAAGATAATAACTTTCTTTATAAACAGTTATTATCTCAAAAAGATGATTCTATGACTCATTGAAGATAAGAGAAAATGATCAGTCTCATAGAAATTTTGTGATAATAAAGTTAATAATTTTTTATTTATTCTATTATAAAATTTTTTAAACATCTTTTTAAAAAAAATATTTAGCTAATATATAGTTTTCGTAACAATTAATTCAATTTTTTAATTTTTGTTCTTTTCAATTTTTACAGAAATTTTGTAGTAATATCAATTCTTGATGTAAAGGTTGCCGGGATTTTATGATCTTGCAAATGTGTAATCATAGCTACTTAGTCATCATTAATAATCATCGATCGTAATAAATTGTTATAAATATTATATATATAATGAACCAAAGTCTAAATAATATTGCAAAAATTATTTAATAAGACGACATGCGTAATATTTGAAGTTTATAATACTGTATAAAAAACTAATAAGAAAAAAATAAGTCATGAAAAATTAATATCAAAATTTTAATATCCTTAAAACTTATCTGTAAAAAATTTAAAAAATTGGAAGAGAACTAATAGAAATATCTCACATTTTTTTGGAATAATCTTAAAATTAGAATAAAACTAGTAGCGAGAAAAATGAATATTATTTTCGACTTACAAATGAATAATTTAAAAATTAAATTTATTAATTAATAATTAATAATTAATAATTAATAATTTAAATTAAAAATCTACTATCCCTTATTAAAAATCTGTTATAATCATATACGGATCTATTATCGCAATTTCTTTATATCTAAGTTTTTAACATCTATTGTAAATGCCAATTTTTAGTGTCATTTTTATATTCGATATTTGGAGCTGTTTTGGATGGGCACATCATCATATGAGATCAGTCAGACTATAATGATATTATGATCTAATTATAAGTGGCAGTGTATTACGCAAGCGTAGTAGTATGTTGAACGAGAAACAGGCAGTGTTGCACTTTACAGTAGACCCATACAGCACAGATTATTGCAATTATATTGCAGCAACATTGCAATGTTGCAAGTTGCAATGCAACATTATAAAGACATTGCAGAGATATAGGTGCACAAAATTCCAGCACACTTGTAGCAACATGACATTAATAGTTCGGAAATATTGCATGTAATCCAAATTCTATAATTTATATATTGTAATATATATACATATACCCAGCAAACACCAAGTTACAGCTATATAATTGTTAGTTGTAATTTTCCACTCAAAAATATAATACGTGTATTATAACAATTATATTGTTGAGTGGAAAATTACAACTAACAATTATATAACTGTAACTTGGTATTTGCTGGGTATAATACTATAATAAAATAATTTTTTGCAATATTGTACAATAAAAGATGTTAACGATAATCAATAATTTTATTATCTTCCAAAAAGCGGACATTTTAACATTGCTGCAATTCAACAGCAATGATGTAGCAACATTTTGCAGTGAATTTGCAATATTGCAATATTGCGGTGAAAGATTGTTGTAATGTTTTTGCAATCTAACGGTGCTGTATGGGGAGGCTTTTTAAATTTAATCCCTTTAATTTTGGTACACCTCATGAACAATATAATGTTGCGTCCCCTTTATATCGTATAATGGGCAAATCACATGATAGGTATGCTCCTACGAGCAGTAGAGAGGAGGTCTATTAATTTCTTTTCAAGAATATTCCGCTCCTAGATATCCCTCAGAGGGCCGAAATTAACGAGATACTATGCTATATTTAATAGTCTTATACATAATGTATGTGCATACGAATATATACTGTACGAATACGATAACGACGTACAGTAATATAAGGCCCAAAAGCGCATTCAAGAAATCACACTTAACTAATGTTACTTAAAATAAAACATTAAATATAATAGAAGCTTTTATCATTTTAATGCGACCTGTCTGAATATATTAAAAATGCAGAGCGAATAAATGAACATCATGACAGAAATATTTTGATATATTGATTAATTCGTATACAGATTCTACGTGATAGAAGATACTTTATAATGACAAACATTTTTATATGACAGTATATGTTATATATGTCAAGAATCTATAAATATATTTTTGAAAACATCGTCGAATTAAAAAATTATGTACAAACACGACTGCATATTGATTTCGGCAAATAATGACACATTTTTCTTCAATACGACATTTTTTTCTAACTTTTGGGAATTTTATCTGACACAACTTCTCATACAATGAACGATGATAATTGCAATAAGCGCTTTGGGGGTATATCGAAGGTGACATCTCAGATCAGTGTTAGTTTTTATACGTAAGTGCACATACATGCACACACAACACACAGACGCTTTCACACATGCACTCGTCTTCAAACATTCCGGTTTCATTTACGTGCGATCAATTTTTTTTGCTCACTCAGAGATATCGGGACGCCGAGTGACGTTTAATGTTGCCTTCGTGAATGCGTACAGTCTGTTCTATGTGGAAAAAAGCATAGATAGCGTTAACAATGAGAGGGCAGCTAGAACGAACCGATCGGCCTGGACCGAGATCGAACCGGAACTGAACCAGCTAGAGCCAGAACCCACACGTGCATTTTCGTGGCGGTTGGATGGTTGCTCGGAGGCCATTAAATCTTCCCGCGAAAGCTCCGGGCACGGTAGCTCCTCCGGCTTTAAGTCGAACAAATGCTTTATGCAGCATTTGTTGACCTGAAAAAAATCGAAATCATCGATCAAAAATGAGCAAACTCAAAAAACGATCATATTGATGCGAAGGCAACATTATCAATGTTTGCTATTATCTAAATAAAATTATATAGAAAACATTATATAGATGAAAAAAAGTATTATCTTTATTAAACTATCTAGAATAATTTTCAGATAATTTCGGTTTAGGATCATAGCACATAAAAATACTTAAATAGAATTTAAGCAGTAAGTGATTAGTATTATGAAATATAAGAAAATATGTAAAATAATATAGTAAAATAAATAAAATATTTTATATTATAAAATAAGCAAAATATAATATTGTGAAAATAGTCAGGAAAGTCGAATCTAGACTTTCCTTTTTTTAAGTAAACGCTTGATCAATTTAATTATCAGCGCTTCAATGATATTGTTTCCAATAATTCATCTTTAGTAAATACATTTATAAAAATAAGTCTTTGTATATTTTTTTTAAATTTATAAGATAACTATTTTAATTGTATCATTTATAACAAAGCCAGGGTGTCATATTTAAAAGATTGAACAATCTACTAAAATTTTTATTAATATTCAAATTTTCAGTGCCAAATTTCCTCTTTTCAAAATATTTATTTTCGAGAAATTTGTAATAAATTTCAACATAATAAATCTATTTTAATTATATAAATATATTTTAATTAAAAACACAATAAATATATTTTAATTATAAACACAATAAATATGAAAATTGAAGCTAATATTTTCTTCGACCAAAAAATAAATATGTTTTAATTATAAACAATTATTATTTGGAAAATAATCTCTATAGTGAATGAATTATAACAAATGCTCAAAATGTGCTTCTAGAGGTCGAATGCAAGTTTAATTGAAATCGGGTCTATCATAAAACATTTTTTAATTAAATTTAAATAATGTGAAAATTTTAATAATGAAATACATTAGCCGCGCCATGTGAAATGCGATCTACAAACTGGTGTATCTTACCTTATCGTTCGAATTTGAAGAGTAATTTTCGTCGTCAACCCTGTCATCGGCCTTCTTGTACTCGTTACCATCATTTCTCGAATAATCAGCAGAATATTCCTCTGTAATAAAGACTAGATAGATCTACGCAAATTGAGATATAAAAATCTTACATTGCCCAATGTTTTTAAATTCAAAGACAGTTTTAGATAATAAAAAGAGAGATGGTTTTTTCAAACATCGGACATGATATGACGTGAACCTCGTTTTATGCAAAAAATTGGAGAAACTCATGTAAAACTACATAATTATAAACTTTGTACTGAAACATCACTGGGTAATGTGGAGAAAACCTCGCTTTGTGTGATTAGTTACAAACTCATGTGAAAACACAATTATAACTCTCGTTCACCAGTTCTTTTTTCTAAAAAATACTCAAAGAGTATTTATTTATTAATAATTTTTTAGTAAACGCAATGAGCAATTAAAATTTTTTTTTTAATTGTTTTCAATGACTAGGTACAGAATTAAATCTTGCGCTTATATTTAGCATGTACTGGATAGGTAATATTCTTGTCTACACATATACACATACACATTAAATATTATAATTTACATTTTTGATGCAAAATTACGCTAAGAAATATTAATATCCTCGAAGCAAAACTTACTGGGAAATCTTCCGAAATGGCCCTCGTTGTTGTTCTTTTGTGATACGTTATTGCTTTCAATAAAGCATGTCAGCTCTTCTAGGGTATCTCTTAGATGCGTGTTCTTCGTTTCATTTCGCAGGCCCCAGATCCATGCAAGTTTGCAGTCACAGATCAGCTCGTTGTCTGTAAGCAGATACAGAGATTCTTATAGCAGTCTCTAATCAACTTTTTTAAGCTACGTGTCAAATTATTGATCTCCAACTACACGAAAAAGTACTATTGCGTGCATTTATATTGGCATATTTTACTAAGAACAGTGTTTGCAGTGTTATATCAATAAAATTATATAGATAATCATCTAGATGAAATTTTTTGGCGTCATCTTATCTTTATATAGATAATAAAAATATGTACTTATTATTTATATCTGCATTTTAGATGGAAAAATTATCTCTATTAAATTATCTCGAATAACATTCGCAGATCATTTAGTTTAGAATCATAGCACATAAAAATATTTAAGTAGTAAGCAGTAAAACCATACAAATAAAAATAAAAATATATTTTTGTATCATTTTTATAATTTTTTATAACTGTGTATACATAAGCGATTTTAAAAATAATATTATTTGAAAATTATCTAGACGAATCACCACATTTTATCTTTTATCTAGAATCTAGATATATTTATATATATTAAAACAAAATCATTTTTATTTGTAAGATACATTTACGTATTTTCATATCATCTTGATCTAGCTAATTTAAAAATCATCTAAGCACAACACTAAGAACAAATGGTGAAAATACTCACCGCTAAGATAAAAGTCGCTGTTGATGCTGTAAAGATTGGTTACGATAGGCTTGATATTGTCAAAAGTCATGGTCTTCAAGGCGTTCTCCCTCAGATCCAAAAAGCGAACGTTCGGTGCGCCGGCCAGGAAATCCTGCGGCAGCTTCACCAGCAGATTCTCGCTGAGCCGCAGTTTCTGAAGATCGTGCATACCATCGAATGCTCTTTCGGATATATACGTAATTACGTTTTGATCGAGTTCAAGCTCGATTAATCCCGGCATCTCGGCGAAGTTGCGCTTTCCAATCATGGCGATTTGATTGTTACGCAGATTGAGACGTTGCAGATTGCGCAGACCGTAGAAAGTTTCGTGCGTGACTACTGGATAATTTGATTGCTACTTAGCTCGAGTTCTTGCAGTAAGTTTAAATGCTTAAATGTCTTGTCGCGGATGGTGCTGATATTATTTTGGTGCAGAGACAGCTTGCGCAAAACCGGCAAATTCACAAACGCCTCTCTGCAAACAATCATTCAAAAGCCTTGTATATGTGTGTAAAATTACATACTTTATATTTAATTTTATTATACTTATATATAATATAATTTGCTATTTTATACAACTAACAGTCTTTTTTAAAATCTGTTCGACATCGTGGTTTAATTAGTATTTTAATTTATTAAACGTAAGAAAAGATAAATTTCAAAATTTGAAGTGCTTTATTATGTTACATATAAAAATAAAACAAAATTGTTCATTTTTATGAATTTTTTATTCTATCATTTTTTAAAGTTTTTTTTTTAATTTATATTATTTCATATTTAAAAATTTAGATGATTATTTTGAAATTTGATTATTATTTTAAGAAAAAAAATAATTCTATACGGCAATTGTTTTTGGAATATAAGTAAATCTAATTAATATAATAAAAAAAGTTATGAAATATAATATAACAGTGTATTTGATATTATAATGGTACATCATAATTTATAAGAACTTCTCATATTAATTAAATTTAAATAAATATATATATATATATATATATATATATATATAAATATATATAAATATGTAAAATATATAATATCATTGTACTATTTATATTATGCTGTCAAATGCAATATATCTCTCATATTTTGAAAACTGTAATAAAAACTTTTCAGATTAATTAAATTTCAATATTATATTACTTAATTTGTAAATAAGGAAAAATAATACGATAAAAGAGATAATTATAATGCAATTAACACGAATAATGAATAATACAAATAACCAATAAAAAAATTTTGAATAACAAAATAAAAATTGATCTAAATAAGATCTAAATAAATTAAATTTTACGATTTTTTTTTGGCCAGCTCCAATAATTTGGATTTTATAATTTACGATTCAAACATAAATTGTGATAATGAGAAATTTAATATTCGACTTATATGTATGAGCATTAGTACATATATTACAAAATTTTATGCATACAAAAAGGATGTATAAATTTAATATAAAGTATTAGGAAATTTTAAAAATGAAAAATAAAAATAAATATATAAGCAAGGAAAAGGTATCATAAAGTTTAAACAATATTCTACACAAAATTAGATCTAGTTTATCGCCTAATGCTTTCGATGCAAATGAGATTTATCATTTTACATAGCTTTGTAACTTTGTACGTAAAGCAAAGTCTATCCCACATTGTTCGACTTTTAGTATGAAACGAGATCTATAATTATAAAGTTCTACATAAATTTGCAACTTTTAATGCAAAATGAAGTTAATGTACAGATAAAGGTAAATCTCTAATATAGAAACATTAAAAATACAATACATACATATAATTATGTATTGTTCGAATGTAATACATGTTATACATATAATTGTATTGAAATCGCATAATGTGAGATGTAACTTCATTTTGTGTGAAAAATTGCAAAAAAAATTATACCAATTTAACAAATTATATATAATTATAAAATTCTATTTTGCATAAAAATATAGTTTATTTTTTAATAAATAAAATTAATAGTTTATGAGACTCAAAATTATGATCGTGATTAGATCAAAGTTGTTAAAATTTACATATAATTTATAAATAATATAATTATACATATATAAAAATATATAATTATATATAAAATATAAATAATTATAAATAATATATAATTATATATAAAAATATTTTATTAATCTATCAAAAAATTTAATTAATTAGAAATAACTTTATTATCGTGTTGAAATATTTTTTTCATAACTATTCGCTTCTATTAATTGTCAATTATTCATACCTATTAATATCGGTGATGCGATTTTCCTGGAGACTGAGTTCGGGGAGGTTCCGCATGTTCTCGAAGGCATTTTTCTGCAGCGCGATGATCATGTTGCGATCGAGATTGAGACTGGCGAAACCGAAATTACTGAAGGTGTGCTCGGTGATCTCGTAAATATTCGCATACATGATTTTGAGGGTGTGCAAGTTCTTCAATTGGCGCAGCAGCGCAGTGGGGACATAATCGAGAACGTCGATCTGGCGCACTGTAAACACTAGTGTTTCCAGATAAATCTGCGATTTAAAATAATCCCACAGAGGATCGTCACGATCGAGCTTGCTCATCACCCAGCAATCGGCACTGGTGGCATTTTGCAGATCCTCCTTGCAGTAGCAATACATCGCCGTTTGCTGATTCTGAATGTCACAGATATTCGACTCTTCATCTCTTTGGCGACGATCTTTTTTTTGCCGCGCGGCCTCGACACCCCCATACTTGACGACACAAGCAAAATTATCAATAGCCACAGCTGAAGAATCGGAAAAGTATAAAGGGATCGGCGCATTATGATTCTGAAACAAAAAAAAATATTACGCATATTGCGCTGCAATTGTAATAAATATAATTTATTGTAATTAATTATATTTAAATATAAATATAATATAATAATTTTTATTTATATATTATATTATTATACTATATATTATATTAGATTTATTATATTTTATATTATATATTTTCATTTACATATATAATTATTATCAACGAAACACTAATTAAGGTCGTGTAAATAATCTCACTTAAAATACATTAGAGTCTGACGATCCTTTGTTAGGATATGTAATGGCTGTCTCACAATTTCAATTTAATTTTAATTTTGACTTGTACATTTCTCACTAAAAATTAATATTAATTATTGCTGTATGATAAGTTCATTATTATTAAATTTACTTGTAAGTATTACGTTGTTTAAAATTGCGAATTTTATATTAGTGTTTTGTTGATAATAATAATATATGTAATAAATTATTGTAGTCTCAAAAAGGACCACAATCACATGGTCGAAACGTCCTAAAATTTAATAAACAATTATTACTTGCTAGTTTAGTCGATTATTTTCAAAACTTCTATTTAAATATTAGTGACTGTCATTAATAATTGGGAATTTATGAATTATATATATATATATATATATATATATATATATATATATATTATATTAATTTATTAAAAATTTAATTTATAAATTATAATTATTTATTTATTAAATTATATTTATATTATTATTAATAAATTATTTTAGAAAGATTCAAGTAAAATATTATTTAGTTTGATTTCATAAAATAGTTTCTGTACAATGGTTTGATGTATAAAATTTCATTGTATATCTTTTTTTATTTTTAAAAGCGATTTGTGTTCTAAGTATAATAATATTTTTTATCGTCACCAATTCAAGTGAGAATAACAAACAGTCGATTGCTTTCAAAGCAGCAAAACGACTCGTTAAGGGTTGATTTTCGTGTTATTTTTAAAGTCGTATTTAAAATCGACGCAACGCGACACCACATGAAACTCTCCGATTTTATATCACAGAAAATTTGCTCGACAGCTCCAATACGATAACATCGATACGTAATGGCATATTGTTTCTCCGTCACAAAAATACTCTTTAAAGCAAAATATTTTTTCCCTTATCCATAAAAGAGAACACACATTGGGCACATTGTTACATCAACGGATGGCAGAGTCGCAAAACGGATTTTAATAAAAATTTTATTAATTCAATATTTGCAAAAAATATATAATAAAATTTTATACATCAGGCCATTGTACAGAAACTATTTTATGAAATCAAACTAAATAATATATTACTTGAATCTTTCTAAAATAATTTATTATCCTATTAATAATAATAAATATAATTTAATAAATAAATAATTGTATTTTCTTATACATAAAATCCAATAATATATTTATGTAGGCATTTTAAAACCCTTAAAAATGTTTTAAAAATTATATAATAAAAGATATAAATAATCAATTACAATCTTTTCAATTCTAAAGCATATAAGAATTTTATATTCTGTATTCTGTTCTATAAATATATTAGTTATTGATAATTTTTTATAATTTTATATAAACTTAATTCTAATAGATATATTGGTGAAAAATTAATTTGCATTGATATACAATAAAGTATTTTAAAACTATAGTAAAACTTTCAAAACTTAACTGGCTAATAAAATTTGCAAAAATAAACTATCTTATAAACATCAATCTACAAATTAATTATTTGTGATTCAATTTTTGCATTTGTATGTGCAGCAGTTTGTTTTATATAATTGCACATATTAATATTGTGCATCATATTTTATTACTGTACATCATATTTTATTATCATATTATATTCAGTTATTTTTACTTAACAGAACAATTTGCAATCATTTAATGAGTGAATTTTTATACTACTAAAAATAAAAACAGAAATAACTAATAGGTCATCTCTAAATGGTTTACTTTTTAAATTCTCGAAATATACAATTATATTTTACGTAATCGTATGAAAAAAATAACTGGCTTAAGAATGAAAACAATTAAATATCACGAATAAATATCTCGAGAAATTAATTAATTTGCAAATATTTATTAAGATTTATATAATTTCACAATACGGATAGAGAGAGATATCGCGTAGCAACGCCTTTGTGCCGCGCAATAATATTTGTTCGCAAACTTTCAGAGAGTTTGGACGATTTTAGCGTATATGCAGCGTATTTGCGAATTTTGCGCGAACTTTCCTTTACTGTAACTCTGTTTATTTATAAATATAAATTTAACATATATAAGATAGGCAATAAGAGCCAAATCGCGGATGACAGTGCGTTATTCTAAACGAAACTAAATTTTTTCGTTAGAATTAAATACCTGTGCACAAGGCACCAAATTTTTACTTGGACACGGCCAAGATATAAAATTGGAATAATCTCTACAAGAGATTTTTAATTCCATGTATCCCCTATTCCCCCTAAAGAAATAAAGTGCGAGAGAAAAATATAGATCCGAAAGTCGCAGAATCGGGAATCGAACCCGAGACCTTTCGCTTGCCGGGCGACTGCTCTTCCAGCTGAGCTATTCAGATCCTTTCGATTCTATACTTTTCTCTGTTATATATATTAATGTTGGTAAATAAACGCCTTTAAGCCAGCGTGTATATCTTATATATGTTAAATTTATATTTATATATTACAGAGCCTAGTTAAACTCTTAGTTTATACACGCTGGCTTAAAGGCGTTTATTTACCAACATTAATATATATAACAGAGAGAAGTATAGAATCGAAAGGATCTGAATAGCTCAGTTGGAAGAGCAGTCGCCCGGCAAGCGAAAGGTCTCGGGTTCGATTCCCGATTCTGCGACTTTCGGATCTATATTTTTCTCTCGCACTTTATTTCTTTAGGGGGAATAGGGGATACATGGAATTAAAAATCTCTTGTAGAGATTATTCCAATTTTATATCTTGGCCGTGTCCAAGTAAAAATTTGGTGCCTTGTGCACAGGTATTTAATTCTAACGAAAAAATTTAGTTTCGTTTAGAATAACGCACTGTCATCCGCGATTTGGCTCTTATTGCCTATCTTATATATGTTAAATTTATATTTATATATTACAGAGCCTAGTTAAACTCTGTTTATTTAATTATTGTCAGGACAGCAAGCGAAAGCTTGGACAAAAAGCCATGGATCCACAAGTTTCAAATCAATTTGAGTTTTGTTCCATTTTCCTGATATACCTCCTTCTCTCTCTTTCTCTCTATCTCTTTTTTTCTTTCTCATTAGTTATCAAGGTATCCAAAATAACATATTTAGTTGTAAGTTAATCTAACTACAAAGCAAAATATCCATTTACATAACGAAGCGTTGATTCTGTTTAAATTATTTCATATTGAAATTTGCTTAATTCAGAAAGACACAGATATATTTAATTAAATTGTATATATAATATATTTAATTCTATATATCAATTTCAATTTATATTATTGCACTCTCTAGTTGATATCAATATTTTGAAATCCATTTGCTACTCTTACTTAGTTGCTCGCGAATAAAACACATTTATTTTAGAAAGCATGATAGGTATAATAATTTAATAAAATATTGAAACAAAGAACTAGCGGAACAAATGAAATCATCGTACTGCATTTTGTTTTAGTAATTTTTTTATTTATAAGCGCAATTAAAAATGAAAGAGAAATAAGTGAATTTTGAGATCTAGCTTAATTGAAAGCGTAAAAATATAAATCAATTTCTACAATGCGATATATTGGAAATAAAATATTTTTTTATTAGAAATTTCTTCCTACATTAATTGAATGATCGATTCAAAACTAGATATAATTTAAAATGATTATAAACATCCCTGTCATAAGTAAATTTCCTCCTCCTCTGTGTATGTCTATATATTTTAATCTATATACTAATTTATAATAATTTTATTTTTTTCCAAATTATAGAAACAAATTTATACAATGGCATATAATATAGTAGAAATTTTGGTATTTCGCGATTTAATAATAAATCACAAAACTGGCAAATATCAGGGGCAAATGTAACCGTTACATAACCGCCCCAGATGTAACATATGCAGATAACGCGCGGAAGTTTTTAAACAGAGTGCACTCTTGGGAAACTCATAATAGCACGATAGCCACTGTTTTGTTTCGTACTTCTTTCCGATTGCGATGAGAGCGAAACTCATCTTAAAAGGGTACCATACAGGGTTTGTCCGGAAAGTAATGCGTCGCATTTTTTTGTGACGCGACTATACATCGCAGAGCGATGGGACCGGTTGGGAAGGAAGGGGGGTACCCTTAGCTTTCCAACGGTAGGTCGCTCAATTGTTTCCATGCGCTTGGAGGGTTAGGACGGCTTATTCTGTGAACCTCTGCTTAGTGGTCGCGTCGAACTTGTGATGGAGAGAACGATAGAGCAACGCTATGCGATAAAGTTTTGCGTGAAGCTGGACAAGACGCCGCTGGAAACTTTTGAAATGCTCAAGAAAGTTTTCGGGGACGATTGCCTTTCCAAATCGCAGTCAAACAGATGGCACAAGATGTTTAGAGAAGGTCGGAAGGAGGTCGCCGACGAGGCCCGCGCAGGACGCCCGTCAACATCGCGAACGGACGACAATGTGACTCGTGTGCGCCAATTATTGAATTCAGACCGTCGAATGAATGTTCGCTTAATGTCGGAATTATTGAACTTGCCGAAAACGATTGTTCACGAGATTGTATCGGAAGACTTGGCCATGCGGAAGATTTGCGCAAAACTTGTGCCCAGAGTGTTGACCGATGCGCAAAAGCAACACCGAGTGGAAGTTTGTGAAGAACTCAAGCAACTCTGTGCAGATAATCCCAATTTCCTGAACAACGTTATCTTGGCCCCGGCGGACTTTTTTTTATTTCCTCGGCTGAAAGGGAGCTCAAAGGACAACAGCTCGAGTCGGTTGACAACGTACAAGCTACTTCGACGGCCTCCCTGAACAGCATCCCAGTCAAGGAGTTCCAGAAATCTTATGACGCATGGAAATCGCGTTGGCAAAAATGTATTGACGCAGAAGGGTCATACTTCGAACAATTTTAAGTTGTTTTACCTATGCGATCAATAAATTCTTTTTTAAAAAAATGCGACGCATTACTTTCCGGACAAACCCTGTATTGCTTGATGACAGGTGCGAGTCCAGAGTTTGCGCAGTGTGTTGTTTGCATTTAATTCCAAGATTTAATTTCAACGCTACACGCAGAATTTTGCTACTATTTTGGAAAGTTAATATCCTTACACGATGGTAGTTTACTTATTTTACACTTTTACAATTATGAAGATAAATACAAAGAGAAAATAAGGGAGCGAAAAAGAGAGTTCTTTCTAATTTGAACATTTCTGAAACAATATTATTTTTTCTTTATTTTATTGTATTTTTTTCTCTTCCTTTCATCCCTTTTTTCCTCCCCTCCTCTCTCATTTTCTGTCCTTTTCTCTTTTCTCTGTTTCTCTTTTCATATTGTCACTAGTTTGCAAAAAAAATTGTTTTATTATTTGGAACCAGACAAGATGCTTTTTAGATATTTAATATGCAAAAAATAACTTTTTGTGATATTTTTTTTTGTAAAGAAGATCAACATTATTTTGAAATTTGAATCAAAAGTGATAAATGTATTGTTCATCTTTTATAAAATGCATTTTTTATTTCGATATCTTACTTTTTAGTCACATTAGGAAGAATTTAAATATTGAGTTTTGCTGAAATAGCAAATATTTCGCCTATAATGATAAAATCGTATAATTATAATTGTAACTCTTATAAAATGTAATTTATTGTGATAAATCTCACTAAATATATATTTATATATAGGGTGTCTCATATTGTTTACCTTATATTTTTCAAAAAAATGTTACAGACAAAAGTTGAGTTATGATAATCTAAAGGTAAACAAATTTAATGATAAAATTAATTTTAGAATAAATAATTTTTTAAAATCTTTTCCTCAGGAGCATCTCCATGAGTTCCCAGTTTTTATTCTTTCATAACATTACTAAAAAGTAAAGTAATAAAAATGCATTTTTTGGGGATAACAATACATTCATGATATCTAATATCGCAAAACAGAAAATTGTCACTAATTAAACAGAACATATTTATTGTGTAAAATTAAAAATAGATGTACATTGTATTATTTTTCATCTTTTTTCATTTATTTTAATAATTTTACGTTTAAGTTTAATTAACACAACAGCAATCTGTTAAATTAATACATGAATGTATTAAATATTTAATATAAAAATTTTATAACGGGGACGGTTTTTAACAAGAAAACACAATTTTTCCTACTGTGTAAATGAAAAATCATCTAAGCAGAACACTGTTGGTTACTAAAATAATTTTTGGCTATAGTGTAATTCTAGTTTGAGGCTACATATACCTCGGGGACCACAAGTAATAATAACGCACGATAGTGGCACTTGCTATACGAAAGACACAACGTCCGCAACGTCACACGTCAAAGAGTAGAAGCATATATGAATATGTACGATATCGGTACGTTTAATATAACTTTGCAGCTGGACAAAGTTTCGACGCACAACGAGATTGCCATCCATACGTCGTCCTGTGTGAAAATTATCCGCGACACCGCGGTCCATTTTGCACGCTCCGTTGCTATATGCTAATTGCGCCTTGATGGAATTCGATCCGTACTCGAGCGGAGAAAGAGACAGAGATAGTGAGATAGACTGAGGGAGAAAGGGGTAGAATCGCACGTGCAACACGAGTTTATTCCGAAAGTTAGGCGGTCGAGACGCCACAAATTTAATCTTTCGCTCTCTCAACCCTTTTTCAATTCCTTTGTGTCGTAATGCTTCCAACAAGCTTATAAATTATAAATCTCATCTCTCTCCTTCTTTAATCTTTATCAAATATCTTTCTGAAATAAAATCCATTATGAAAATGCCGCGTTTGAAGACAGATAGCGAATAATTTATTCGTTTTTAATTTTGTAATTAAATACTTTTGTAATTAAAGGAATAAGTAATGAATGAGAATAGAGCAAAGGGAGAAGGGAGGAAAATATAATACACTTAATATATATACATTGGTTGGCATATTTTCATAAAGTGATGAGATATAGAAATTATATTATATCGTAAATTTGGAATAAATGGAGTTTTAATTAAGCGGAAATTTTATTAATTTACCACTCTGTGAAAAGCTGTTTCAAAGCTACTAAAGACTGTTTTAAGCTCGCGATAGCGAGGCTGCAACAGTAATACGCTAATACGATGCAAATTAAAATTGCTTAATAAGTTTAATTAAAAACGTTCGCACAAATACGGATACTGTATTACTCGTCAATGAATTCGCAGAGAAAGATTCGCGAGAAAGATGGTTCTCCCCCTTTTTCCCCCTTTACTTGCTTCCAATCAATATCGAAATATAATGTAATTGGAAAATTTTCGTGGAGTAGTGATGCATTATGGAAATTGTCTCGTATTTTTGACATGATTTTATTATATTGTATAATCATATTTCAGCTACGCAATTAAATTGAAAGTTATATAAAAATATGCTAAGTCATACCCCATAAAGTAAATATTAAAATTCCAATAAAACTATCAAAGAAATGATAAAAAGTTTTCTTATTCATTTTAGATTAGATTTATTCATGTTTATTATTGTTTCATATCATTAAATAAAGTTAGAAAATTATTATTGCAACCAATGCATAAATATATATTAATTAATTATGCAACGCATAAAATTCAATATTTAAATCTTTAACAGAAAATACGAACGAAGAAATAAAATTTTCTACAAGAATCTTTTGTGATTAAATATATATGCATTTATTAGATTCGCGCGAGACTATACTCCATATATCCATCACGTTGCGCGGCTCGCGCGAGACTGATTCTCGTTCGAGGTATCGCGAGCGCGGGACCGATGGTCACATGACCAGTGGATTCACTGGTCACGTGACCATCGGTCCCGCGCTCGCGGTATCACGCACGAGGATCAGTCCCGCGCGAACCGCGCAGTGTGATAGACGTGTGGGATGTATTATAGCGTTTTCGATTGGGAAAAAGTTAGTGCGCACCAGTGCGCACTCAGTTCATACGAACACTGGACAAGTTCCATGGGTTGCACTGAATAGTGCAGGTGAAAAAGAACACGCCGAAATTTTCAGTGCCACTTGAGTTGACTAGATTCCGGGAAGAACAAAAAAGTAACCTCGACATCTTGTGTTCAGTTAAGTAATGATTTTTATTATATGTAATTAAATATAGAAGATGATCAAGAATATCACGTATGACAAATATAAAAATTATTATTATTCAGTATAAAGATGCTATTACATTAAGTACATTAATTATATTTTAAAAAAAGGTATAGGTTCGATGCTTATATAAAAAGATATAACACTTACGGTGTCATTATCCATTTTTTTCACACATTCTACATAATTTACAGTTTTTGGAATTATTCTTCTAGTTCGAAGAGTTGTAATTATTTCTTCTTGCTCGCTTGAACTAGAAGAAGATTCCAAAAATGTCTCCAAAATATTAAAGAGAGCCAAATCCGAATTGCTCATTATGTCGAATTTTCGTTCAAAAGAATGCCCTACTGCTTGCATGCATCCAGTGCACTGAACTGGCACCGTCAAAATATCTCGTGCCACTTAGTGCGCACTGAGTGCGCACTATGCGAGTGTTGTGCGTTCAAACGAACACGCAACACTAGCCAAGTGCGCATTGGCACTACCAATCGAACACGCGCCTGACATTCAGTGCAGCCAGTGCACCCCAATCGAAAACGCTATTAGTCTCATGGAAAGGATAGAAAGAGAGAGTTGCTTTCGTCGAGCCCGATTCATTATTGACTATGAAGTTGGATATCGTCGTCAGATGATGACACCACTATCGCTCAGAGTCTTGCGGTCAGCGGCTAGTCCCACGCGATGTGCAATCCCTTGATGTCTGTCCCTTTTTATCTTTTCCATCAGATTAGTTCATCCCACGCGTCCGATGATCACGTGATCAGTTTCGTGCAAGCTATACAGAGTAGCGGACGCGTATACCAACGCGCGAATCTAATGAAAGCACAGAAAATTATATTTTTTTGCTTTTAAAAAATTTATATATTGAATTTTCTTATGAATCACGTAATTAAAAAATTTCTATGCATACATTATTTCTATGTATTCATTGCAATAATAATTTTATACATGCGTTGCAATTTTTAAGATTATATTATCAAAGAATAATATAATTTTGCTTCTCGCATGTAATTATATTTGATTAAACTAAACAAAATGAAAAAAATATATAAAGAGATACATCTATACAAAATAGTTCTCAAACAATACAATAGAAATTCGGCAAATTAAAATTATGTACATAATAGAAATCTGGCGATTTAAAATTATGTCCATAAAAATTCGGGTATTAAAATTATGTACATAATGATACGTTTTATCAAACTGCCATTGCTTTGTTAAATTTGTGAATAAAAAAATAATCTTAAAACATTTCGCCGATTTTTCAACGTTTCCATACAGGATTAAATAAGATGAAAAAATACTTTAATAAAATAAGTTTAATCGTTTATCTTTCTGAATATTACGTAAACATAACATAAAATAAATTTATAAACATTACTCATTAAATCGCTGGAAAAGGAAACAAAACAACAGCGTTACAACACTTTAAAATATTTTAACTCTGTTTAAAAAATTCAGTAGAGGTACGATTTAACGAAATGTTCGATTTTAGCATACTTTCCCTTATATTTTAATAACAACAGCGTTACAACACTTTAAAATATTTTAACTCTGTTTAAAAAATTCAGTAGAGGTACGATTTAACGAAATGTTCGATTTTAGCATACTTTCCCTTATATTTTAATGGTTGGTGCACAATTTTATTTTCTTTAATAAAGATATCCATTGTCAAATTTTAATATAAAATTAGAACATTTTATACATCCGTATATTATCTTCCGTCTTTCTTCCCAGCCAATATCTCTCTTCCGATGCAATATCGAGAACTCACTTATGACACTGGAGGAGACCCAGAACGATCGAAATAGTACTTTTATGCTAATGAACGGTGGCGCGATTTGGTCTTTATTACAGGCTACACGTCTGTATTATGTAAAAAATAGAGGAACGCAATATGTTTTCGGAATGTTCAGATGCAAATAAAATAAGGAGAAGAAGAGTAATGATAAAGGAGGAAAAAGGCAGAGGGGAGGGTACGGGATAGTCTCTCTCACGTGACTACGATTTAAGGAGAAAACCACTGTATAACTACAATGGGAGCTTCTTGGGAAGATTATGCCTAGACATGATCCCGCATAGATCGTAGGCTGGAAAGGGGAAGGGTCTACTACCTAGCGTATGCAAATCTCCCTGGCAAACTGCTTGGCATTTGCATAAGCTTACAGATAACGACGCGTTAGAAGTAGAAGCTTTCTCTTCGGATTCGTTTCTACGGCTTTTCCGGCCGAAGAGACGAACGCGAGAAATCGATCTTCCGAACGTCGGTCGATTTTACGGTAGTCGAAAATAATTTTACGTGAGAAATTGTCTCGTTTTTAAGGCATTGTTATTTTTGGAAAATACAAAAATTGGTAAGAAAACTAGACGGTACTTTTTTTTAAAGTTTGCAATGTTTTTTTTTTTACAAGAGAAGGTATGTTTTTCTTACACTAATTGATTTATCTCGTTATTCTCTGCAGAAAATTATTAAGATTATCAAAAAATGCGTCAGAATAAAATCATAAATCATTCATTTTTCGACTATTTTATTCTAATAATTTTTCACACGCCTAATATTACGAGAAATTGATTTATGTGAAAAAAATTATGGTTTAAAAAAATAATGACATCTTTTATACGAAATATTTTTCTAAGGAAGAATTTTTCCTCGGATTTTCAAGAAATCTTAGTTATTAAATGGGATACTTTATATGAAAACTTGCAAGTTCTTAATATTTCAAAAAAAAAAATTGATCAAAATTCTGATACTGATGCAAAAATTAAATTCACCTCACACCTCATCGACTTCCTTTCAAGGTTTTTACAGTATGTCGTAAAAGAAAGTAGAGAAGGGTAGCGTCGGAAAAAAAATCGAGAGCGCCCTTATCGATAATGGTATATGTCGAGAGCGTCTGTGTAGAAGTTCGTTTATCGAAAAGAGCGTACGGAAGACATCTAGATGTATAGTTTGGTGTACCTTGCATATGACGAGTTTTTTCCTCGATCGAGAAGGCGAATATGGGTAAGAACTCGATCAGCTATGGCGTTCGAAGTACAAACACCAAAGTGATTCAGAGTGAATTTTTGAGAAGAATGTTACGTGCATATAAAGAAAAATAAAAATTTGATATTACGGAGAAAAATCTCTTGTCTAATTTATAATATTAATATTAATTAAAAATTTTAACATTAAAATTTTACATTGCATAGCGGAATAACGTTCCGAGAGAATAATTTTATTTTATCATCTTATGTAGAAAAAAATTAGTCAATCAATGAAATTATCCAGTTCCTTATAACGTCTATTATTAATTAATATTAATTACAGTATGTCGGTGATTAAGAGTAATTTTTTTTAAATATTACGTGTATATAAAGAAAAATAAAAATTTAATATTAGAGAGAAAAATCACTTGTCTAATTTATATATCATTAATATTAATTAAAAATTTTAAATTTTTGAAATTTTACTTGGCTAGCGGGATGACGTTCCAAAAGAATAATTTTATTTTATTATCTCATATAGAAAAAAATAAGAATTAGTCAATCAATGAAATTATCCTGTTTTTATAATGTCTATTATTAATATTCATTAATATATGAACGTATATCATTTTAAGTACTAATAAATTGGTGAAGAATTTTCTAGAGGAATTTTATTAACAGCACCTCATTAGCAGAGAGAAAACTTTCCTCCTTCTCCCTTTAATTCATCAAGTCGTCAACGATTTAATTAGATCGCCCACGACGTCCTTCCAAGGAAGTAACGCTATTCATAAATTGATTCTTATGGATTCTTTTATTACTCGTATTTCAATGTGCTCGGAAAGAAGCCATGTTTATTCGGTCGCAAATTCAAAAAAATTCGAGAGTTCTTCCACATCGATGTAGAAAAGTGGCAGGGTGAATTTGAAATTTGTTCTCGTCTGTGGACAATAATTAATTCCACTTTATTTAAACTTTCTCACATAAAATGCTCCTCTCTTCACTGATATAATAATTAAAAGTTACAACTCTAACAGATCATGTATCTAAATATTCAGTTTTTATTATATAACATATGTAATATTATTCATATATTAGAAAATCGAGTAAAAAAATAATATAAAAATAGTATAAAAAAATTAAAATAATAAAAAAAATAAAATCTTTTTTAAAGATTCTTTTCTAGAGATCTTTTTTAGAGATTATTTTAAGATTTAGACATTAAATTAAAAAAATGTTTTTAATATTTATTTAAACATAGGTTATTTCTAAGGATCAAATAGTAATCATTAAATTAAATAATTTTTAAAAATTAAAAAACGCAATTAAAAGATATCCGTATATAACTGACAATGAGTAAATTTTTCTTTATCCTCATCGATAGATTTCATATATAGAATATTGATGTTATTGCACTTGAAACACAGACCTGCTCCGATGCAACGTTCGTGAGAAATGTGTATGTATGTGTGTGTGCGCGCATTCGCGCGCACCTTATTCTCCCTTCAGTCATATATCAAGTATATCAGTCGAGGAAGTGCTGGTCGAAAGAGCGCCAGGAAGGTCGAATTCTTATTGCCATAAAATAGCGATAGAACGATGATGTAGTAACCAGATCAGGTCAGGAATTTTCAGCACGACGATTGCCAGAAATATATTGAGAAATTGGATCCTGATGTAGAAATATCGTATAGAAATATTAACGAGTACGAAATTGGTAATACATTATATTATTATACCTTGTCATTTATTATAATTAGTTTATTATAATTTATGATAATATTATAAATTCATTAAAAAAATAAAGTAGAGAAAGTAAATAAATATTAAAATTCTAGGATTTGTATATAAAATTGTTCTATAATAATGTACATTAACAACAGATTATACAAAATTATTTAATAGTCAATTTTATAAATCATATTAATGCAAAGAAATTAATATAACAGAATTATCTCTTTCATTTTAAATCTTATAATTTATAAAGAGAAAGAAAGACAAAGAAAAGAAAAAGAATTAAATTTCCTTTAGTTAATTTTTTAAATCTTTCATTACTTTTTCAAATATATACAGAATTGTTAAATTAATATTTAAATTTGTGGTATTAAGAAAAAATATATATACACAAAGATTAGCAAATTCTTGAAAATTCTTAAAAATTTTCTTGTTATAAGATTGTTTTTCATATCTAAATTAATTAAATATTAAAGTAACTATTTAAAAAATTAAACAATTTGATAAAAGAAAACAAGAAGAGAGAGAGAGAGAGAGAGAGAGAGAGAGAGAGAAAAGTATTTCCAATATAAAATATATCTTCTGATATCTTACAGCAATTCATAGATTATTTAATATTATATAATTGTAATATATATTTATTACTCAAACTCTGTAGTAATTCAATAATATTATTTTTATCTAAAAATATTAATTATAAATTTTAAAAGTTTAATAAAATTTAAAATTTTAATAAAAAATTCACTGAAAAATCTCAGAGTATAAGAAAGAGAGGATTTGTAATATACATAAATTCCTCTAATCAAATAATTTTTGCATATGTAAAAAGGAGAAAATGTAAAGATAAGATTAGTATGTATATATATATATATATATATATATATATATATATATATATAATATATATGGATTTTCTAGAATGTTTTATATTAAAATTATTCCATTTGACCGGATAATCTAATCTAACATAAGTCTACTACATCAAATCTACTAAAGCACTAAAATACGACTCCAGACAATTATGTGTTCTGTGAACCGAATCTTTTTCCAATTCCTCAATATCTGTATACATGCTTATACCTTTGTTGGAAATTCGGCTTGCTTTTGAAGTAGTCCGAACTATAGTATACTACATTCCCTAAGGAACCTACGTAGGCTACGTTTCACAGTGCCGAAAGAAAGGTGCATAAATCGATCTCTCTGCCACAGAGTGCTGCCTAAGCGAATAAAACTTGAATTTTTCAAAGTCTATCTCAAAAAATTCAATCGTATCTCTGTAATATTTTCTATTAGGAAATAAATATGAAATAAATAAAAATGCAATAAAATATTAATAATATTAATAATAATAAATGAAAAATTGTTTACTATATATCATAATTATAATATTATAAATCAATTTAATTATTTATTATTCATATAATTTTTTATGTAATAATGACCGATCTTTTTATCTTCGCTATATTAATTATTACATATAATTAATCACATTAATATATTAATTATAAGTAATATTGTTGAAATATACATATGTGTAGAATACAAATGCGTAATGATATAAAGTATTTCTTAAATATTTATTTAATATTAATAAATAAATAATAAATAAATAAGAAAAGTATATAAAGGACTTCAAGAATTTTCTTCTTTATTCTTTTAGATATTTTTAGAGATCTTTATTTAGTAAGAAAGTAATACATTGTGTACGCGAAATTTTGTTTATTTTAAGAAAGAAAAAAATGCTTTATATAAAAAGTGCATTAGTTGTACCGTGACTTTATTTCGCAAATTACTGTATTTTTACTATTCACCATAAAACGTATACATAATATATGAGAGAATTCGTGTTTTCCAAAAGACGCGTCGCGTTCACGCGAGGAGAACCGAAAGGGAAAAGACAAAAAACCGAATCGGTTTCGCTTCCCCTGACAGAAATAATTTTTCCATATTTCTCAAGGAAAAAAGTAGCAAAACCCGATATTGGTTCTGGATATATTTCTGCATGTATATGTCAAGTCGTTCCAGTAGAGGATCGTGCAGTTAATATTATATGTTTGAGATAGAAATCTTTTTTTTGCTTAACAGAAGTAGAAAATATTTATATTCCTTAATAGCGTTTTGCGATAGATCAATATTAGGAATTTTTTTTTCTTTAAATCGTCTTTCGATACATTTCTCTCATTTATGTTTTGATTTATGATATTTTTCCTCCAATAATTTTTAAAGAGATGTCCCTCATTTTTATTAACATTAAAAATAGAAATATATTGATACATATTACTTTTTAATTTTTATACAAAATTATTTCTTTTATATTTATTAATTATATTATATATAAACATGTTTTTCTCTTCTTTATTTTAAGATATTTATTTTATAAAAAAAAATCCGCCAAGAAATAAAGTCTATTTAATTTTATTTCAAAGCTAATGAAAAATTGAAAAATTTTTTCGTTAATAATGAATAAAGAATAAATGGAACTTTTCCATTCATATATTTTTCTTTAACAGCATACAGCGTTTATTTTATTTTAGTAATTAGAGTATGAGATAAAAATAGTGACGTTTATTTATTAATTCCGTTCGAAAATAATATCTTTGAACAAACATCGACAATTTTTCATTATTTAAAAAATAGCTTTTTTATTGACCAGTTATGAAACTGAAACTTTACATCTATAAATTTTTTTCGCGAGAAAGTACTTTCCTATCATTTGTTATATGCAACATATTGATGATGAATATAATTTCATGTAAAGTATCTATATTGCATTTTGATTTTCTTTTAATATTTTTAACAAAAATTTAAAAAATTATCTGCATATTTAAAAAATTCTCTTTTAAAAATTAGAAAATTCTGAATAGTTTAATCAAAATCTAATAAAAAATTTACAGCATTGCGAGCTACATAATTTAATTAAAATTTGATAGACGTATTTAATCCGATGGTAAAATAACTTAAACAATTTTTTAGAAGTGCCTTTTTGCAAAAATTTTTATTTTCTTTTTTGTATTATATCCAAACTCAATTTTCGCTGGCAAATATGTCTGATTTATTTCCAAGCATCAAATGAAATATTGTCAGATTGTGCATAATGCAATAGAGTGAGAGAAATAAATAATATATATTTATTATATTGCTTACTTATGTTATAAATTATAGATCACAAATTTAGACAACAAAGACTATAATAATTCACGAAATTAATTATAAATATCATGAAACTAGCTCAAGCTTGTATCAAATATAGCGAATTGTGAATAATTTACGTAATTTTATCAATAATTAATTTCTATTGTCAAATTAATAATAGCCGAACACAATGGACAAAATCTAATAATCAATGCTTTTAATTATTAAAGCAACTCTATTATTTATCTTGAAAAGCGTAGAAATAGAACCGGAACATTTATCTATTGAAAATTTAGCAAGACTTTCGACGTGAAATGCAAATTTAAATTTAAACGAGCTAGAGAGGGTCAGAGATGTGTTAATTTCGAGGGAAATTAATTTTTCATTGAAACTGATTAGCTGTCGTGCACAGGGTATAAAATTTTCCTTATTAATCGATTGGAGATTTTTCTACGAGTCATCATCAGTGTTTCTTCATGCTATTCTCCGATATACTTGTTATTATTACGATTACACGTTATTTTTATCTCTCGAATGTTCTCGATTTCCTCTCTATTCCGTCTGAATCACCTCTTCTACTATTTGATGTTAATTGAGTAGCCGAGTATTCGGCCGTCGCGATTAATTAGCAGTTTCCCGTTTACTGCTTTTCCGCGTATTTTTGTGTGCGAATATTCACGCCTGGCGCCCAATTTTTCCTACAGATACAATTAGTTATTATAGCCTGGGGATCAATATAATCAATAGATCGCGCCGAAGGTGCAAGAACGATGCGTCACTTGAAATTGCATAGAAAATTAACAATCACCATATATATGTACAGTGTATATTTTAAATAACGCATACTTTCTCAAAAACCAAGGCTTCTATTAAAAAATATTTTATACAAAAGTAGAATTTCAAGAAAGATGTTTTGTCATAAATATATAGTTTCATTCGATTTTATTTTTAAATAGAACCACCATAATTTTCTTACACAAAATCAATTCCTTATAATATTATATTTAGCATAAAAAATGTTTAAATAAAATAATCGAAAAATAAAGGGTTTATGGTTATAGAAATATTTTATGCTAAAATCTTACCTTAGTTTTATAATTTTCTGTGTAGAATAAGTAGATAAATTAATTGATGTAAGAAAAATATACTTTTTTTTTTAACTAATTACGTTTTTTTTTACAATCAATTGATTTATCTTATTATTCTATGCAAAAATTATTAAAATAAGATTATCTAAGTTATTTCATATATTTTTTGGTAAAATGTATCGGAATAAAGTATACAATATCTGAAAAACTATTTATTTTTCGACTATTCTACTCTAATAATTTTTAACATCAAATATTACGAGGAATCAATTTATGTAAAAAAATTATGTTAGTTTCGTTTGTAAAAAAATGTAAAAAGAATAAATTAAAAAATAAGTTCGAAATGTCAAATGCTTGCACCTGGAATAAAATTAATATACTCAGAAGCAATGGTTACCCTCTTGATCTGATTTTTAACAAAATTAATCATCGGATAGAACACATCATATCTAAGGGGAGCATTATAGAGAGACAGGCCAACATAGAAAGAACAAAAAGTATAAGAAATGACTCGGTCAATAAAAAATTCTTTGTCATTCCGTATATAGATGGGATCTCAGAAATGATTGTTTCCTCGGTAAAAAATAAAAATTGTATGGTAGGGTATAGATGTCTCAACAAACTGGATAATATTATTAAAGCGCAGAAAGATAAAACTAAACATCCATGCAATTCGAATGTGGTTTATAAGATCAGTTGCAATAATTGTAATGCATCTTATGTAGGCCAAACAAAGAGGCAATTGCAGACGCGAATAAAAGAACATAAAAATAATATTAGGTTGGACTCAACGAAACATTCATAGGTAAGCATACTACCAATTGTAGGGGATACGTATTATAATTTGGACATGCGTTGATCGGTAATTTTTTATAAATCGCAGCGCCTACGGAACGGGTTAATTTCTCGCATATTAACGATGAAACTATCCGAGATCTGAACAAAATCAGGGATCATATCGAGGCGAACATTGTTGGACAGGACGGATTGAAACACGCGTTAATTGCTCAAAAACTCTTGATTCTGAATAACTATAATTAAATTTCGATATTATGTGAATTGTAAGAATTTATATTTCAATAATTATACTGAAGAAGACCGCGTGCGGTCGAAACGTTTATAGAATGATTGTAATTTGCGTTAGTTTTAATATAATGACTGTAGTTTTATAATTTATACATGTAATAAATGGTAGTTGACTGAACATCTCGAATATTCAGCTCGATAAGTTGGCCTTATATTTATCACTTTGTTTTCAATATACGAGCGACAATTGTATTAATTTATAGAAAATATTTATATTCCTTAATAGCGTTTTGCGATAGATCAATATTAGGAATTTTTTTTTCTTTAAATCGTCTTTCGATACATTTCTCTCATTTATGTTTTGATTTATGATATTTTTCCTCCAATAATTTTTAAAGAGATGTCCCTCATTTTTATTAACATTAAAAATAGAAATATATTGATACATATTACTTTTTAATTTTTGTACAAAATTATTTATTTTATATTTATTAATTATATTATATATAAACATGTTTTTCTCTTCTTTATTTTAAGATATTTATTTTATAAAAAAAAATTCGCCAAGAAATAAAGTCTATTTAATTTTATTTCAAAGCTAATGAAAAATTGAAAAATTTTTTCGTTAATAATGAATAAAGAATAAATGGAACTTTTCCATTCATATATTTTTCTTTAACAGCATACAGCGTTTATTTTATTTTAGTAATTAGAGCATGAGATAAAAATAGTGACGTTTATTTATTAATTCCGTTCGAAAATAATATCTTTGAACAAACATCGACAATTTTTCATTATTTAAAAAATAGCTTTTTTATTGACCAGTTATGAAACTGAAACTTTACATCTATAAATTTTTTTCGCGAGAAAGTACTTTCCTATCATTTGTTGTATGCAACATATTGATGATGAATATAATTTCATGTAAAGTACCTATATTGCATTTTGATTTTCTTTTAATTATTTTTAACAAAAATTTAAAAAATTATCTGCATATTTAAAAAATTCTCTTTTAAAAATTAGAAAATTCTGAATAGTTTAATCAAAATCTAATAAAAAATTTACAGCATTGCGAGCTACATAATTTAATTAAAATTTGATAGACGTATTTAATCCGATGTTAAAATAACTTAAAAAATTTTTTAGAAGTGCCTTTTTGTAAAAATTTTTATTTTTTTTTTTTGTATTATATCCAAACTCAATTTTCGCTGGCAAATATGTCTGATTTATTTCCAAGCATCAAATAAAATATTGTCAGATTGTGCATAATGCAATAGAGTGAGAGAAATAAATAATATATATTTATTATATTGCTTACTTATGTTATAAATTATAGATCACAAATTTAGACAACAAAGACTATAATTGTTCGTGCGAGTGTGTTGCCGAGCGTGCGAACCGACATGCACGCGCCATCTCTGAGATCGCGGCGTCGCTCAGAGCATCGATTGATAGCAATCATATTGATTTCCGTTTAGATCGATATCTGATTAGCGCGGTCGTCCCGTCACTTCCGTAGTGACGAGGAAGAAGGAAGCATTCTGGAGTAATCCTTGAGTCAGAGTACACGTGTTCTGTATCGCTCTCAGTAACGTATCAAATAATAAGTCGTTCAAGTCATCGTATTATATCTCGTATATTAATTTTCTGTCTATCGTGACGAATTAGTTGTGTACATTTGTGATTGTGCGGAATAAAAAAGACCATTGACTGTTACGAAGCGCGAGTGATTTATTTCCCCGCCTCGTCTATTGTCGCCGCGTAAAACCACCATCTTTTTCCCGACCACGTGCGCCGGTATTCCCGCGCTCTCTCTCTTTAGTATTTTACTGAGTTCGCGAACAATAATAATTCACGAAATTAATTCTAAATATCATGAAACTAGCTCAAGCTTGTATTAAATATAGTGAACTGTGAATAATTTACGTAATTTTATCAATAATTAATTTCTATTGTCAAATTAATAATAGCCGAACACAATGGACAAAATCTAATAATCCATGCTTTTAATTCTTAAATCAACTCTATTATTTATAAATGATAATCCTTAAGAGTCGCCAGTAATAAATAATGAAAAGAATATATTGATCCCCTGATGTATCCCCTAGTATTGAGATTATCTATTATTTATCTTGAAAAGCGTAGCAATAGAACCGGTACATTTATCTATTGAAAATTTAGCAAGACTTTCGACGTGAAATGCAAATTTAAATTTAAACGAGCTAGAGAGGGTCAGAGATGTGTTAATTTCGAGGGAAATTAATTTTTCATTGAAACTGATTAGCTGTCGTGCACAGGGTATAAAATTTTCCTTATTAATCGATCGGAGATTTTTCTACGAGTCATCATCAGTGTTTCTTCATGCTATTCTCCAATATACTTGTTATTATTACGATTACACGTTATTTTTATCTCTCGAATGTTCTCGATTTCCTCTCTATTCCGTCTGAATCACCTCTTCTACTATTTGATGTTAATTGAGTAGCCGAGTATTCGGCCGTCGCGATTAATTAGCAGTTTCCCGTTTACTGCTTTTCCGCGTATTTTTGTGTGCGAATATTCACGCCTGGCGCCCAATTTTTCCTACAGATACAATTATAGCGTTTTCGATTGGGAAAAAGTTAGTGCGCACCAGTGCGCACTCAGTTCATACGAACACTGGACAAGTTCCATGGGTTGCACTGAATAGTGCAGGTGAAAAAGAACACGCCGAAATTTTCAGTGCCACTTGAGTTGACTAGATTCCGGGAAGAACGAAAAAGTAACCTCGACATCTTGTGTTCAGTTAAGTAATGATTTTTATTATATGTAATTAAATATAGAAGATGATCAAGAATATCACGTATGACAAATATAAAAATTATTATTATTCAGTATAAAAATGCTATTACATTAAGTACATTAATTATATTTTAAAAAAGGGTATAGGTTCGATGTTTATATAAAAAGATATAACACTTACGGTGTCATTATTCATTTTTTTCACACATTCTACATAATTTACAGTTTTTGGAATTATTCTTTTAGTTCGAAGAGTTGTAATTATTTCTTCTTGCTCACTTGAACTAGAAGAAGATTCCAAAAATGTCTCCAAAATATTAAAGAGAGCCAAATCCGAATTGCTCATTATGTCGAATTTTCGTTCAAAAGAATGCCCTACTGCTTGCATGCATCCAGTGCACTGAACTGGCACCGTCAAAATATCTCGTGCCACTTAGTGCGCACTGAGTGCGCACTATGCGAGTGTTGTGCGTTCAAACGAACACGCAACACTAGCCAAGTGCGCATTGGCACTACCAATCGAACACGCGCCTGACATTCAGTGCAGCCAGTGCACCCCAATCGAAAACGCTATTAGTTATTATAGCCTGGGGATCAATATAATCAATAGATCGCGCCGAAGATGCAAGAACGATGCGTCACTTGAAATTGCATAGAAAATTAACAATCACCATATATATGTACAGTGTATATTTTAAATAACGCATACTTTCTCAAAAACCAAGGCTTCTATTAAAAAATATTTTATACAAAAGTAGAATTTCAAGAAAGATGTTTTGTCATAAATATATAGTTTCATTCGATTTTATTTTTAAATATAACCACCATAATTTTCTTACACAAAATCAATTCCTTATAATATTATATTTAGCATAAAAAATGTTTAAATAAAATAATCGAAAAATAAAGGGTTTATGGTTATAGAAATATTTTATGCTAAAATCTTACCTTAGTTTTATAATTTTCTGTGTAGAATAAGTAGATAAATTAATTGATATAAGAAAAATATACTTTTTTTTTTAACTAATTACGTTTTTTTTTACAATCAATTGATTTATCTTATTATTCTATGCAAAAATTATTAAAATAAGATTATCTAAGTTATTTCATATAATATTTTTTGGTAAAATGTATCGGAATAAAGTATACAATATCTGAAAAACTATTTATTTTTCGACTATTCTACTCTAATAGTTTTTTACATCAAATATTACGAGGAATCAATTTATGTAAAAAAATTATGTTAGTTTCGTTTGTAAAAAAATGTAAAAAGAATAAATTAAAAAATAAGTTCGAAATGTCAAATGCTTGCACCTGGAATAAAACCATGCTTACGACAAGACATCCCTCTTTAAATCCTACATGAAATATTTGCATGAAATATTTTTCGATGGAAGCCTTGATTAAAAAAAAGAAAATAGCAATGTGTTATTTGAGATAAGACCCTCTGTATATTATAGTGTTCAATACTAATGCCTAACACGAATATTAAATACATATATTGCGCGCGCGGAGTTTATTCGAAAATATAATATACAATCTCGGCTCGCTCGAAAAGTTATGAGGGTAAAGCCGTGTGACTCTCTCAGCCAGGAGGTTGTTTGCACCCTGCATTTAATATCGCGCATTTAATTCCCGTAGGATGTATTTCAGGAAGGAAGGCGACCAGCGTTAAGGTGAACCTGGGGTTGCCGCGGGTATGACAACCCCGGCTTTCAGCCGGGATTTCCTGCATGCGGGAACGAAGACAGCGCCCCGAAGAGGCCCCGGAAGCTTGGTCGCGATGGTAATTCCTGGCGCGCAGGGAGAAATTAAGGGACACCCGAACAAAAATGGGACAAGGAGCGAAGCGTGAGACGCGTGATTTAAGTCGTAAGCGGCGAGATAACGCCATCCTCAGCGCCGTAATTTCGCCAAGACGAACGATTATTGGACGAACTTCCGCGCATATAATGCGCGACGGTGCTCCCTTTACATCATTTTTTTACGTGTCAATTCCAAATTATATTAAAATATTTCTGAAAATTTGGAAAAGTAGAAATAACATGGATTTCCTCTTTCGAATTAATAAATATGTATATATTATGATAAAATAAACTAAAACACTTAATTAATATTTGACTAATGCTCCCTTTACATTATTTTTTTACGTGTCAATCCCAAAATATATTAAAATATTTCTTATTAAAAAATTTTCAAAAATAAATTATAAATATTTGTATAATTATTATTTAAATATTTATTATTTATTATAAAATTTAAATAACTTTATAATTGATATTAATTAATCCATTTTAAACAATAAATTATAAATGTCAATTTAAAATATTAATTAATTATTTAAAAAGTAAATTAATATTTTTATTAAAAAAATTAGAAAATATATTATATATATATTTATTTTTTATATTAGATTTACAGTTAAAATAAAAACGAAAAATCAGCCGTTTTTATTACATCGAAGAAAAAAGATTTATCAGTTCGAATAAAAGGTTAACAATAAAAACGATAGAATTTTATATTTTTCACAAATCTATTGTTGATTTATAGTGCTAATAAGAATTGATTTTGTTAATAAAACTTCTTCGCTTGATTATAAAAGCATTGTGTCTATTTTTATTGTGAATTGTAAGAAACTTCGGTTGTAACAATGAGTCACTTTCTGTGCTATTTATTTTTTCCCCTTTCCCCAAAGCTTAAACACACACTTATTCTGTGTCAGATACAGGAAGGAAATGCAAGAAGAAAATGCAGCTAAAATGAATAGCTCTATTATGTTTCTATGTCTCCTTTAGAAAATGCAACATTAAAATAAAAGCTTCCGACACTTTTCTCAAGACACTGTTGTTATTTGTAGGTTTATTTTAGAGAGCGAGCTATTTAATCATAATTTAACTCTGCACAACAAGTGTGAACATTTTCATTATAATAATTGTTCAATAAACTTACCTGTATGATGTACGTGAAAAGATATGCGAAGATCTCTCACCGGAATCACTGTCGCGTCAGAGTTCAAATCTCCTTCGTATCTGTAAAAAAAAGTTCATTATATTTAGTACAATTATTGCAGTGAAGAATTATTATGCGAACTTATTTATATTATCAAAATATTATTTAATATTGATTCATACATATATAAAAAAACACACAGAAATTTAATGTTCACAATATTTTTTATATTCTTATGTTCTTTATGTTCTTTATATAAATTTTTTTGTTATTGCCACCAAAAATATATATAATGTTTTTTTTTTTTTTTACGAAAAATAGCAATTATAAAAATTTTTGTAAAATTAGCTAAAATTTATAATATTTATTTATATTAATAATATTAAAAAAACACACAGAAAAATGTTCACAATATTTTTTATATTCTTGTGTTCTTTATATAAATTTTTTTGTTATTGCCACCAAAAATATATATAATGTTTCTTTTTTACGAAAAATAGCAATTATAAAAATTTTTGTAAAATTAGCTAAAATTTATAATATTTATTTAAACATAAATCTTTCTTTATTTAAGGTAATACAATGTATATAATTAATATATATAATATATCTTAAAATTATAATGTAATGTGTATCAATTTGGAAGCCGAGATTGTTTAATTTTGAATTATTTTCCCAAGATATCATTTTTCGACTTAAGTACACGATTCAGTTTTTTCAATTATAATTTGCATATTAACATGCTGTCTTCATTTCATAATATTGAGAAAGACATTAGGGCTGTGAAATGTTCGTCTACATTAGGGGATCAGTTTAGTGGGGAAGTTGGAATTTTCGTCGGCAGCAATTAAGAGTAGAATTTGCAAATTGCGCTGTAATATGCAGTGACAAAGAGGTAAACGTCTGCGAGATGGTGTAAGAAAAGGAGAAACAAAGCAAGAGAGAAAAAGAGAAAGAGAGAGTAGGAAAGGATGAAGGGAGAGAAGACAAGATTAATAAGTATGACGAAGATATTCGCGCGCAAACTATAATATCGCGAGCAGAGAGAGAGGAGCGGCATTTAAGATGAAATATATACGAAATACGATGCAATGCAGCGAAAGATATATCCTGGTGATGCCAACTAGAGAGATTAGATCTCGGGGTGATTCGTTTCGAAATTAAACTCGCTTTAATCCTGCGCAACTCCTACGATTAATCTTCCCGCGTACTTTGGCTTACAATGTTCTTAGATTCCAAAATAGCTTTGCTTCTTTTATATTAACTTCGTAAGCGATCTGTTGAGCTGCAAAATTAGCTTTTTATTTTTCCACTTTGCGTTTGCCTTTTTTTTCATAATGTTTCAAATACTTCTTTATTCGATCTATATTAATATATATTTGCAATTAAAATGTTACATACATTTAAATTTAACGTATAAGACGGGCAACAAGAGCCAAATCGCGGATGACAATGCGTTATCCTAACGAAACTAAATAATTTTTCGTTAGAATTAAATACCGGTGCACAAGGCACCAAATTTTACTTGGACACGGCCAAGATTTTTAAATATGAAATAATCTCATATTTTGAGATTTAATTTCAATACCCCTTTAACCCCCCTACGGAAAATAAATAAATGAATGCAAGAGAAAAATATAGATCCGAAAATCGCTGAATCGGGAATCGAACCCGAGACCTTTCGCTTGCCGGGCGACTGCTCTTCCAGCTGAGCTATTCAGATCCTTTCGATTCTATACTTTTCTCTGTTATATAAATATATATTAATGTTGGTAAACAAACGCATTTTTTAAGCCAGCGTGTATCAAATATAAGAGTTTTTAACAAGGCTCTGTAATATAAATATAAATTTAACGTATAAGGCGTCTTATACGTTAAATTTATATTTATATTACAGAGCCTTGTTAAAAACTCTTATATTTGTTACATACATTACCTATATATTACATTGTTATTTTATTATAGTTAATTAATTTTTTATTATAATTTTTTATCAAAATGTTATTATAATTAATTATAATTAATTGTTTTTTAAAAATAATGTTTCAAGTATTTTTTTATTTGTTCCATATTAATATATGATATTTGCAACTACAACATTATATACACATATATTACATTGTTATTTTATTTTAATTAATTTTTCTAATTTAGGTTAATATATTATTTATTATTATTTTTTATCATATGTATTTTATTATATAATACATATATCATTTTTTATCAAAATGTTTCATACGTAACAAAGCGAAGTTGTATGTCTGAAATAGTTAGAGATGGAAAAGAGTCACAAAATAAAATTGAATGGTTTTATATAGACACTTTACATTTCTATTTATTCTCTATTGGAGTTTTTGTGCATAGAAACAGCTATAAAATGCAATTCTATTTTTTTTTGTTTTGTAAATGGAACGCTTTTTACATTTTGAATGCATGTTGAATACTTGTAATTTCTTATTTTATACAAAACTATTAAAAGTTCCATTAAGAAGCAAGTTACTTCACAACTATATGTATAATACATTGATGCATAAAACACAATATAAAAATATTATATAAAGCTAATCTAAAATTATTGAATTTTATCTTGATAATGTTTTTTTTATATTTTTTTATTTCCATTCCAAAAATTTAGCTTAAAAAATTACCTTTGCGTGGAAGAGATAGCTTGAATAATCATTTGATTATTTCATCTGACATGTACATACACATTGAGAATTTTTTTTATAATTAAATAAACGATACTAAAATATTGATTCATCTATTTTATATATACATATATAATGGAAGCTTGGAAAATTAATGGAGAAAGTGCTCGAATGTTTTACTAAAATTGAATAATAAATGTTCTTATAAAAACAGAAAATTGTGTGTGAATTCTCGAGTGAAGAGTTTAACTTAATAAAAGTTTTACTTTTTTTATTTCTTATTTCATCTTTCTTGTTTCATTTTTCTCACTTCGCGTTTCCGATTAGTTGCCTGGATATTGGAACAGCTGTCGCCAACAGATTAATGGTCCATTATCCCGATTTGCTATCTTTTCGATTTCTTAAAAAGTGTCATTTTAGACTATTAAAAAAAAAAAATAAGTAGACACATAAAGAAAAAAAATAGTTGTGTAAAAAAAACGTGTTTTCTAAATAATTCGAATAAGTTCTTAATACAGACAGTCGTTTATCTTAAAACTTTTTAATCCGACGAATTTAAAGATTTTTAACTTTATACATAATGCTAGTATAATATACCTACACAACATTCACAAGTTTATTAATTTATTACAATAATATAATCTTAAAATAATTTTAATTTTAACTAATTTATTTCATTCATTGTACTTTATTTTTATATGTTTAACATTATATTTTTCAGACATTATTTGACAATCCACAACACGATAAACCATAATATAATATTTTTTCCCTCACTGTTGACATATTAAAACGCAAACTCAGTTTACTCATTGTTTCATATTTTTAATCTTTTATTTCCATTGAAAAAATCTAATAATGTCAGTTCTAGAGATTGAGTTGGTCGCAACACTTGTCTGTTCTGTCCAATCAAGGGATTTTTTTTATTAAAAACTGCGGTTGTAAATATGGAAAATGAGTTGGACAGCTGTCGTGCTAATAAAATATTATAGAACAAATATTTAAAGCTGTATTTTTTAACAGAACTGGTGGTTTGATAAAAAATGTGTCTTTCCATTTTTAATATCATAAAAATATTATAAATAAAACAATCCAGCTAAGTGATTGTTTTTTATTTCACTACAAATATTACATTTTATTTTTTTTTAATCTTTACCAGAATATTCTAAATGAATCAATATGTAAACGGAATTTATCTTAACGTAACAATCGTATTAAGTTTGTTATGCTAATTTTACTGTTTCTCATTCAAATTGATTTAATTGAATTAACGTGAAGATTCTCAATAGCTATCTCTAAAATCTTAATTGCATTTACTTTATACATTACAATTTTAAATTTTACAGAATTTTTAAACATTCAAACTATGTATTATTTTCTTAAGATTTTGTAATTAAATTAAAATAAACAGAGGAAATAATTGTCTGAAGTCAGAAAATCTTTTTGTACAATCGAATAACTTTTAAATACCGTCAATTTTCATCTTTGTAGATAAAACTAATATTAAGTTTTCATTCCTCTTTCTTTCTCTCTATCTTTCTATTCTCTCTCATTCTGTTTTTCTAAACATTTTTTCGCTCTATATCTCTATAAATTTATAAATAACTTGCATTAAAAAATTGCAAAAAATTATCCACTTGAAATCAGGAAGAAAGAATTAAAATAAAGAAAAAATAGAGTACATAAAATTTAAAGTCCGATAAGACTTAATTTCATATTTTAAAGCGATCAGTTGACAGATTGAAAATTTAAACAGATTGACATTTTTCCACCTATTTAATGAAGGGGGGGGGAGATTTCTTTATAAAATTAAGAAAAGCAATAAAACAGACAGACAAATAAACGCGATACAAAACTGCACTCGGCTAAATCATTGCTAATTTCTGCAATTAAATTAGTCTGCAAAATGGGTCTTTTTCGAGTAAAAATCGAGAAGAGAAGAAACCGTAAATGAGAACGTAGGGATTTAATCGACGTACAATTAAAGGGCAAAAAAGCAGAAAATATATATATATATATATATATTCGAGGGAAAACAAAAATGCTAGCCTGTCTCCGAAACGCTCGCATAAACTAGTGTTGCAAACTGATATAGCAGAAAGAAGAGAGGCGGAATGAAAGGGTGGAAAGGAAAAGAACGACCCTTCGAAGCTCTCGTTGCGAACGCGATAAATAAATAATTCTAATTGCGGCTGAATGGTTTTGACGGAGAAAAAGAGGAAAGCGGAACGAGCGAGATAGGGAAAGAGAGAGAGATAGAGAATGATAGAAAGGTATAAAGCGAAAGGGAGAGGGCCACAGAAAAAAGGAAAATAAAGGCACAACCTCCGAGACAATGGCGAGCGAACGATCGCAGTTTTTTTTTCGTTCGCTGCATAAGGTTTTTTTGCGGCCTTTCATTGCGCGCAGCCCGCTTTCCGTGATAATAATGCAGCTAATTATTTATTCAACCGATAAAACTGATCGACAGGTCTCTAACACGATGATGGCAACCGATATTTACGCGTCATTCCCGCGGAACGCGCTGATAATTTCATTAGAGCTAAATCAATTTATTAATTAAGACCGAAGATATCATTTTCCGCGCGTAATATATATTTATGAGATATGAAAGTATTAATGGAAGCATGATATGTTTGTAGCAAATATTGGGAAAAATTCAAGGTAAGACATGTCTCTTTTGATATACGAATAATTTTCAGTATAGAATATTTATATTTAAATTATTATATTTTTAAAACATGTTTAAATTAAATTTTCCAAACAAATAAATTTATTATTGGTTTTTAGCTTTGATTAATTTATTATTTACTTAGGTGTTGACTGTACACATTAATATATTAATAAATAAACGCGTATTTATTTCCGATGCACGCTTCTTGCATGTTTTAAATTTTGCAAAAGTGTCATTAGAAATTCTGCTGTTGAGTTCTCCATAAATTAAAATTTCAAAGTTTTGAGAATCCTCCACGAAAAGACAACGTGGTATAACCGTGTTAAATTTTGAACGAGCGAGTTATACAATATTTGCAGCTCGTTCGAGCAGCCATTTTTGTGAAAACTGTGTGACCTATTTTATATATCCAGAAGGGTGCCAAGTATGTTCAGGTATTTTCTTGATATCCGATTTTTACTTCCAACACGATTTGCTCCTCGTATAAGAAAAAAATAACATTTATGACAGATTAATTTTTTTCATAATTTTTTAATTAAAAATATATTGATTCATTTTTCTTCTGTTATATTTATATTTTTTAAGCAACACAGTAAACTCAGCTTTCATCTTTAATAAATTTTACACGCTTTTCTACGTATATACAACGTGTGTTAGATCAATACGAAAAGAAATAAAAATGTAAATATACTTGAGAACAATGTAATTAAATGCTTTTAGTGCGCACTTGAAAAGTTTTTGTTACGTTTTATAAACATCTAAAAATTAAATTATTAATGGCTGTTTATAATTACATGTCACTCTACTTTATCAGAATTAATTTTAACCGAGTTTCTTTTGCATGCAACGACAACATACGATCAAATATTTACAAAAATCATGTTACGTTATATCAAACGCGTTACGTGAAACATGTGTATAAATATATGCCAATAATTAAAAAAAAATATATAATTTTTTACGTGTATAAATAACATTTTTTTTACATAACTCTGAAATCATCCAGAGACAGATTAAATTAAAATATATGTAAATATATCTTAAAACTTAAAAAAAGAAAAAAAAACAATTTTAAAGTATAAAAGCGATATATACTTTGATTTCTAAACATTTCTAAGAGCCTTTTTAAATGTGTTATTTGATAAAGGATTGATTTTTACAAATATTTGCTATTTGCAATTACAGTAAAGCAGCTGACAATGTGAAAATTGATATTTTCAAAATTCTATATATAATTTTCATTTAATATATAGATTGAACTCGCTAAATATTATTTAAAATAATTTGAAAAAGAGATAACAATTATTTAGGATAATTTTATTTAAGATATAAAGAAATAATATAAAGTACTTTGATAATCTAAATTTTCTAACGTTCTTTATACAATATAAATATTGTATGCATCTCAAAAAATAAAATACTTATATAAACTGGTTTCATTAATAAAAAATATCCTGTGTATCTATACTATAATTTACGCAAAAATTATATTAATAAAATATTTAAAGAAAAAAAATATAAAAGACTTTCCTTAAATATTTCCCTTTCTCGTCAAAATTAAGTTTATACATTTGCTAACGTTTCCCATTTTTCTATGAATATTTCACCAATTGATGGTTATTATTTTACAAAATATGACTTGTAATAGGAAGCATGAATAATAACATGATATTACAACTAAATGATTGAATATTATACATTAGGCCATTATATGCGCGCGTATGAAATCTATATATTCATATTCTGGAAGCGCGGCCTTGACTGATCGCAGTTCGCGATGTAAATATTGTAAATTGAGCGATTTAATGACGTGTTGCACTTGATGCTACCAAGTCTCGACGACAGCGGCAAGTTGTTTTTAATTAAAAGCTGCGCGCGCATGGAGTCCCCTTATGGGAATTTCGGAAGAACTGTTGCGCGACCCTTTCTCCTTCCCTGTCGCAATTAAATCTTTTGATATAGCGACCGTATATATATATGTATAGACGTACATGTGTATATATATATATATATATATATATATGCATACGTCTCTGTGCATACACGCGTGCGGTATACATTTCGAATCCGTTTAATTAAAACACCGACCTTTTCTTTAATTAGAGCTTGAATCACTTGGTCGTCTCATACACACACGCACACACGTCCAGTTACATCTCATTTTAAATCATACGTGCAAGGATGAAATATTAATTGCGCCATTCAAAAATTAGACACACGCGTGGCTACAATGCTATAGAAAATTGCGTTTTTTTTTTTTAAGAAGTTACATGTTCATATTTAAATATAAAAAGAATAGTCTCTTTTATCAATTATAATAATTAAAAAGTTTATTTTTCAAAATTATTCAAATTAAAAGATTTGATTATTAATAATAAGTTATTAATAATTTTAAATCATATGTGCAAGGATAAAATATTAATTGCGCCATTCAAAAATTAGACACACGCGTGGCTACAATGCTATAGAAAATTGCGTATTTTTTCTAAGAACTTACAAGTTTATATTTAAATATAAAAAAAACAGTCTTTTTTATCAATTATAATAATTAAAGTTTTTTTTAAATTATTCCAGTTAAAAAATTCAATTATTTGAGAGAATAGAAATGCTTAATAATAGATCTCGAATTGCAGTAAACATTTCCAACCATTTATATTTTTATTATTTAAAAAAATATCAGATTTAAATTTTTTTTCAAATTTGAACTGTTTGGATATATCGAGCTTATAGAAAAATTTTAATTAAGTTTTAAATTAAATTAAAAATTAATCAGACAATATATACACAAGATTAAAATTTCCAATTGTTCTAATTATTATTATTAATGTCATTATATAATTAAATATAAAATTAAAATTTAAAAAACTAATTATCTATCGATTACTTTATATTTTTAATGGAAATAAGTTAAAATCAATTTAAGCTAAAATTATTTTTTTTCGAGCTTCATAGAAAATGACAGAAAAAAGACAGTGAAAATGTAAAAAACAAATGGGAAAATGTGGAAAACAATGAAACAACGTGAAACAAATAACTATAAAATAAAAGCAAAGAACGGATAATAAAAACACAAAGTGAAATAAACGTTTAAAATGAGAATCCTTGCATGCAATATAGAAGATAACATTGAATCAAATGTGTAAACGCGTAATATAATACTTCATTGCAGCTTATCTTGACGTGCATTTTATTTCATATATGAAAAATTCTGCAAACTAGTTACTTATAGAAATATACTTTTTAACAACTACAGAAAATATTATTTCTGTATTCTTTATAAAAAATATCTATATATATAAGCACCGTCCGTCTGTCTGTCTGTCTGTACCCGAACTACTTCCGCATTTGTGGACCGATTGTCTCGAAATTGGTACCAAAATGTTGCAAATTTTTCGGGGGTGGCTGCTGTGGGTTTTTTTTTTTTAATTTTTTTATTTTTATTTTTTTTCCTCAGAGGAGGGTGTTTTTGCAAAAAAAATTTTTTTTGCAATATTTCTGAACACATGGTATCAAAATGTTGCAAAATTTTTGGAGATAGCGACGATGCGGTTTTTTCAAGTGTAACACTTCCACCCACGCATCCACCCACGCATTTACCCACATGCATGCGCATTTATGGACCAATTTTCACGAAATTGGTACAAAAATGTTGCAAATTTTTCTGAGAAAGCTGCTGTGTGGTTCTTTTAAGTTTACGCCCCCACCCATGCATCCACCCACGCATTCAAACATTTATTCACAGACTTATTCACAGAATTTGTACTCAAATTTTGTCCGGGATGGCTACTATATGATTTTAACAAATTTTTATCACTTTATTTATCCACCCACGCACCCACCCAAAAAAAATTTAAACATTTATTTTGATATAAATTTCGTGAAAGTCGGACAACAAATGTGGAAGTAGTTCGCGGTAATACAAAAAAAGAATTAATTTTTTGTGTTAAAACGGATTTAATATAGGCTATATGAGGACCGCGCTTCGCGCGGTCCGAATAGAAAGGCTTTGAGGACCGCGCGAAGCGCGGTCCGAAAAGCTAGTGTACTTATAAATGTATGTGTACATACATACATATGTATACAGTAAATATATTGTATACAAAATTCATGTAAAATATAAAAATTTAATATCTTCTCTAATTGTAAAAAAAACATCACATTTACATAAATAATGAGTCTGTTGCAGAATATTTTATACTTGAAATAGTGCATGTCGAGATAAACTTTGATGAATGAATATTAAATTAGCTATTCACGCATTTAAAAAAAAAAAAAAAAAAATATATATATATATATATATATATATATATATATATATAATGTTAAATGCACCTATATTTATAACACGATACAAATCTCTCTAAGAAGCAAATGCTCAGCTAATTTAATTTTAATGAGTGTTTTAATCGCATGACTATACTTCTTTCAATCATACTGTGAAAATATTTAATCTAAGATATGCAGTTAAAATTTCTCTTCAAATTAACTTAACCATTTCTTTTCCCATTTAATTTAATGTAAATTAATGTAAATTTAATTTAATGTAAATCGTAATGTTTTCAAGAATAATTTCAAACATAACTTAAAAATTCTAATCCATAATTAAGTTGAAAAGATAAACAAAAATCGAATTTGAGGAAAAGCGCAACCGCAATATCTAATCCTCTCTTGAATATTATCTCAAAATAATTATTGTAAATATAATTAATGTTATATATGTAATGATATGATATATATGTTATGATACTGTTATATGTTTCTCATATGTAAAATTTCTCATGTTTTATTCATACCGTCCATTATCAGGGGTCTATCAATAATAAGCATGTATAGAGTTTCTATTGAATATTAACGATGACCAAAGCGGATGGGTCAATGAAGCAATTTCGCGAGCAGGCAGATTTACGAAACTTTCAGTCGTGAAGGTTGTGTCCCAGTGCTTAACAATTTCGCAAGTTTACCATCCAGGCGGCTTACAGTTTACGCAACGGTGGCTTTGTTCTCACTTTGGAGCACTTACGACTTCGCAAAACCCTTGGCTCTCGAGAGGCCAGAGAGAAGAAGAAAAGTGAAGTTGAATGTATTCTATGTTTACGGATCGAAAAGTTAACACGAAACTCATATTTCATTGAGCTTAACTTAAAACACATATAAACATTTTATTTTTAACTGGAAATTAATTGTGAGTAATAAAATGGGGACTAACATTTTTAAGTATATAAATAAAATACATACATTAAAAAATTAGATAAGATAAAAAGTAATTATGTATAATTATATGTATAGACTAAAATTAAAAAATAATTTAACATTATCTTTAATATATGTATCATTACTTTTTTTAATTATATTTAAGACTTATCGTTAGAATTTAAAAACATTTGCACATTTATTTATTTTAGTAAGTAATATATAATTTCAATGGAATGGAATGGAGAGAGAGAGAGAGAGAGAGAGAGAAAATATAAACTTTTTTTATTATGTATAAAAACATTAAAATATATTAATTTCTTTTAATATTAAAAATACTATTATTAAATATTAATATATTAGAAACGTATAATATAGCTTAAATTAAATATTTTTTTATGCAAAGTTTTAAACATAATACAAATATATTTTTAAAATTTAATATTATATACAGTGAGTTTCTTAGAGTATTACAACTTTATATCTCGGAAATAAATCATTTTAGAGTGTTTTATACAAAAGTTTTGTGATTTCGAAGATGACCTTTACGTAACCTTTAAATGATTATCCAAAGTCAAACCAATGACACTATCCCTTTGAAGGGGACATAAGATAGTGTCATTACAAAACTTTTGTATAAAACATTTAATTTTAAAATGCTTTATTTCCGAGATATAAGTTTGTAACACTTCAAAAACTTATCCTGTAAAAAAAATCCACGTTTTATAAAAAAATTGTTTTGAAAAAGTGTTTAAAACGTAAAATATATATTTGATATTTAATATTAATGAGATTTTTTAACTGGTTTTGTTTGCACCGCAAAATGTTAAAATGTGTACGTGTGATCAATATAATTTTACCAATTTATACATTCACAAAATGTAGTTAATATTGTTAGCTGATTAATACAATGTATATTATTTAATTGATTATATGTTGTATCATACGTTATATACTATATATCTTTTCTTCCAGCTTATGTCAACATATTCAGCTCAAAGACACGTTTAAATGATAAATAAATAAATGCAATGAAATGCACGCGCTTGATAGTTTAATAGAACATATACTAAATGCACCATTTGATGTTTCAACTTAATATAGTTCCTCTTTAGAGAAATATCAAATATAATTACAGACTAAAATATTAAATAAATTATAAAAAATTTTACTTGCTCAAACAAAAAAATATATAAAACTACAAATGTCGTAGAAAAGAAATTAAAGCGAGTAGAAAAATAATTTCGCAGTATAATTAATTAGTAAATAATTAATCTGCAAAAATAAATGCTTTCTCTCTCTCTCTCTCTCTCTCTCTTTTATTATTTTTTTTTTCATTTTTTTCCTTCCTGCGTTTCTCTTTATTTATTAAATAAATAGCAAAATATGTCAGAAACACATAAAACAGCGACGATATCGAAATATAAAAATGTAAAAATGTTTTATCTTTCTCGTCTTATTTATAATGCTAGCAGAACGATAGCTGTGTGCTAATTCACGTATTCAATATTTCTGTTTATGAGATATCGTGCACTTTATTATACGCGCATCTGGAAAATAATTCGTAAAACTTTCTCATGTGAAGTAAAAATATTTTGCTGAATATCGTACAAAATTTTCTCTCTCTTTATTAAATTGTATTTCGTTTCACATTTTGTAAATAAACTCGCCGCTTTAGCAGATTATTTTTAAACTATGATTAAGAAAATGTAGCAATTTCTGCATGTTATACTTTGGGATTTTCTACCTGCAAAATTTAAGGAATTAAATGTGATGAAAATATTATCAAATTAGTTATATATGTATGTATAGTTGTATGAAAATTTTTTCTATTAGTCAATCATAAAAATTTTTATATGATATTTTGTAATAAAAAATTTTATTATAGCAAAATTTTATTATTATTATTAATTTTATACTTTATCTTACATTATATTTTATAATTATTGTTAAAAATATTTATTATATATTTTATTAAATGTTTTATATTATATATTTATGTTATCAAAAATATTTTATATATTTCAATTTTACAAAATAAATTTTAGAAATTAAAAGTTTTATGACAATATTATTAAAATTCATTGTATATCTACAATATTTTATATACATATATGCATACGATATTCGCCATTAAAATGTATTGTAATAGGAATTACTATCTTGTCCTCCTTCCTTATACATCACAAACACACATATATTATTTCTCCAATTATTATAATGTATTCATGATACTTTAATAGGGCGTGCGCGGTCACTTTAAGCACAAACACCCTCAGTATTCTCGGGGTTGTCTGTTTTTTGGAGGACATCAAAATATGCGGCGACCGAGTGTGCGCAGCGTAGACTCGAATTTACAAACAATATGCAATAGAGGAAATGCTGTAAAACGTGTGTATTCTGGTCGTGGCTGACGCAAGGGGTTTGCTAAATTAAACAAGAGTCTAAAGAGCCGTCCCTAATTTACATAGCTCGCTAATTCAGCCTCTTTCTCTCTCTCTCTCTCTTCCTCTCTTCTCGTTTAGGGGAGTATTATCATCCGCTTTCTCATGTTGCAAACTCTCTGTTACGGATTTCCGTGGCAAAATCTCTCATCTCTCCTTTCCGTAACGGTAGTATCTTTTCCCGGATTGGATAATGAGAAGAGGGGATTATTTACCCTTCGGTAGGCTGATTCGCATCATTTCTGAACTAAATCTGCATCAAGAATTGCGTTTGAAGCTAATGAAATTGCAGCGGATATGCAAGAGATTGTATTATGAAGCTTGTTCTGCACAAATCTTTATTATCACTTCTTTTTAATTTTATTTATTATTGTTATTACTTGACAATAAATAAGATTAATTACTGAAACACAATAGTACCGCAACTAGTCCACAATATTTTATTTTTTATTTTATTTATATATAAATAAATAAATAAATATGTATATAAATATAATATATATATTGTATATATATATATATATATATATATATATATATATATTTATTTATTGTCATAGAGGGAAAGTATGCTAAATCGTACTCTCTGAAATAAATACTAAAGCAATAAAAAAATTTTTTTATTTGTTTAAAACGTTAGTTTTTTTTCAACGATATATGCTAAACGTATTAACACAAATTTATTCATTGTTTCATATCATAAATTAAAGATGAAAAAAGTAGTTTTTGGTACGATTTACAATATTGGTTTGCTAAATTGTACCCATGAGTTTTTAAATTGCATCTCTAACAATAAAAAAAATTGTAACAAAAATAAAATTTTCTATAAAAGTTCTCAGTCAGCAACAAAACATATTTATAAGAATTTTCCTATTTATACTATAAATTAATATAAAATTATTAAATATTATTAATATTAAATAAATTTATTGTTATAATTATTATAATATAATTATTAAAATAATATTTAACATAATTTCCCCTATTTGTATCTTACAATTGTTCCATTTTACATTGTAAAATTTAAAATTCCAACTATATCGAATCCCGGTGAGGATGATACTGATAAAAAATGCAACGCAGCTTCACGCAGATGATTCGGAATCACCGCTAAAACAATACGAACCGCATCGCCGAGCGAATAATCGGATTTCGCGCGCATCGCGCGCGCGCATGCGCACTTGCGCGCGTCAGTCACTCTACAAACTCTATTTCGCGACGTAATCTACCTCGTCGCGCGCAAATAAGAGGATTATTACTACTTTCATTTGCATTCGCTCCGAAAGGTGCAAGACGAGCCGAGAAAACCGAGAGGGTCCTTCTCGCGAATACGAGAGAAACGCGCAATATCCGGCTCTTCCGCGTTCGCGCGCAGCACGTAGCTTATCTCTTTCCGGTCGTGCGATGGCACGTGACTCTCGATGTTAAGCACGACCCGAAGCGCAGAGGTGGCTCCAGGGGTGGCGTACCTATACATATATACATACATACATACATCCTCCCCGTCGTATAGTTGTAAAGGGTGAGATAACGTCCCCGGGACGATATAAATTCTCATTATTGACCGCGCGCGCTTTTTTTCATTTGCGCGAGCTCGCGAGAGTCGCGAGACTGTTTCTCCTCTTCTCCGAAAAGAGAGAAAAGTCATTTCCGTGATGGGGAATTATACGGCAAAAGTTTCGCGGTGTCAACCACGTGAGTTCGCACTTCCGATATAAATCGACACGATATGTCCCGAGCATTCATGTTATAAGTCAGGCTCTGTTTTACGTACATACAATGTTTTAAGTACAATATTCGTTAATATAAATTAATCAGCGCGCAGATTGAACATTGATGAACTATGAATGCTTTAATTAAAGTGTGTAATAGAATGGACAGATTTTATAATTAATATGCTTTGCAATATTAATGAAAGACATTTTATTTAGAAAATCATTTTATTTAATTATTATTAATTGGTAAGTTGGTTTAGAGAGACATAATATAGAGAAACATTAAGAAGAAAGAAATATTTAATTTAGAGTATAAACTCAAGACTAAATTATTTATCATTTTTTTAAAATAAAATAATTAAAATAAAATAATTAAAATAATATAATAAAAATAATTTAAAAATACACAAAGATAATTATTCCACTTAAAAAATTGAAAAAATAAAAAATATTTCAACATAAGTCATACATATTTATATTTTTAATTTCTCCCCATCTTCCTTTGATCAATAATAGAGTGGCATATGAAAAAGAGAACGATTGTTATAATATTTATAATTTTCAACGATAACGTTTAGCAGATATAATGATAAAAAGTCTGTAGATGAAAATTAGCTCATACTTTGTTTAAGAACATTCAGTGATTAATATAGAAATGCTATTAGCATGCATTGTTTGTTCCATAATTGCATATCCGTCGTTTCTTTTTTGCATTATTTGGTTCATAAACATGCAGCAAACACATACAGTTATGTAAGTACGGCTTCCTATCTATCGCAGAGTTATCATCGTAAGAAATTGGATTTATATTCCAAACTTATAATTCATCGTGAAATTCCCTATTTCGCATTTGATCTGAATAATAATAAACATTTGTAAATGCTAACGTCAAATTTAATTCATTAAAATAAAATAAAAAAATTTATCGTATAATTCTATCTTGCATTATATAATGAAAAATAATTAAAAAATAATATAAATATGTGCATTTTTCTTATAATTATAATCTTTCTTAATCATAATCGTGTATTATATTTTATCATATAAACGTGCATATGGTAATAAGCTTGTAATATAATCCATTTCAAAATTATCTGATATCCTATTTGTGCTAGATTCCATTTATTATGATAGATTTAACTCTTCTGTCAGTGATGGATATCCGGACATCGAAAGCAACTTTAAATGTGAAATATATCTCGAAACTTTTCTCCGTTAAAAAAAAAGTACGAAGCACACTTGTCTTCGAAAATCTCTAAAAAATAATAGGAAAAGTTCTTGTCAAAAATTAAAGAGGATTCTTTAATATAAACACATACTCTTATATAAAAAGTTACACTCCTCCAAAGAAGAGATGAAAATTAAGTTTAATTTTTTTTTCAAATTTTAGACTCGTTTTAAAAAAATGAAATTTGGTGAATATTTATTTCTACTAATATTTTTTCAATTTTTTATGAATAAGATACCCATACATTGATAAAAATTATATATTATACATTGACAAAAGGGTGGAATTTTTCGCAAAACGTACCGCATTGTATATCGAAAGCTCTATTTTAAAAATCGGTTATTTGAACGCGAGTTCTTCGGAAGCTGCGACTGCATCAGATTTAACAACGTCATTTCGGATAATTCGCGGAAACGCGCGAACAATTGCATCTATATATCGTGGACGATAAATACGCCTGTGTGATTTTGATTCGCGGCCGATTGATTTAAATTCGAATTCGCACAGGCAAGCCATAACTTCGGCCGACACTATCCGCGGTGCATATCGCTATCTCTCAAATCGAGTGCGCGAATGTGGGTTAATAATCGAGTTAATTTCCTGGCGCATAGATAACCGGACGGGTCTCAACCGCACGTTGTATTCCGCTGCGTATTCTATGTATATATACAATATACGTATATATGTGTGTGTGTGTGCTAGAAGAAATTCGCAGATCGAAGCGCGAGAGAGCACGTGTCCTCTTCCGCTCCGGCGAAATTTTACTATGTAAATCCGGCGCTTTTAAGCGCGCTTTAAACAAACTTTGCAATTCGCGCGACGAAATCAGGAAACGAAAAGCTATTCGAGTTATTTTTAATTAAATAACAATGATATGCAAAATGTCGGGTTTACATTAACGATTCCCAAGTTACTCTTGCTAGACTGCAAATTGAATGCAGTTAGCTTTTGTAGTTTAACTTTTCGTTTTCCCTTTCAATTCTTTTCTATATATAATTTATATATAATTTTCTATATATAATTTTCTATATATAATTTTCTATATATAATTTTCTATATATAATTTTCTATATATAATTTTTTTTATATCTTTTTTATTATTTTATTGCTTTATCTTTTATATATATTATACTTTTCTATATATTTTACATTATATTTAATAACTGCTTTTCCAATGTATGTTTCTTTTATTATACGTAGGTGAATCAATAATTATTCACAATCTAGTTGTAATTTTTCTGTTAGCCATACTGTTAGTTATTTGCACGCATAGATTTTGTTTTAATTAATTCTTCGTTTAATTAAATATTTTAATTGCATTTAATATCATGAAACAATTCTCACATACGTAAATAAAAATATCTCAACAAATGTATATTTTCTTGAAATACAAGGTATTTCCAAATAAGTAAGAAAAATTTTAGAAGATGATTCTTTGTAGAAATTAAGGGGGGTTTTTCATATAAATATACTTCTATATCCTTCTCAGAGAAGTTACATTTCTTTAAAGGCAGGTGAAAAGAGTTTCTATTTTTTTTCTTGAGAACTATCGATTTTACGTAAAAATAAAAGAAATAAAAAAGTTTTTAAAGGAATGAAACTTTTAATGCATATTTTCAGACAGTCACATTTCAGTTGGTTAAAAAGTTCTAATAAATAAAATAAAAAATTTAATAGGAGTTGTTGATGCATTCCTTTATAACGATATGGGAGAATTAAAAAGTATTAATAAATATTTTTTTTACTAGTAGAAAATATCTACCAAATTTCATTTTTTAAATTTAATTTGTCTAAAATTTAAAAAAGATGAAAACTTAATGTTCATCTCTCTCTTTGGACAAAGAATCATTTTCTAAAGTTTTTTGCATTTATTTAAAAATAGTCCTGTATGTGTAGGTAACATTCTGTAAATATCTATTCACTAAAATGATTAAAAGTGAAATAAAATTGATCCTGTACTTATCTTAAACACATAATAAATATATATGTATATGTATACATTTTTCTTACAATTTTCTTATCTTAATCATAATTTTGCATTACAATATTATTTTACGTTAATCATTAATATAACTTTTAACGAACGCTTCTATTTCATTTCTGATTATTTTATTTATTATGTTTTATCGATATTTTGAGACTTATAAATAATTATATTAATAGCTGTATCAATATAATAATATTAATATATTATTAATGCAATTATAATTGGCCGTAAATGCACATAAATATATTATTATGCAGCAACAGAGAGAGATAAAAAAGAATTAGTTTTCCCTTAGAAGAGCTATTCGAAAAAGAGAGGAACGAAAAGAGAAAGAGAATGGGAGGAAAAGAAAAAGAATGGAAAAGTTTCGTGAAAATGGCATGAGACAAATTTGCAATTCCAGCCGCTATTATTGCCAGCCGCACGCAACAATGTTGTATATACGTGCCGAGACAAATTTTTCGCCATTTCAACGGCGACACAGTAACTTTTTTCACCACACGTCGAGATATCATCTCGATTTGCCGTTAACACGCCAGCCTTTTCATCTCGCCGCCATTTCTTCGCAAAATTGCAATATGAAGTTGTACAAACAAAAAGGAAGTTAAGGACTCTGATATTGAATATCTACAAATAGAAGAAACGGGGCTAATTGAGAACCGCAAGTTCGGTAATTAAAGCGCAATTTACTTCTTTTTCCTCTCCCAACGCGATTTATTAATTATTCAAAGTCGTACGCTTCATATTACTATAATAACGATAATTTATTATTAATTAATTTATGTATAGGTATATATTTTTATATGTAAATTATATTTTTTTCCTGTCTACGCTTTGCTATTTTATTATTTAACAGCGGCTTAATGAAAATAACATGACTTTGAATAATTAATAAATTGCGTTGAAAAAAAAAGAATTAATTTGTGCTTTAATTATTATGCTTGACTTTCTATTAGCTTGTTTTCCTTAATTTATGTACAAATAAAATTATTACAAAATAATAATTTATATTGATACTTTTGTTTTTTTATTGCATATATATTTATTATATTTTTTCCAAACAAATATAAAAAAAATAAAATGTTTCGGAAAATAAAAATTGAGAAATTTTATAGAAGAATGCTTTTACGAAATTTATAAATTAGATCCTAAAAAAATTAAATGTATTAATTAGTAATTTATGAATAATATTGCGAGAAATATTCTATACTTCGTTTCATAGATTTAGAAATCTTTTCCTCTATTTCGTCTCATATGAGACATACATAAATTGCTCAATACATCTGTCGCGTATGCATTTTATTGCTACATCCTTCGCATACAATTCAGCTTTCAATTTAATGCATTCTGCCAAGTTATCAATACCTAAAAATATGTCGCGTTTTACGAATTTCGCCAATATCCGAAGGTATAATCACAATCCCAATGGTTGAGATTTATTTAGCATTCTATACATATGCATATACTTTTTTCATATCTATAAATCTTGATAAATTATTCAAATATTCTATTGCAATAGAAGTAATAGAGAAACACCTTTGTATCGTATACATATAGCAAGTGGAACAAAAGAAGTGTAAATCGATCGACGGACCGTAATTCGAGCGAGATTCATAGGATACTATTTTTAACGATATCTCGTCAAACGCGGAGGATTTTTTCGAATTCGTAAAACGTAACCGATTTGATTGCAAAAAGCTCAAATCCACTTAAGAATCATCATTTGTCTGGCGGACAGCAGACTTTTCTCTACTCGTCCCATCTCCCTCGCACAATATATATGTGTATATATATATATATATATTGTCAATTCAATCTCGTCAGTTAACATCGAAGTGCTTTAACAGCGCTCGCTTCTGCGTTGCAGAGAACGTGCAGTTATAAATCAGCGCAGGAGATGCAAGTGCCATTTCGAATTCCGGCGTGCGGAATAGTCCTTTGTTGCAGAGTATAATTCATACTCATTGTCAGTTACACATTAAGTCGCGTATTACACCGTACATTACACCTAATGTCAAACAATATTCCAAGCGATAACATTTCGAGAGTCGGGTCCATACTTGTGATCCACTTGAATCAGCAGTGACTGCGTACATAGAATATGAATAATACATGTCTTCGTGTGTATACACTAGATTAAATTATCACGTATAAAGTGCCACTTTCATATCGACAACTTTCAGATAATTTTCAAAAAAAAAAATAATTATTTAAAAATATACATGTATAAATATAATTGAAAAAATTATAATAACATTTTTTTTCTCTCACAAATGAGAGCTCATAACTTTATTTTAATAAAACAGAAAATTTTTGAAAGTATAATAGAGACGTTGTAAAAATGATAAAATTAACACGTCTTTCTCCTATATTTTATCGAGATAAGAAAATATTGTACGTGAAAATAACTTTTTATTCTCTAAAAATGCAAAAGAAATATTATTAAATCTTTTTCCAATTACATATATATTCTGCTTTTCTGAAATTACTTGAAATTAATTAAACTAATATTTTATAAACGAACAGAATACATTTAGATAAATCAAAAAATTTAATCGAATATATTAATAGAATGTCGTTCAAACCCGTAATTATGTGGATAATATAATTTCAATATTTTTTCTTTTCTACTTTTTTATTTCTCTCTTTCTTTTTTCTTTTCTTCCGGAAATTGTTATATTTTCCCACGATTATTTTACGAGAAATTATTACTTGTTACTTAATATTATCATATTCAATTTTTATTCATATTATATTTAATCGTGAAATGGCATCAAATGAGCTAAGATTTGATAGTCGCAAAAAAAAAAATTTCGGTGGTACTCATAAATTTTATTTTGAGCGAAGCTGTGCGCTTCAAAAGTTTTATATTGACCCCTCAAGCTATTCAGACTATAAAGGGCTGAAATAACCGCTCAATCTTTCCTGCGCGACATCGCATTCAATGTTTATGCGGATAAAACCTTCAAATCCACCTGGCAGTCTATTTCTGCCAATATATATCCGATATTTTATTGAAAAAAAAAAATATTTTTATTAATAAAGTAACTTTAGTAATTTTAGATCTATATAAATAATTTGATAATTCTAAATAATGATTTACAAATGATATAATGATATATAAAATTATTTATAAATATATATATATATATATAATAAATAAATATATAATTATTTATACTTATAAAATTATTTATATGGAAATCTAGAAATAATATTAAAATTATTTTATTAATAATAAAATTTGTATACAATTTTTCTCTCTATACATAATTATATATACAAATATAAAATTATTTATTATATTATATTAATATATCTATAGAAATATAAAAATTATTTTTTTAGTAACACAATTTTTATTTCAATGAAATATCGGACATTATATAATAATTTTACAGAATACTCTTGTAAAACAAATGTTTTTTTAATCAGTATTATTTATAAAAACAGACTTTTCTTGTGGAAAACACCTTTTGAATATTATTACTTATTGTTAGAATTAATAACTGAAAGTTAATTTGTCGATGATATATTAGTCTGTTTAAACAATCGTCTTTAATCGCAAATGAATATTGGACTGATCCATTCTTGTACGTACGTAGGCGATATATTCCTCGCAACGTCAAATCGATCGGCGATCAGAACGGATGTGTAGTGCGAGCGTATTAACGCATTCCCCCTGCAATTTAGTGCAATTTAGTAGTTCGCGGCGCACTTATTCGAACAGGCGAACCGACATTGCACTGTAGAATGAATGATCAAAGCAACGACGAATAACGTTTATTCGTTCCGCCAGTAGGTACACACGGATACCTGCAATCGTTATTCCCGCATCGGGATTCGGGAATGTTCGATGCTGACTGTGCTTTTCAAAAATTCTATTCGAGTTACAAGCCGATTGCTGTAGATATCGTCGATATTTCTTTTATCGGAATCTATTGGCTTCCAGTGAAACTGATCGAAACGAAGTTAGAGTTCTGAATTGTGAATGGAAAATTCTTCTCCCCTCGAATTTTATCGCTTTTATCATATAGATTGCCTCAAAATGAGTTTTAATATGACAGAGAGATTCGATTAATATGTGACTTATCTATTACTGTCATCTTAACATTTTTTAATATGTTTATAACAAATATTATCGAAATTTTCTTTCTATTTTATCTTCATACCATGTTTTTGCTATTTACTGAAGCATTAATCAAAAGAAATAAATAAAAATAAAAAAGACAAAAAATTATATATATTATTATAATTATTACATTTATATGCAATAAGATTTACTCAACTTAAAATTTAAAAAAAATAAAAGAAACTAAGTAAACTTAAAAATTTAAAAACTTGATAAAAAAATAATAACTTATTAAAAATTAAAAACAGATAACGAAATAAATTAAGAAAAAAGCAAGTAAAAGTACAATATTGATGATTATTAAAAATTAATTATAAATTTTTATTTTAATCTTAATTTATAAACTTAACCTTAATTTAAATTTATATTATTTATGTGTGTCATTACTAATTTACTTTTCTAAATTTTATAATCAAAAATTTGTGTATTACGTCATTAACATCTATTATTGATAAATAAGAAAATTTAATCAAATTTTGTTGAGATATAAATAATCGTAAATAAATTTTAATTAATTTTATCAACTGTTGCTATCAAAACAGAGAATATTAATAACATTCTTAATAACATTTAAATATTAATTTATTTACTTTTAATGAATATATTTATATTACAAAATTTTCTCGTACAATGTTTTGATTATATTGAGAACTGAGTATATAAAATAATTATTGATTTTTCATATAACTCTACATCATCAGTATCTATAGATAAATTATTTATGCAGAGAAGATGCAGAAGATTTTTACAACGTTCTAATAATTTTATTGCTCCGTTTTTTCAATTTTTGAATATAATAAACTATATAAAAAAATCAAACTATTATGAATGCGTGTTATATAATTAAAATCTATATAAAAAGGATATTATTGCTAAGTTAATTAAATTACAAAAATAGTTTATGCAAAAACAGATTTTACTTTCATATTCAATTTTTTTGTTAAAAATTAACGAGTATAAATATCACAGGAAATGCTGTTTGCTGCAGTGATATAACATAACAAATAATATAAATTACCTGTATAATATAAAACTGTAATATACCCCACACCTATTATTTTGCAGCGTTACAACAAGTATATGTAACTGTAATAAAACGTTATCGCGATACTATTCATATTACATGTGTGTTTTTACTCGTCGCGGTAAAACTCGTATGTAAATATTCGCCACAAATGCATATAAAGCCTACAAAATACGGCTATTAATATAAGATCCAAAGTATAATATTCTTTTTTATCAGTTTAATTTTATACAGTGCTCACAAACGAATCAGACTAAACAGATTATACTGATAATTGAGCAAATAAATGGGAAATTTAATCCATTTAGTATTTAAAGCAAAAAAATCGGAATTTAATTTTTATAAATTAAATATACTTGATTTTATTTCTTTGATTGCATAATTTGTTTGATTTAATTGTTATATTATATATTCTTAAAATATTCTGTTTTGTTGTACTTATATAACATTAATGTAATGTTTACAGGAACCTGAATCTATTTGGAACATTACGTAAATAATTTACATGATTGAGAGGTTCGCTGAATACTGTAAAATTTGGAACAATTTTATTTATTCTATTAATTTTATTTAAAATGATATGTAACTAAAAAAATAGAAATTTAAAAAATTAAATTTATTATTTACTAACAATGTTGTTTATCTTCGCATATTAATGCTTGTTTTAATTAATTAATAAGATTATTTTTATTCCAATTTTTTATATTTTTATTTTAATGAAATAAAATGAAATGTTTTCATATTTTCATTTTAATTAAAATTAAACCATTTTAGTGCAATTATATAAATATGCATATATACTGACGCATTTTTACGACAATTTTTATATTCATTATTTTATTAAAAATATATAATTTATTAATATTATACATAAAATCGCGCTGTATTTTCCATTAGGGCGAGGCCCCCAAGGCGCGAGACTTTATATGATCGCATCCTCTGCATACGCATAAAAGCAACCCTACATGCATATATATGTATATATCATGTGTGCAACGTATAATGTATCACATGTGTACACAAATTATATATACGTTTCAGTATCTTATTTCGATGCGATACGCTGGGCGTATTGTGCCTGTCATCAATATGACAGTATATTTTATGTTCGCAAATTATATATTTCTCGACATCGAGGTACACTGACAATGAAGTTTTCGCGGAAGTTGATTGTTAATGATTTCATTGCGCATGTAATTACAAGAACTGAAAGAAAAAATTGCTAAAAAGGCGGAGGCACAGGGTAAACCGCAAAGCGGTGCCTGACAGAACTTGTAATAAATGATATAAATATAAAATCGAAATTATTAAAGGAGCTAATAAATAATTTAATCGACATCCGTGAATCGTTCTTTAATCAGAAAGGAATAGGAATTAAAACAATCCTCAATTAGTTGCATATAAATTAGATGGATTATCGAGGTAAATTACTTGCAATAACGTGATTGTTTTATAATTATAGGAATTTACAACAAAAATAATAGAATAGCTGAATAAAAATAAAAATCTCACTAAATGTGAAACTAAATTAATTATTATGTTTATAATTAAAAGAATACGCGTTTAAAATAAATTGTATATGCATCGTAGAACATATATTATCATACAATACTCGTATACGATTAATTGAGTTTTTCTCATTCTACATTGCTCTGCTTAAATTCAAACGAGGCAATTACGTGATAGAATTGACTCAACTCCAATTAATAAATGTTTCACATTTCACGTTAAAGCGCAACAGTTGAAAAAGCAATGCAAAATTTTTTTATTATTCTTCTCCTATCCGATGAACAAAAAAATAGCAACGAGAAATAATATAGTACTCAATTGCGCTTCAATTAACATTTCTCATCAAACTTTACGATAGTACAACAAAACTATATTTAATATAATATTGAGATAAATTGTATTAATTAATATTTTAATCGTACATAAATAAATAAATAAATAAATTAATAATAAATAATGAGTTAACAAATAGAAAATGATATATGCACGAAGGAATAAAAAATATTATAAAATTACTAAATTATAATTATCACTTATAATATTATTGTATAATTATTTTGCCAGCAGAGCATATATAGACATTGCAAATTTGTGCAATGTAGTTCAATAGTTTAAACATACGTCGAGCATGTTTGTGTGTGTTCAAGAAACTCCATGGATTTTAATGCCAACTGTGAATACCACATATTGAGGGCGGGCAAGCGGCATTAATTATGCAGGCAATTAGCATTCGGGCCACCCCTTTTGCAAGCAGGTATCATTTTACGAAGCCCTTCTTCCTCTTCGTCATTCATCTAAATATGTATCATTTAGTACGTCGGTACAATGTTATTGTGGCACGATACGACCCTTATCTAAGTGTACAATTGAGAGAACCGCCTTGTGAACTTACGCGCAATAATACTCGCCACGTGTGTATCGCCAACTATCATCGCTGATATCTGATGTTAATTTTTGCGATAATAAGGGGAGCGACCCTACCTTTGCTCTTTTCGGGTTTATATCGATTAAATCGAAGATAGAAATAATATAGTTTACGGTAAAGAAATTTCGATTATTATATACTATAGGATTATGATGATTTGATTTCTCTTTCAAGCCTAATTTTTCAATTTCTGTCTTTTATATATTTTCCTTGTTTCAAATCTTTTACTTATTATATTTATCTAATTATTATATTTATCATTATCATCATCATTATCATCATCATCATCATCATCATCATAATCATTGTCATTATCATCATTATCATCATCAGCATCATCATCATCATCATCATCATCATCATCATCGTCATTATCATCGTCATTATTATTATTATTATATGATGTTATATTAATACATTTATATAATATGTATATATTTTTTTCTATTGTTTACAATCTATTTAATATCTTATATAATTTATACTTAAATTTAATTTCTTCTTTTTTCATTGGGAATGTTTATTAAAATTGACAAAATTCTGTTATCAAAAAAACACATGTGCGTGTGTGTATATACACACTCACACGTGTACGCACGCACGCACGCATGTTGCACGCACGCCTTTACGCACGCACGCATATTGCACGCACGCATGTTGCACGCATGCATACACGTATAATTTTTATCATAATTATGTTATATAATTATTAATTGAAAGATCACGATTATAAAGGATTATATTTGTTCTACAACTGTCTATAGTAAAAAAAAGACATTTTTAAAATTAAATTCTCAAAATTATAATATGTGTAATTAAATTAAGTTGAATTAAATTAAAACTTATGCAATAAACGCAAAAGTTACATTAAAACATTTTATCAAAGTAAGCAGAGAAAAAATGTAAAAATAGTTCAGCTAAAGCATTTAATAGAAATCGCGCATGTATCTACATATATGTATATAAAAAAATAGAAGCTGCAAAACCGCATCGCTAATCCTCGTTTGGATTTTGCCAGTTTTATTTTACAGCAGTGAAATATGTAACGGTACGTTTGTTGTGTTTGCTGCGCAAAAATATTTTTTTGCTTACGACTTGAATTTTATATATATATATATATATATATAAAACCGTGTGCTCTCTCACAATACATACCTATACTTACATTTTAACGGATGGCAACTCGCACTTGTGACCAGACTATCAATCTAGTATATATATCTAGTAAACTAAATGGATATAGCAGATATAACTTTGTTTTGCTATAAATTCTCTCTTTCTATCCCTCCCTCTCTCTCTTTTTTTCCTCTATCTCTCCCGTTTTTCCTCTCTCTCTCTCTATCTCTCTCTTTCTTGCTTTCTCTCTCTCTCTCTCTCTCTCTCTCTCTGTATTTATCTGCTAAGTATTGTTCTAATTGTAGTCATAAATGTATTATAATCTTGATACCGTTTGTTCTGTATGTTTCACAGAAAATTTAATTACAAATAAAATTATGCTAAATAGAGTAAAATTTACTTGACTAGATATTAGTTATAAATTATAAGTTAACGGTACAAAAAAGACATTGAAAATATTATTAAAATTAAAGTATTATTAAAACTAAGAAAAAAGAAAATTGAAAAAACAATCAAGTGTTCCTAAAAAACATTTTGTTCTTTTTCATATAATGCACAAACGTATAAGAATAGCGTTCAGCAATAAGAATCTTATAATAGATATAACGATACATAGATAGATCCAACTATAGTGATTTATTATTAGATGTTTTATGAAAGTGGCACAAAGAATGAATGCAGCATAATTCGCGAAACTGTTTTATATATAGTATCAACTGTCAGAATATATTATACATAAGTCAATTAGAATGTCAATCAATGTCAAATAACAGTGATCAAACATAGAAAATACATTCCAGTATTAAACTAGAAACTATTTTTATAAATAAATCGGATAAATGATTTTGATTGACAAAATGAATAAAACCTCAGAAATGCTTCATATATAACATAAAGCAAGAGAAAAATGGTCCGAATTTAGAAAATTTAAATCCTACAATATAAAAATGTTGATTCATACATCTCATTCATTGCAAAAGTAATTATATAAAATAAATTTTATTTTTAGAACAATGTAATGTTGTATAAGTGGAATTCATGGATTTAATAAATATATTATTTATTAATATCTAATAATTTATTAATATAAGGTTAATGATTATTGCAGGAAATTGCATTACGTAAAACGAACTACGTTAAAATATTCTAAAGTTTCATTCAGTTACACACTTTGTTTTGCTTAAAAAAGGAGAAATGAAAGATACAGATAAAGCTGAATGCATAGAGTAACTATATTTTAACTTCATTTAAAAAAGAAGAAAGAAAATAATTGAAAAAATTATAGTACGGCGTTCTTTTAAAAATAGAAATCCATTAAGGAATGCAGAAGAAGAAGAAATTGCCATCCTTTAAGTAAAGAAGATTGAATACAGGCCAAAATTAATATCGTTGCAAAGCGCAATATTAAATATTATTAAATATATTTTGGCACATAAACGTGTTTAATGACTTATTTAGTAATTTTCATATTATTACTTGAATTTTTGTAGGAAAACAAGCTACAATTTATTATTTGTAGGTTAAACAAAGTTTAATAACACAAAGTGAACCGTCAAAACTTTAAAACGAAGACTAATGAGTGCATTAATGGATTTTAAAATAAGCTCAACGCGTAATCTATGTAAAAAAATCCATATAAAAAAATAAAGACTCTACAAAAAAAATATTTACCATTAATTATAAGTCTCTCTTAATTATTCCAAATTGTAATCTTTGTTGCAATTTTGCGTAATACCATACAAAATTTTCAATTAGAAAATTAATTACGATATAACGATAAAAATTTACAGAAAGTAATTATTTATATGTATGTATACACTAAAACATACAGGTTGCATACAAAAACTGAGATTAATCGGCAATTGGTGGAAAATATCTTGTTATTTGAAGCGAAATGAAAGCATATTTTTTGTTTTTTAATTCTCTATTACTTTCGAGCTTCAGCACAACATAATATTTTTCCGTATATATGCAAGAAAAATATATCATTCGAGACAAGCTTCGACGAAACTTCAATTAATTTAATCAGCAATTATTTAATTAGTAAAACAATATTTAATTAATACGGATAAAATTACATATGGATAAAATCATCCGTGGTTGTTATTCCGTTTCATAATCAGAAATGCACTGCTCTCTTTTCAACGAATTATTGTTTATAATAATATAATATTATATTGTTGATTTTTGAAAAAATCAAGATTATTGTGAAATCTGTTCAAGTTGCACTATACGATACAATGTTATATTTATCTTCCTTTTGCGTACCTTACGTATCATATTTATTAAAACACAGTCAAAATAAGGAAGGAATTTACATAATATTTGTCTATCGAGCTCCAGTGCTTTGGGAGAGCAGACAGCGGAGATTCCGGAGACATATGATGCATTATTCCGGCGAAATCGCAGCTGGAATGATTATCATTGTCGTCTCTAAACTTTGACGGCGGTATTAGAACGTTGACATCCGGACGCTGTTCCTGGATGGGGGTTTCGCACGTTTCGCATTAACGGGGCCAACCGATTAATTCGACTGCCATCGCAGATGAATATTCATAAGGTGCGATCTTCATCTCAGCAAGCCTATTCGGGAGACCATCAAGAGAGAGAGAGAGATACTTCGGCAACGGAGAAACGATTAGTTAAAGAGCGGCTAGAAAAAGGAAGGTGGCGAAAAAATGTATCTGCGTAACGAGACACGTCGACCCGAAGTGTGTCTTATAGTTTGTGAAAGAGGGTATATATATATACCCTACCGGAGACAAGTAGTCGTTATTTTGTCGAGTACCGCGCGATGCCTGAGTGAACAAAAGCTAAAGTTTGAAAGTCGAAGTTTAAAATTTGAATAAAGCTAGAAATCTTAGAAAACCTAGAAAACAGAAGTGAGAAGTGCTTTTCTCTCTTTATACGTGTATTTATTTTTCCTGTTTTATATTCTTTTTTATTAATACAATTTTCCTGTTTTGAAAAATAAAAATGTTTATACGCGACAAAATTTATTTTACATTTTTAACTTGTTTTTTTCCTTCGTGCAGTCATATTCATTTTCGTATGAAAATTTGCATAAAGTTTGGAATTTTAGAAAATCTAGAAAACGTAGGAGTGAAAAGTGCTTCTCTCTCTTTATACGTATATTTACTTCTTCTATTTTATATAATATTTTTTATTAATCGAATTTTTCTATTTTTAAAATAATGTCATTCAGAAAAAAATTTATTTTAACATTTCCAACTTGTTTTTTTTTCTTCGTGTAATCATATTCATTTCCATACAAAAATTATTCTCAATAATTACCAATATATAATTAATGTGATTACCGAAATTACAGAATTTTGTATACGTGTGTAATATTAGTAATAATTTATTATTGAAAACTTAAAGAGAGAGGAAAGAGAGAAAAAGAAAGAGAGAACCATTAATCTAAGAAATAAGTCTACGTATAAAAAGGGAATGCAGCACGTGTTGCCGGAAGCGAAGAAGATGCTTCGACAGCTATGAAATTCATCGATTCAATAGCTATGAAAACCTGAGGCACATCATCGATCAATCAAATGAGTAAGGAAAAATGAAACGCCGGAAGATTGATGATTCTGGCCGAAGCTTAGTTTGAAGATTTCCAAAAACACCTTAGTTTTTTTGTTCTTTTTCTTTTATAGATGTCTCCTTTTTAAACCTATTACTTTTCCTTTCTTATTTTCTTTCATCTGTCAAACCGTAGCATATGAAATGTCGATTTTATATTTATATAATATGCGATTTCAATACTTCTATAATAATTTCAAAAATGTTATATTATAGCTAATGATATACAGGGTGATATTAAATAAGTGTGAAAAATTGTATAGATGATTCTTTGTCGAAAATTAAGGAATCTTCATAATCATATTCCTCTTTAAGGAGTTACACTCCTTCAAAAAGGAGCTGAAAATTAGGTTTTTATTTTTTTCCTCAAATTTTGAGCCAATTAAAGAAATCAAATTTGATAAACATTTTTTACCTTTTTTATTTTAAAATTAAATTTTTTGTAATTCAAAAAATAATTTAATTAATGGAAAATATCCATCAAAATTATTTAACTCGTCCAAAATTTGAGAAAAAATAAAAATCTAGATTTCCTCAATTTTAAAGGACTGTAACTCCTCAGGAAAGGATATAGGACTCTATGTAATTTTCGAAAAAATAAAAGGGAGTCATCTAAAATTTTTCGCATTTATTTAGGATAATCTGATATGCATATTGTTAAAAATAAATTATTTAACTCATCCAAAATTTGAGAAAAGAGTAAAAATCTAATTTTCCTTAATTTTAAAGGACTGTAATTGCTCAGGAAGAGATATAGGAGTCTATGTAATTTTCAAAAAAATAAAAAGGAATCATCTAAAATTTTATTTAGGATCACCCTGTATGCACATTGTCCATCGTCAAATTTAAACCCTTGGCAAATGTCCGCCACTGACGACGGAAGGCTCGCGACTAGCCCAGTAGTCATTAACTCGAGAACTCCCGCCTCTCATTATGGTCGATAACTTTAACCAGCGCTTGAGCATCCACTCTCGTCGTTCCTATTTCATGCCAGTCAACAACGATGCCATCAGCCAGCGTGTGTCACTCCAGTCATCCGGGTTTATCGTCGCATAGAGAGAACGAGATCGTCTGCTCTTTTGCAAGTGCAAGTTGTTGCAGCGTTAATAAGTTTCGCAAATTCAATCAATTGTATAAATGCGTGTTCTTTGAATTAGTTTATAATTGAGTTATCATTAATTATAAGTTTATAACTGATTTATCATTAATTATAAGTTTATAAGTAGTTATAACTTTTCGAAAGCTCATATTTTTTGCAGGGACACGTGTTTATTTAATCTTGCGCTTCAATAAAATTTGCATTATGTAATTATTTTTTTTTTAGAAATATTTTAAAATTGTAAAGTAACATTTTTAACATTTTTAATTCTATTTTTTTCATTTTTCGAAATTTTATGATATTAACAATAAGGATTAAGCAATTTTTTGAGTTTACATATATAATTTAATATGTTGTCGCAAAAATACCGTAATATTAAGCTAATACATTCAATATTAATAATCCAGGATTATTTTATTTCTACCGATCGCGAATTTATCACAAAACAAAAATATAATATATCGTGTCATTTTTATCGAAAGAGATTGACGAGTTAATATCTATTCAATCCTAAATAATCGATTGCGAAAAATTAGAGTCTTGGATTGGAGCACAAACGAGTTTATGTGTCCTTTTTTAAAAATTATACATCCTTTATATAAGTAATAGTAAAAAAGCTAACAAATAGCTCGGTATCTCACATTCGACCGCTGCCTTACAACAGTTTTTCGGCAGCAGTTTTGTAGCAGCACATCGCAAAATCGCTAACGTTGCCGGTTCACGTGTCCTAACGCAATAACCGTATATACCTTTACGGTATAATTTCCCTCAGACTAAAACACCCTCTTTCGGAAAGCACAATCCTTCTTGCCAGACGGCAGAATAACCGTCAGTGTATGAACAGTGTTATTTTCTTCCCGACAAAATTACCTGTCGTTTTACATTTCTTAAAAACCACCAACATACTGACATACATATATGTATATATGCAATTTTTAAAGAATTTTGGCTGTCGCTTATTATTAATTTTAAAATTATAAACAATAAAGAAAATTTAATTAATTTGAAAATTTAATTAATTTAAAAATCACCAACATACTGACATACATATATGTATATTTATTGTCAAGGCATAACTATGAGCAATTTTTAAAGAATTTTGGTTGTCGCTCATTATTAATTTTAAAATTATAAACAATAAAGAAAATTTAATTAATTTAAAAATTGTGAACAATAAATAAAGAATACCTTTTCGACAAAGCACGTGTCAATATTTATCAAATAAAGAGAGTATATGAATGAGTAGGCAGATATATCCCCAAGATATTTGTGTTGCATCCCCTTTCTAAAATTTCTAATCTACTCTGATCCAACTTCAGATTAGATTAAATGTAATCTAAAATTTGATTAGATCGAATTGGAAAATTTGAGGGATGGATGTGCAGGAGGAGGGACGAAACCCTTTCAGTCCACGCATTTGCTTTATTGAATGTGTAAAAGCGTTTTCTTTTTTGACACATGACAAAAATTTTTATTATATTATTCGCCTTTACTTTAGTAAAAGAATAAATGTTAATAAAAAATTAAAAGAGAAATATGTACTTATATATATATCATGTTTATTATTTTTTTTATTTAGTCGTTTCAAATTAAGTGCAAAAAGTAGAAAAGTTGGTTAAAACTGATGTATCTCATTAATTAAAACCCCCAATTTAAAGTTATTGCGGTGTAAATCACTCAGGATTTCACTCTGTAAGATATATCTCAAAAAATATAAGTTATTGAAGTGTCTTTTTTCATGAATATTTAATATAAATTTATTTTTGCAATATTTTTATACAAATCCAATATTTTGCGCCTGGAGCATGCAATTAAATTTTTTGGATATAATTATGTGATGTTTTTATAATAATGAATTTATTTAAATCATATATAAACGTAAAAATAAAATCATCAAAAAGTTAAAAATTTATGAGATTATTATATATTTTTTATTATAAAATATCTCAAAATACAGATTTTTTAATTAATCTATTTCAATACTTTTATATGTATATAGAATTAAACTAGGAAAGTCAATTTATATAAAAATTTATTTAAAAGATATAATCTTATAAAGGTTTAAAAACATACTTTATTTAAAAAATTTGAATACTGAAAATAACATGCAATTATAAACATGTCAATAAACTTTCTTCTTAATATTTTATTTTAATTAAGAAATATTACAATTTAAAATGTTACAACATTTATATGCAAAAATTTTAATATCACTATATTTTTCATAAAGATAAATACCTCTTCTTTCAGAAAATGTCAGAAAATACACCTTTTCTGAAATATAATTTTTAACAAATAAAATTGAATAATATGAAAAAACTCAGAAAAAAATTTTTTGTTTTTTAATGATTCTGAAAAAGATCAATTTGTAAGTTTGGAAGCAATTTAATCAAATTTAAAATTAAAACTGCTATTCATATAGATTTTGTCTCCTCGCACTAAATCCTGCTGTCGAAGAAAATAAATTGATGGGATTATTGCTCTTTAATCCAATGCTGCGTGTAATCTTACAGCTACATTCTCTTTTATTTGTACGCTAGACTTTATAAATTTAGTTCGCAGATAGATATCTTTATTATATTAATGAATTTTGTTCATTAAAATTTATTCGACTATTTCGAAAATTAAAAAAAAATTGCTTATATCTTTTTATGAAAAATAGATAATATTAATTTTTCTCTGTTTATCTGAAACATGCGCTACAACAAATTTAAAAAATAATATAGTAAATAATTCGATATATAATTTGCGTTTAATATTATATATTATTGTTATAATTAATTAATTAAAATAAATTTATACAGTAAAACCCAAACAATGTAATCTCTTTTTCTTTACATCTTACATAATTTATATATAAAATTTAATTAATTTATAATTATATTAATTAAATCTTATGTAAATTCATTTAATTTAAAGTCTTTTTCTCCCTAAGTATATAAGAACATCTCAATTTTGTAAGAAAATTAAGGACTTCATTCGCAAAGGAGATACCGATTCCTTTTTTTTTTTTTTTTTTTTTTAAGGAAACAAATCTTGCAGCTTTTAGCTCGCCATTTTGCGCTTATCTCCGGATGCTTCAGTCAAGAAGGCCAGGAGAGAATCCGATCTCGATGTCACAATTGCTCTGCTGTCGCGGAAAGAATCATGGACGGGCGAGTTTACGAGATCGGCATGCAAACGCGTTTCTCTCTAGTCGTTTCTAGCGAGAAGGAGAAACAAATCGCCTTTTTATTCCTTCGACAAAATCGATACTACTCGACGGGGGTCCGCCGTATCAATGTGAAAAAGGACGCCGCACCCTTTCCTCCCTTATCCCTCACCCTTTCCGTGAATGGACGGGACGGACAGAATAAACACGGCACGATGGAATTTTCAAAGGGTTCCCTCTCGCACATACGATCGACAGCAGATGCCGAATTTATAATAACGACTGCGATTGAACAGTCTTGTAACTGCGCGCGTTTCTTGTAATGCGAAATATTGACGTGAACGTCCGTCAAAATTTTTTAATATTATCATTTTTTATAAAGCTTGTAGCACTATAATTTATTAAAATATGTAGGTTGCATGTTTATATGAAAATATATATTTGTATAAGAAATAGTTAAAAAATAGAATTAAATATACCAAAATATACATATTTTATACGAATAAAGAAAATGCAAATTTTTTGCAATGATATAATGAATTCGATTACCTAAGCAAGCTTTAATGACTGATATATATATATATATATATCAAATTGTATATATCAAAACTGAATTAGAAATCTCTTCAAAATATTTTAGTATCTGCTTGTTGTTTATTAGAAAGTAATTAATGAATAAAAATTCGATGTGATTTTATTCTTTATTGTTTTCTTATTTTTTAATTCTCCAGAATTTTAAGATGATTACATTTCGTATACAGGGTGTCTCATACAAAAAAGCGCCAAAAATTAATAATTTTTTATTCAATAATATTTAATAATAAATTTAATAATAAACTATCTTTTCATCTTGAATAATAAATTAACTTTTAATAATAAATTATCGGGCTAATTTGGAAACGATTTTTCGTCAAAGTGTCGAGGCGTCGATTAATTTTCAAGTTATAAACGATAGAAAAGGAAGGCCTTCTTGCCAAACACTAAACTCTCTTCTGGAGTTAAAAGATTGACAAAACTAATTTGGAAACATTCCTCAGTTAATTTTAGATAGAGTTTACTTTAATAGAATTTTAATTTAACCTTGCTTAGTTACAGAGATATATTAATGTCATAGAAATGAAAACTTGTCAAAATAGTAATCTCTAACTTTTTCATAAGGAAAAAAATTATCTCCAAACTGGCCAGATAATTTATTATTAAAGAAACATTTGATGGCTTCGTAGGACACTCTAATATCGAAATGCTATAAATTCTTTAATACTACAAAAATTTTGATATTACATAATAGATCATAACTATACGATTCTATATTATGACTTTAAAATCGTGTTAATTTTTAAACAGACATTGCAGTAATTATAAGTTAATGACAATTTCTTTGACATAATTACTAATCGTAGTCTGTTCACTGTTTAATATTAATATTGTTAATTAAACAAGACCTAAAACATCTAAAAAGAGTACAAGTTATTTTTCTTTCTAGCTAAGATAATTTCTTTACAAAAATAGAATTAAAAAATAGATTAATTAAAATAACAGTCAAAATAACACACATAATTTTTACAAAAATAAATTTAAATTAATGAGAATATGAACAAATACTGAAATCATAAATAAACTTAATTTAATAAAAATGATTCTTTTTATTTCTCGTTTTTAGAACAGAAAGTCGCGTTAGTCGTAAAATCATAAAAGAGACCATGTATGTTTATAAAATTATATTTTTCGCTAGCGACAAGTCGGAAATAAAATTCGGACATGAACGAAACGCCAACATGCTGACATACATGGTACGTTGCTTTCCAGATAACGTAATTCACAGATAAAGGTACTATTCACTAATATAATAAATAAAATAATTTATTTGCTACTTAAACAAAAATTTTTAATAATACCGTAATAATTAATGAATAATTAAATATACATTCTTTATACAACTTTTTTGTGTAAATTTCAAATTAAATTACTATTTTTGTAAAGAAATATTATTTTAATTAATTTATATATTTTTTAATTAATTTTTTAATTTTATTTTTAAAAAGAAATGTTTTCTAGTTAGAAGATGTATTTAATTTAAATGCCTTTCTCTAAATGTCTTTTTTCGTAAAATTCACATATTTTTATAAAGCTTGTAACACTATAATTTATTAAAATATGTAGGTTGCATGTTTATATGAAAATATATATTTGTATAAGGAATAGTTAAAAAAGTAGAATTAAATATACCAAAATATACATATTTTATACAAATAAAGAAAATGCAAATTTTTTGCAATGATATATAATGAAACATTGATTTGCTAAATGTTTCGATTACCTAAGCAAGCTTTAATGACTGATATATATATATATATATATATATATATATATATATATATCAAATTTCATACATATATCAAAATTGAATTAGAAATCTCTTCAAAATATTTTAGTAATTGCTTGTTGTTCATTAAAAAGTAGTTAATAAATAAAAATTCGATTAACGGCAATAATTATATTTTTTAACAAATAAAAAGAATAAAAACTAATTAATTAGATTTACGTACAATTGTATGGTTTTACATAGATAGATTGCAATTAATATATCTATGCATACAAAAGCGGAAAATCTATTCGACACTTTTCGGCGCTTTCAATACGAAATGAGATTTACATATAATTATATCATTCTATATAAATTTTCCACTTTCCACGCTTTGCATGAAAAGTTGGAAACTCGTGTTGAATCCTGCATGTTATAGATCTCGTTTTAAATTGGAAGTATCGAGCGATAAATTTCTTTTAGTCAAAATAAATGTCTATATATTTACATTTACATTCTAATAACAATTCAATAAATAATTACAAACTATACGATAACAACATGCTTTTGCATGTTATTTATTATAACTTTGTGTATTTTAATATTTACATATTATGGATGATCCACGCTGTTTTTTATAAAGTAGAATTTTTATATCATTTAAATATGTAAACTGTATATAAAAGAGAAGACAACATGCGCGTACAACAGAAAAATAAACTTTAATCAAATAAAGTGTTTATAATATTAAAATTTGTGTTAAAATCAATCATATTTACTAAAAATATATTACATTGATAAAATAATGAATTGAATAATATAATAAAATGAAAATCCAATGGACAATTTGCATAAATTTATTTGTACTGTAAGTTTATCCCGTGTATCTTTTCAGTAGAATATCATGTAAATAAAATTCAAAATAAAAAATATGCTTAATAGAATCAAAGATAAAGTGTATACTTTTACATTTTTTACCACAAATGCTACTGGTATATAATATCGTGTTTTACGATATTATAATTACTATTATAATTACATACTTGTTTTTTTTGTGCTTCCACAATCTCTCTCTCTCTCTCTCTCTCTCTCGATCTTTTTTTCATTCTCTTTTTCATTTTGTTTCGGTCTTTTGTACTTTTATCCGCTTTCTTCCACTTTCTCGCGCTTATTCGTCTGTCATTTTTCACCCCATTTCTTGTTTTACTCTCTTTTCCTTTTTTGTTCCTTCTGGCTCTTGTTCTCGCTCTCTTTCTCTTGCTAACTATTTTTCGTATATTATTCGCTTTCTTATTCTTTTTCATATTATTTTATGTTCTTTCTCTCTCTTTCTCATTTTCTTATACTTTTTCTTACTTTTCCTTTTATACTTTCTTATTTGTTTCCAATTTTTCTTGTTCTAGAGAGTAGTAAGATTCAAAGAATAATATCATAAATATACATAAGTTTAAATATCATTTGTAAATTGTATTACTATTATGCCTTTCAAGAAACTTTAAAACTTGATATAAGAATTAGAAAAGCACGATATATATTGATTAAAAAATTACTTTTTCAGAAAAGGCACCAAATTCAAATTATATTAAAAAATTGTTGTAAAAATATGAAAAGATATTGATATATATTTCATATTTGATTCAATTAAAAAAATTTCGTAAAAAAGTGATAATGTCAGAAAATGACAATTAGAAATACAAATTATACACTCTACACATATATAATTTAATTGAGTAATTATTCGTTTCAATGGACATAACTTGAATAACTTTTACTTTGAATTTAATAATGAGTTTGATTATCACAAAGATCAATTTAGTATAATATATTCTAAGTATTGTGTGCAGATTCTTAAAAAATGAAATCAAAGATATTATATTAAGTATACCAAATGTTTATTTGTTATTGAATCTGATTTCCACAAACTATGTAAATCATTTTATTAGGTTTTCCTAATATATGTATATATTAGAAAAAACATAATAGAAATTATTGATACGGCTAGTTCGTGAAATTATATAATCATCAATAATTTTTTGTGTGTTTTGATGATTTTTCTGCAAGCTTGAATGAGAAAATACGGCGAAATATAAATTCAAATTTATTCATAGATCTTTCACGTATCAAAAACTCTTATAATAAAGACGAATATTTTTATTCCGCAAGTCAGTAGCAGACAGGACTGACTATGCTTCTCGATGGTACACCCGCGTGTAAAATTTCCAATATAAATTGTTAAATTTGCCTTTGTATTTATAGTATAGTTGATTAGTCTGCTTAGCCGGATACGCGCACGCAATGTGACATTTACGAAAAGCGAAGACGATAAGCATCGACGTGGAGAGATACAATACAGGAGTGTATTATGCAAATTGACATTAAGCCGAAGCAACGTCGATCTTTATTCCTTAAGGAAGCGGCTTGAGAAAGCGGAGAAACTTCGCGGACTGCATGCAACGTCATCAGTTATTAAAGTCTCGCGCGATATTCCAGGGAAAGGTGGCATGATATAAAACGCGGTTTATCGGGAATTTTCTTCGTGAAAAAAATCATGGTGAATAGGTTTTTCCTGAAAAATCACTCTGATATTTCACATGAAACTTTGTTTGCGGTTATGTAACTCGGAATATTTCAATAAATATTAGTTTTTCGAAAAAATCCCTGTACGATAAAATAAAATGTACATAAAAATATATTGTGTGCAAACTTGTGTGCGATGAATAAAAAAATTCAAAGAAATTAAAAATATTAAGTAATTTAATTACTAGCTGTTTCGAAATAAATACAAGAGTAATGTATTAATTACTAGCTGACAATGAGTAATTTATTGTACATACTATCATTTTATAATTGATATTAAACACGATTTAAAATTGTTTATACACAAAATACTTAATACAATGCGCATAATTTAAAAAATAAAGTTTTCAAAATTGTATAAAACGGATTTAAAAAGCTAAACAAAATAAAAACGTGCTCGAGACGTACTAAAATCTGTTATATTTCTATATAATTTTTAGTTTGCACATCTTAAGTTTAAATATTTTTTATTATCTTGAAAATAATATGAAAAATACTAGATAAAAATATATCTTCACATAACAATAAATATTACAATTTTAGACTTATAAATCATTATAAACATTATAACATCGGACATTTTATAAATATGCATTTTTCTCCAATGATATATGAAAATAATATCTTGTGTATGTAGAATGTTTATACGTATCATATACATGACTTTGAACGTATATAACATGTACATTTATTGATGCATTTTATACATACATAGAATACATATGTACATATATAATGTATATCAAATATCCATACATAATTTGTACATACTTTGTTGCACGCAATATGTATGTGCATTGCTATACATTATGCAATTTTTATATATACATTGCACATACATAATATTTGCTAGTTTGTTCGCTTACCCCATATGATGCACTATGCCCCATCTATTTCGTTTTAATCATGAAAACTATATAAAGCTTGCGATTGATAAGATTAAAAGTAATAATTATGTTTTTAATTTCAGTTTCTGATATAATTTAAACCCAGAGAATTCAGATATTGAATTGTTTCAGACACAGTTTAATGTCCAAATGAGAGAAAATTATTCGTTCTTTTTTGTACATATAATACTTATTTAAAATATAAAATATAAAGAGTCTCTATGTTCTACATTGCCATATGAATAAAATATAGAATTGTATATCAAAATTATTAAAATTTATATTATATAAATTTATATTATAATAAATTTATACATATTGTCTAATTTTTTATATATTATAAATTTGTGTTACATTTTATTATTTATTTTTATTATTTTATAATATATATGTATATCTCAAGAAATATCGTAATAAATAAGAAAATATTTTTTAATTTATATTTAGTAGCGTCCTTGCATTAATTGAGATAATATGTTCTTATTTTTATGTGTTAAAAATTTTAAAAATTTTGAACTTTATATATTTTCTTTGCTCTAATTAATAATTTTGCACATTCTAAAACAATTATAAAATGACACGAATTGGAACATTACAAATAATACATTTTATTTAAAAGTTAATTAATTGATTAAATAAATTAATTAATTGAAAAATACCGTATCTTCAGTCGTTTTGCCAGATATCGCATTTTGGTTAATTAAACGATACAAACTGAAAACGCTGCGGCATTTACTATCATATCGCCTATACAAATGCATCTTGAGAAACAAACTAACTGTGCAAGTGGGGGTTTTGACATATGTACGTCGACTTGCACATCTAACATGTCTCTCGAAGTTGAGCGCTGCAAATGCACTTTGATACTGGATAAACTCGTTTGCATGTGTGCATAGTATGTGACTCCGAAATCTCGAAATAGGATAAGTGTTACTTTGAGAGCAAGAAATTTAGATATCTCAAAATTAATTGCTATCTTACTCGAAGTAATCTCAATCGAAAGCTTGTCTCGACATTATGTAAAAAAAAATGCAATTGGATTTTTCATTTTTGTTTCAATATTGGAGATATTTTAATTAGAAACATAAGATTTGACGTAAGGATTCCTTAGATTAGAATATATCTATGTGTAGTCATACAGTTAGTCGCTTAATATATTATTTCTATCATCATATTTTAACTACATATTTCTCAATGTATTTTATTAAAATATTTTAGTAAAATATATTTTATTAAAATATTTTATTAAAATATATTGTTTAAAATACATAAAAATATTTTGTTAAAATATATAAAAATAAATAAAATGTATTTTATTAATTATCACCTTTCAAAATAAAAAAATTCTGAGATTGATTGAAGAAGACAATTGCAATAAATTGGGGAAAAAATTTGAACTAGGATCAGATTTTATTTTGAATAAATATATCCGTATTTCCACAAATCCCACATTTATTTGTGAAATGTCTCATCCAATATATTCGTTATATATCCCCGATATATATCGACGTGATATCCGATAACGTTGACGTGAATTACATGTACTCTATTGTATATACATATAAACCTTGAATAAAAATCGACATCATCGTTTCGTTTCTCTTTAATATATCAATCCCGATCATTTTTTGACGGCGCACACGTCTTTTCATCTTTACTTTTTCACAAATATCACATTGTATACGCGGTTACACGTACTTCTTTTTACGATATCCCATATGCCAGTCGTCGGAAAATCAAATCTTGTCAAAAAGTAATTTCGTAACTCTTTGTAGGAAAGACGCGCACCATTACCGACAAGAGAAAGAGAAAGAGAGAGAGAGAGAGAAAGTGAAAAGCAGGGTAAGAAGAGAGAAGGGATGAGTGGATTCCTAGATTTCCGATAGTATTAAAATCCGTCGAAGCGAAAAGCAAATTGTATGAACTCTCTTGTAGGGACCGACAGAGAAAGGAGCGAGAAGGAGAAAAAAAGAGAGGAAGCAGTGGCGGATCCTTTGATGTTTTCGTTGGCGAAACAAAGTGGCCCGTGCACCCTCGCGAGAACGAGATCCTTGCACATGATACGCAACTTCGAGAACCGCCAGCTAACTCTCTCTCGTGCCCTTTCTTGCGAAATGTGCCTCGGGAAATTATTAAGTCGACTATAAGCGGGCGAAACTATAGAAGCATTAAGGACAAGCCATATAAAGTTCGAAAAGTAATTAAGGGATGATTTAGAAGAAATTATTTTCAAACGTATTCAATTCATGATAAGATATATTTAAATATATGTATATGAAAAAAACATTGTCTTTTATGGTAGAAAATAATACTCTGAATCAAAGCTGTTTGGTTTTGAGGGAGAAATTGATATTCTTGAATTTGGACTAAGGTCTTTTTCAAGGTTATTTCAAGGTCAACCACTGCAATTTTTTCATATACATTGATTTCTTGTAATATTTGGTATATAAAATATTAGGAGGTTGGCTTTTAAATAATCTTGAAAATTGATCTTATTTAAAACTCACAATTATCAACTTTTTCTCCTTCAAAATCAAACAACTTTCGTTCGAGACATTGTTTTCTAAAGCGCGGCGTTTCTTACTTAATTGTTTAAATTTATTTTATAAAATGAGACACTCTGAATATAAATTATGCTATTGAAGTAAAAAAAACTTCTCTAATTTTCTTTGTATTTGCAAACTTTATTAAACTTCTTTTTACGAATAGAAGAAAAGCTAGATTTACATTTACATTTATTTATGAAGTGACTAAAATTAGTAAAAATATAATAAAAAAAATAAATTAAAAATCTATTAATTAACTAAAAAAAAAAAAATAAATAAATTATTATACATAATATGCCCTTGTCTCTTCGCATATGTCATTAAAAGAAAGATCAAAGTGAATATAGAAAGGTGCATTGCACATACGTTTGTCCGGAAAGTAATGCGTCGCATTTTTTTGTGACGCGACTATACATCGCAGAGCGATGGGACCGGTTGGGGAGGAAGGGGGGTACCCTTAGCTTTCCAACGGTAGGTCGCTCAATTGTTTCCATGCGCTTGGAGGGTTAGGACGGCTTATTCTGTGAACCTCTGCTTAGTGGTCGCGTCGAACTTGTGATGGAGAGAACGATAGAGCAACGCTATGCGATAAAGTTTTGCGTGAAGCTGGACAAGACGCCGCTGGAAACTTTTGAAATGCTCAAGAAAGTTTTCGGGGACGATTGCCTTTCCAAATCGCAGTCAAACAGATGGCACAAGATGTTTAGAGAAGGTCGGAAGGAGGTCGCCGACGAGGCCCGCGCAGGACGCCCGTCAACATCGCGAACGGACGACAATGTGACTCGTGTGCGCCAATTATTGAATTCAGACCGTCGAATGAATGTTCGCTTAATGTCGGAATTATTGAACTTGCCGAAAACGATTGTTCACGAGATTGTATCGGAAGACTTGGCCATGCGGAAGATTTGCGCAAAACTTGTGCCCAGAGTGTTGACCGATGCGCAAAAGCAACACCGAGTGGAAGTTTGTGAAGAACTCAAGCAACTCTGTGCAGATAATCCCAATTTCCTTCGGCCCCGGCGGACTTTTTTTTATTTCCTCGGCTGAAAAGGGAGCTCAAAGGACAACAGCTCGAGTCGGTTGACAACGTACAAGCTACTTCGACGGCCTCCCTGAACAGCATCCCAGTCAAGGAGTTCCAGAAATCTTATGACGCATGGAAATCGCGTTGGCAAAAATGTATTGACGCAGAAGGGTCATACTTCGAACAATTTTAAGTTGTTTTACCTATGCGATCAATAAATTCTTTTTTAAAAAAATGCGACGCATTACTTTCCGGACAAACGTAGGCGGTTCTGGACGTAAAATGACTCTCAGCGTGTCTACGATATGACAGGCCGTCAAACTGCCTCTCTTGCAATTTTCGCAAAAATTAGCCAGACGCCAACCTTTGGTACATTAGCTCGCCATCTTTGACGGAAGGGGCCATTTTAGAGGGTTGAAACCACCGCCGACGGTTTCACGCTCCGATCGGCCTAACGAGGTTTTGTTGAGGCGTCCCTTTTCGTCCTACCATTCGCCCACTGCCATCGAGGCTTAATTGTATAAATATTAGATTATGTGTAGGGTGTGCGCACGGTTGGGTAGTATAATTCCGAAATCGGACACGGAGTTTTACGCTTTGCTGAACGAATTTATACGCGGGCATAAACTTGTAGAGTACACCAAAAGTTAAATATTTGACTTGCGAATTACATATGTATACAAGAAAGAGATATATTTCAGTAGTTAAATATATTGAAACCATATATATTTATGTATATATAAATCCAGAAGATATTTCCTAAAATACATTTAAAAAAAAATATATATATATATGTATATATATATATATATTGTCTAAAAGAAATTAATATTACTCTTCAGATTAAAGCATATCTCATAAGAGGGTATAAATGGATAGAAGAATTTGTTCAATTAATAAAACATATTTTTTCAAAATTTTTAATTTAAAAATAATATGAGTTGCTTACTATAAATTGGATCAATTTGATCAACAATTATTTCTTACTTCTATTTAATAACCTAGGGTTGGATTGCATTATAATTGTATTTTGCATCTCTTCCTCCCCAATGGCTGGAATCGATGGGAAGTTTCTCCGACGGAAGTTTGCGGAAGATTTTGGGATTCCATGTATTTATAATCGCACGAGTTATACCATTCTTTTTTTATTTCGTCTATCTTTAAATATGTATTAATTTGACTTTACAGACGTGTAAATTTTTTATTTACGTTTTATTATGCTTTATTTATATGCAACTTCTAAAGGTGGCTTGAAATGCGACCAAACATTTAATTTTCAACTAATATATAATATTTAAAATTAATTTCAAAGGCTTTTTCATTCGTGTATTTTCATATATATATTAGCTTTTATTTTATTAATTATTTATATTAAAATAATATAAGTCAATATAAAAAAAATTTTAATAATTTTTTAAAGCTGAATACGAATCCAATTTGCTCTATCACAATTTAAAGTTATAATTGGAAAAGATTACTTTGAGATAAAATGTGTCATAGTTATTGTATATATTGTGCTAGAGAAATTTGTTTCGCTAACATTAAATATTTTATTAAAACTTTTATTTGTTAAAAATAATTTGCTGTATAAATTAAAATTATAAATATTCATGATTTATTATATAAATTGTAATATATTTTTATAATTTAAATTGTTGTCAGTTATAATAAATAATATTTTTATGCTTTATAATGTTATAAATCATAATATATTTTTTTGCGAATTAAACACAATGTATATTGAACTATCATCCGCAATCTAGAGAGTCTTGATCGATATTTCATAACTAGCTCATCGCTTACATATGAAAAAGCGTAAAAAGAAGAGCAAAGTGCACGATATATCTCGAGATATAACAGTCTGTAAAATTCACGAATACAAAATGTGCTGCATTTTCTTTCCCACTCTAGAGAAAAGTTTGCTTTGTTAGCGAGAAGCAAAGCTTTTCCTTGCCGAATTGGACATAAAGTTGGAAGAGATTCTGTTGCCGACCGACCGAGCCAAAATTCTTAACGTTCTTCCATACAAATTTGCCGTTTCGGCTGAGAGTTGAGTAAGAAAGGGAAAGAAAGAAGAGAGCGAGAGAGAGTGTATGACTAGAGAAATTCAGAATCTCCTTTATTTTCGAAACTTCAATTTTAAGATGCTTAGTTCGAGATATTTAGTTTTAAAAATCAAATTTGTTTTTGTATTATACTTAATTAAAAAGAACCGGCGAATTCAGGCAAGAAAAGAATTTCAAGATTGCGGTTCAACGATTTTTTAAATAGAGATGCTATTTTCTTAACAAATCATTAAAAATCATGTAAATTGTCTCACGTATATATATAAGATATATCGGTAAATTGCAAAGACTTAACAACGATATGTCTCGAATATTTGCTCTCATAATCGAATTCTCCTAAAGGGAAAATTAAAATTAATTTGTTTTATTTTTAACGTAAAATCGACAGGTTCCGGCTTTACTTCTATATTGTACTTTAATCGTGGAAAAGCATGAATTTTTTTATTCAACCAATAAAAAGAAAAGAGTGCGGAAAAATGATGGTTTTATCGGTAAAACAGAACGATGCTAGGATCACCTTAACTTTAACGGCAGCAACTGCTGCGATGCAGCAATTTGCAGCTCCCGACGCAATCATTGGAAGTATATCCAATCCGATTCTGCATCCGATCAATCAGGAGGAGGTTTCCTTGACAAACCAGCTGGCGGCCGCAACAATGGACCAAAGATATCAATCGATAATAATCCATTCGATCGATCCGGCGCACGCCGGAAGAAGTGTATAACGACCGGCGCCATTATTAATTGCGGTTACTATCGCGAAATTGCCGTTTTAAATCATGCTCGGTATGCATCGGCAAATATTTCACCGAGAGGAGATAGAAGCGAGGGATAGGACAATGGCTTCTCGCAAACGCATCGATCGGCTCCGTAGAATATTTATGCAATGCCGATAATGAATCCCCAGTGGAGATGGAAAATAACAAGGACAGTTTCTTAGGGTCTGAGTAACTTTGATGTTTTTCAAAAAACCTTTTTTAAATTCTGGATTATTATTGTGAGAAAAAAAAGGATTTTTATGAGAAGGAACATTTTTAGTTTATTTTCCGGAAAAACTAAATATTATATGTTCATATATATGCAGTGTTATGCTTAGATGATTTTAAAATTATCTAGAAATATGTAGATTTATCTCATTGTTAGACAAGATGAAGAGAATTTTGAATTTAAATATATCTATATAAAAGGTACTTTTATTATCTGAATATTGTTTTAAATAATTTAGTAAAGATAATACTTTTCTTCATCTAAGATGCAGATATACATGATATATATTTTTATTACTTATGTAAAGATAAGATGATGTCAAAATTTCTTCTGAATAATCATCTATATATAATTTTATTTAGATAACAGCAAACACTGTATATATGTATATAATATGTGTGTATATGCGCACGTACAATTGTGTATCTAATTTTGGGATGTTCCTTCTTGTATTCTTGTATTCGCACACGAATTAGCCGATCTTTTTTAATTAAATTCTCATTAATTATTGCGAGATCGCAAAACGGTACAGAACTTTCTTACTCGGTTTAATCCGTTTTACTTCAGCACGATGGATGAGGCGATTATATTATCAAACACTCTGATGTATAATATATATCATTATTGTATTATTATACGTATATATAGATATTACTATATTATATTATATATTATTTTATATACAAAATTTATATATAATATTTATATATAATATTAATATATGTATATAAATACTATAGATTACTTTATATCCAAAATTAAAATTAGAAATTTTTTAATTTTATATATTTGCACAAATCCACTATAATTTGAAAATCGTAAATATTTTGTAAAATCTGAAATAATCTGAATCTATTTTACATAGGAATCATGTCAACGTAATTTAAATATGTAATTATAATTATAGGACATTGATTTAAAATTTAATTTGATGTTATAGAAAACATTTAACAGAGTTTTATGAGACTAATATTTTTTACGTACATTTCATATTAAAAATATGTAATATTTCTGAATAAATATAAAGGTTTATGAGATCGAATATGTATTCGAAATTATCTCATATTTGTGCATTTATTATTCGCGAATATAATTTATCGACGTTGATAACAAGATTGGCTACGAGTCGCGGCCCGTTTTTGCGAATCAAAACGATACAGACAAGATTTTGCTTGTTGTTCTAGCTTACAATCTGGAATGTATCCAAACAATCGTTGAATCCCGACCAGATTGGATATCTATTGTCTTAGTACCCCAGACCGCCATTTCAGCAAGGGATAACATCTGTGGCTGGTCGCTTATTACGACATCTCGAATGCGTCCGATTATTTGCCTACTCGAGCGTTTATCTTCAAGAAATCGATTTGTCGCGTATAAATCTTATCTTCCACATAAATTATAAGTTTCAGTAAAAATCTTATTTTGTGCGTGTTGCTCGATCTTATTGAGAGAATTATGTTGATATAAGATTACAAAAACAATTTTTTTTAATGTTAAATATTATTGATTTTTTCCTTTAAAAACAGATTAATAAGGGAATATCTTGAATTCAAAAATTTCGATTTAAATTAAACTTTACACACCAGTAGAGAAGATACATTTAGAAATGTGTAACTACAAAAATAATTCTACGGGATGAAATCACAGCAGCTTATTTTTGCTCTACTTAATATATCTCGAAAAGTATAAAAAAAATTTATATTTGTATAGATTTGTATAATTTAGATTTGTATAAGAGTTTTATGGTGATAACATCTCTACTTAATCGCATTAATAATATTTTTCAAAAATAATTTTTGGAAAAAAATATGAAAAATTTTTAGAATTTTCGATAAAATTATTTTCGTTCTTTATTAATGTGGGATTAAATATTGATATTTTTACCATAAAATTTTAGAGTGACACATTTTCTGATATGTCAGAAATACTTTTATATGTTGAAGAAAGCTGTCAGCACATTTTTATATAAATAAACTATGAATTAAATGACAGACTATTATATATTTGCAAAGCGCACATAATACGTACTAATGACATTGAATGATCCCTGACGTCAACCTTTATTCTTCGCCTCTATTATAACCACTATCATGATCGTTAGCGCCTAACTGATGGCGGTACTGAAAGCTAATAGTCGACTATCATTTTTCCGCTATTATCTACTGGCGAACTGTTAATGGTCAAGTACTTTTATAGCGAGAGCACATATAAAACAGAATGTGAGATACCTTCGTGTTGTGTAGTAAACTAAAATAATCAAGTATTTAATTATTCGACGCCCAAATGCACGTTCAACTATTATTAAATAATTATTAAATATTTAAATACATATATATATATGCATATAAATAATTATAAATCTCTTGCAATATAATGTTATTTACAGTTTTTTAAACATATTTTTGTTGTAAACAATATACTTGATTTGAATAAACCAACCATTTGGAATCGTCTTCTATGTATATAAAGAAATACATTACAATATTTTAAAATGATATCAATTTTAAGTCCTTATTATTTATAAAACTAGAGTATTGTAAGATTTATCTAATAATTTATATTGTACATATTAAATTTTACTTTAATAAATTAATAATAAGAACTTTATAATAAACAATTAAAATATAAGACTAGATAATCGATTGAATAATAAATAATAAATATCTAAAAAATACTAAATCATAAAAATAATATGATAATAAAACCAAACATAAATTAAATTTACATAAGTATAATGTATGCTTTAGTTTATTAATCAAATGTAATATTCAACACACTGAGAATAAGTGAGCAACGTATTCTTGCATCGCAAGGCTATTATTAAATAATTTTAGAAATGGGCTACGGTGTTATCTTGTTTTTTCCACGATCGTAAATTATTTAAATAATTACAGCTAATGACTATTAGACTGACACCAACCGTTGTAACATCTTGAAACACTATTCTGAGGCACGCAAAGTTGTTACAGTCAAAAACTTGTGTAATTTGTTAGAATTTCATATTAGTTTTGGCAACTTTTCTCTTTTTTTCGTCATGGCAGACATTATAAATTAATTTTAACATTCATTACAAGTTATACTTCCCAAAATTGTTCTCGAAAAGAAATTGTCAAAGTGATAACAGATTCATTTAATGAATCTTAATATTCGTTAAATACATACATATATATTTTCAAAAATAATTATTTAATGGAAAAATGATTTAAAGATGAGTTATAAATGCGTTAATATTAACTTGTTTTAATATTTATAATGGAAAATCTTGTATGGGAGAATACTTAATTTAGTCTCGTAAAATTAACTATTCCCTATTTAAACATTTAGCAATTTCCTTGAATAATAATTGATATAACGTCAAAATTTCGATTAGAAATTAAATAATCGAACTTCGCGATGTCAATGACACATAGTTCGGCAGTTAGAGACGACTCTTAAATCGACCGCAGCCTTAGCCGATATCCACTTCATTTTCTTATCCGGGACGACAAAGCATAGGTGATTGCGATGTGCACTTAGAGTGCACCGGACCTTTCATTTCCGGCGAAACCGCCGCGCGCGGTTGGTGACACCTTTTCTACGGTATTTCTGCCAGATTACTCGCAGCTGATTGAATTCAACCCAGTAATGCAACATCAAAGAATATCGGAAGATACTCCCGATGATTGCTAATGGACGGTTAAATTAAATAGCTACGCAGCGCAGTCATATATAGATTAATGCACAAATGCACGCAAACGTGAATGTCAATTATTTCGTTTTGAAAGTAATCATGCATGAAATTTTGTTCTAAATAATGCTTTGATCAGAAGTCAAAATTGCAAAGTATTTATAAAATTAGAATTTTCGCTGTTATATTGGATTCACATTGATTTACAAATACGGGCGTCCGCAAGATTTTTTCCACGGAGAGGGCATAATTGGAATCTTTTTGTTTCTTATTTTTTGTTCTTTTTTAATTTTTTTAAATTAAATATGCAAATAAATTCCAGTGTTTATTCAAAACAAGAGCGAATGCTTAATTTTTTTACTAATTTGTGTGTATTGAAAATGTTTTGCAATTAGTTTTAAGAATATGTAATATAAAAATAGAGATTTTACTTATAAAAATCTATAACCTGAGGCAAATCTCACATAACATATTAAATTAAAGTCAGTATTATATCCTCTTTAAACCAAGTAATTTTTACTTGTAACAATTTTAAGAAATTCATTTTTTAAAATTGTTAAACATCAAAAATAAAATGGAGCACTCTATGTATCATTTTATAAATGATATATACATATATAATATTTTCGTGCATTATGAAATCATAATAAAATCCTATAAATTTTTTCAGACGTTGATTCAAGAAAACTGTAGTTATAATGTCTTGTAATATAAATGCCAGTAAAATGATTTTACTTAACAAGAAGAATTTATATGTATATCTAAGCAGTTGCTGAGATATGACAGATTATATTAATTGAACAAACAACTTTTCTCTCTCAGTCTATCGCCTTAAGTCATCGCGTATGTAAACATCTAACATAACATGCAACATCCGTATGCGGTACCTCGTTAAATGCTGTAAAATATATATTCCTCGCTTGTGCAATACGTGATCAAATTACAGCAGAATCTGTACTGTTAATTTTCCATTTTTTAAATGATTTTTAATTAACTTCTGTTCTAAGAATTAATATTTATTAGTATTTGTTTCAGTTATTTTTAAATTAGTACTTATATATTTCTAATATATTTAAAATTTTTTATATAACAATTATTTTAATATCAAATATTAATATATATATCATAATTAGCTTAAAATAGATTAAATATTCCAACGCATCGGCTTAAAATATCAGTTTCTGTCAAAGTTGAATTAAAGCGGAAAGAATTTTCATGTGAAAGTCTACCTACATATTTAACGCGCGGCGAGCTTTATTTAATTTAATTCCTTTATTTTCTATCTGTATGTGCCTACAACCGTTCGTATCCTATAAATATTTAAAAAGTCAAAATTCACGGAGAGATAAAATTCATCGCAAAATACTTGCGTAGCAATTTATTTAAACTTTTTTTTTGCTATTCTAACTCTTGTGAGAGTGAAAGTAATTTGCAAATAAATTTAAAAAAATATAGAACAGAGAAATATTTTGTTGCAAAAATAAATTATTTAAACAATATGAAAGTTCTTCTCTTCTTTATGCATATATATACTTATAATTCTCGACCAGCTCTATATGTATACGTAATATTTCCTTTCGTTTCATAACTCTCGCTTTAAAACAAATATTTCTGTACTCACTGTTAAGCTTTACTTTTCTGCACGAAGTCCAATATCTTGGAAATTTCGTTCTCCTCGCTGTTCCGATCAGTCAGCTGCATCCAATCTGAAAGAAGAAACAAAGAACAAAGTTAAAAAAAAAGCGTACTTTTTGTTCTCTATAATTTTTTCGGTAATTAATTCTGCCATTAATCTGCTGATAAGTTACGTAATAAGGGAGAGACGCACCCTAGAAATGATGAGTCAGTCGACAAATACGCAAAAATTAATTAATTCGGACCGGAAGCAGAGGATCGCGTTACGTCATTAATTTCCTCTAAAATGACAGTTGATTTTTTCCTTTTTTTTAATACGGTAGATAATTTTATATCGATATGTAAGACTAAATTTATAAGACAATTATATAAGAAAATATATGAAGACTAAATATAATATAGGACACTTATATAAAATAGACAAAATATATAAAGACTAAATATACGAGAATATATAAATATACGAAATAGACTAAATATATAAAGACTAAATATACGAGACAATTATAGCACCTCATTTTAAGTATTGTGCAACGTTGTTAGTTGATACGCGAGAAACATAGCTGAGTAAATTGCAAATAGGGCAAAATCGAGCCATACCTATTATGAGAGTCATATTACGATGTAATAGATGTGGAGCTACAAGCTGCAGTTTATGCCCATAAAACAGAAACTGTACTATAATGTATTTATATTAATTTTTAGAATTTTAAAGAGAACACATTACCGGAGCAAAATTAAAAAATAGGAGTTGCAAAAAGCGGAAAATGTAAGTAAATGACAAACCGGGGCGCATTACAATGTAATTTCGTAGAACAACGAGTGTACAAAGAATACGTTTTTTACTAAGGAGTAAAAATGTATAATGCCTTAGCAGCTGAGATATGAAAAAAGCTGTTTAAGCAAATATTAAAAGAGTAATATTGTCATTAATATTGTAATTAAATTTGCGTTACAAATGATTGAGAAAATTAAGAAAAATCAGTCAATTAATCGATATTTCTCTCCATCTATCTCTTTTTGCTTTTTATTTTTATCAGTTATATATTCAGTATATCTATTTTTTAACATAAAATCTAGAATCTGGAATCAATCTAGAATAAATCGACATTTAGTATGCTATTTTAAATATTCTTCGCGAAATTCCTTTTTTCTTCTCCCTAAAATATTTTTAGATTATAATGCGTTCTTTGCTCACATACATGGATCATTTCAGATTTAATCATTAATCTTTAAAAATGCTTTTTATTTAAATAAAGTGCAGCTAAGATAGTAAAAGTGGATTTCAGACTTAAAGAAGCTCCTTGATATTTCAAGTGCTGGTTGATACGTCTCGAAACTCCGAAAGCAAAGATAGAAAGCAGAAAAATGAAGAAGACAGCAAAGATCCGCTGATCAAAGACATCCGAACGTCATCAACGAAAGAATTACATGGGCGGAACCATTTTTACTCGCTTTGGCAATAAAATAAATCTCTAAGAGAGTCGAACTTTTATAAACAGAAAAATACGCAATAGTAAACTAATCTTTAAAACTGATTTAAATATCTAAAATTTAAATATCTAATATATAAAATAAAAATATATGCATACGACACATACACATGCAATGCATACATTTAATTATTTTCTAATTATATTTTAATTAATTATTTTCTACTAAATATACCCATACTATGTAAAAATTTGCGAAACATTAAAATCATCGTGAATGTTTCTAATTATATTATACACAAAAATTTATCTTTTAAATTATTCTTTGACTTGAATGAAGAAATAAAAAGAAAGTTTAAACTGTATTTCTGTTTTATTTAAATATACCTTATTTTTTAAATATATGTTAAAAAATTTAGCAATTATAGATATGTTATCTCATAATAAATCTTTAACCATACTAGCTTTATCATATTTTCAAACTTGATTTTAGTTATTAAATTTATATCATCTTATTCAAAATTTGTAATGTTTCGTCGAAGAATTTAAGAAATATTCATATTTTCTAAATTATTATTTGACTTTTAATAAAGAAAAAAAGAAAATTTAAATTTTTATTTTATTTTAATATATCTTATTTAAAATAAAATATATTAACATGACATATACAATATTAAAAAAGATTAATAATAATTAAATATATTTTCTCATAATAGCTTTATGGTACATCTCGATAATTTTATTTTCGAATTTGATTACAGTTATTAAATTTATATTATCTCTCATTCAAAGTTTATGGTCCGTCATTCCTAGAATTTAAGGGGATGCTGACTCTATCTGTCTTTTATATATTATCTTCATCTAATTATTTATTGACTATACAGAATGAAAAATCCTTTTCTAGTATTAAAGTATTCATAATAACAAATTTGGACTTCTAATATATTGTATAAATATAAAAAAATTAATAATTACAGTTTTTCTTATCGTAATACGACATGATGCAAAAGATTCATAAGAAAACTAATTATTTAATTTTCTCAGATTTTTTATATACAACATATATGTATATGTCTAAAAATTTGTTCTTACAAATACTTAAAATCTAGAAAAACAATTTTATTCTATACAGGCAATAAATAGTAAAAAAAAAGTAAAATTTATCGATAAAAAGCGTCTTTTTTTTACGGACGACATATCTGATGAATTTGAATTTTCCAACATTTCCACGAGGAAGCACGACGAATGAAACAATTACATTCAAGAATCGAACAGCGATATCCCTCTCGCGACTCTCTTCTTTTGTTCCGGAAATTCCTTCAGCCTTTAGCGGGCGCGGGATAATACTTTTAAGTTAGCAGTAATAAAAGATGTGGGTAAAAGAGAGAAGCGAGTTTTTATTTTAGCGACGACGCGCGTCGAACTTTCCCTTCGTCAGTTCGCGGACTCTGTTCAAACATTACCGGCGTTCTGCGAGAGTTCGCTAGTTGCAAAGTGGATGATTCAGCCCATCGAACCGTGAATCTTTCCAACTCCGACCCTCGCGCGAAAAATCCGCGAGAAAGAAGGGGCGAGATTTTCTTGCGGTCTCTCCTTCTTCCTTTTTTTTTCCTTACATTCGCGTGAAAGGAAACCGCGCTTTCGCACGATTTATAAGAATGCTTGCAACCTAGTATTTGCGAGAAGAGAGTTCCTTTCTCTCTCTCTCTTATGCTTCTGATTTCTAAAGCTAAACGAATTTTACGGTTTACACAGAACGAAAAATACGAAATGATGTATTAGTATCTATAATTTTCCGCACAGTTGCTTTTAGATTGATGAATCGCGATGCCTCAGCGATATTACGTTTTATCTAAGGCAATGTTTCAGAGAAGGATATGAGTCTACGTGGAATCTGTAACACGAGCTCAGACTAAATAGTGAATTAAATGACAAAAAATAATTCTCTCTATGAGCGCAGCCTTGTTCTTGTAATTAACGCGCCGCGTTAATAACAGCACGACAATTCCGACAAGTGGACTAAAAACGCGGACCGTGTCACAATCGTTGTCGTCGACGCACTTTATGTGCACTTCAATACGAGAATTAATTAATGACAAATAAAAATGGTAATGTATATAATATGAAACTTGTGCAATTAAAACCAACTTAAAAAAATTAGTTTTATTAAACGCAACATTAAGACGATTTTTCAACTTTAAAACGTGCAACAATAAAACAACTCTTAAACTGATCTAAAACTTGTAGGGCTATTTTATAATAATAATAATCATAATAATAATAATAATAATAATGAAAGCGCACATGTTAAAAAGTTATAAAATAAGAACACAGTCTCAGCAATCCATAATAATAGCTGCATAATAACTTAACTTAATGTAATTAAATTTAATATAGAACTAAGCACGCGATAAATTTATGTGAAAAAGAGCAGCTCGCATAAATGTTCAATAATGAAAAACAATATTTACCTCTTAACATTTGAATAATTTTATATGTAAATTAAAATATACAAATTTGATTATTACAAAACATTTTGATATGGAATTATTTAGTCAAATTAGATCAGTCAACCTTTTCTCAAAGTTCATCACATACATTTCCTTACGATAAAAGTTAAACTAATTTAATAAGAAAGGAAAGAAAAATATGTGAATTCTTAATCATAATTTTTTTTTCTATATTGTTTTCTTTGCGCGCGTTTATTTTACTGCGGCGGAGTTTTAACAAACTTTCTTGCGATAAATATCTTATAAAGTAATTTATTATTTCAAAAGGAAACATACTAAAAGAAGTATTTCAAAAATTCTCATAGTTATACTTATGCAAATGTCTATGTATTTTTCCTACAGATATGCGAATTTAAAAATACTATATATTCTATATATTATAAAAAATTGAATTTTTTATGCAATGAATAGATACGAATAATTTAAGATAGTTACAAAAAATTTAAGTTAGACAATTCTGTGTTATACATAAAAATATGGATACTAGTGAAATTGAAATTGAGTTGATTCTATATACTGAACGTCGAGTTTCGTTTTCGGATAATCGATAAGTTCGGAGAATTCAATTATTTTTTATTATCTCAATTTTATCAGTTATCAGATAGATTTAATTGAAAATTAAATTACCCCGAAAATATTAGTTATTGAAATTTTATTCGATTATGCGCATGTCTCAGTGAGCAATTTATAAATCATTTACATATCTAATTTTATGAATATTTAGTTCTAAATCATATTTAATTAAGATTGTATCATAGATATGTTTGTCTCAACTGCTGCAGACTATATAAATTCTTTACAAGATACTTTTGTTCGATTTTTATATTAAAATTAAAGTGGGTGAATAAGATGAGGATCGATATCAGAAATAATTTTATATACGTTACATATTTTAAAACTTTAAATACGATGTAAAAGGATATCTTAATTTTCATTAAAAAACAATGTCCATAAAAGTCTGCCTTGTATGTAAAATTTCGTAATAAGATAACTAAGAAAAAAAAAGAAAAAAGCATACAGATAGAGAGAGTTTTTTTCATTTAGTGCAATTAGTGTAACAAAAATAAGTATATATATATATATATATATATATATATATAACTTTTATTTTTTCGAAAATTTAATACATCTGTACAATACAATTATGTATATATATAATAAAATGAGTTGTGATATATATATATATAGATATACTTTTCAATTAATTATTTATTTCTATTTTCTTGTTATGTGCGTATGTCTCTCTCTATTTTATATTTTATCTATATATATTTTTCTCTCTGTCAGAATAATTTTGTTAGAATTGATTTGTAGATTTAATTTTCAAAATTATTGTGTGTATATCAATGTATCACTTCAATCAATTTCCTGGAGAAGTTTCTACGTAATTGAGAGCTTTATACTTTAATTAATTTATATTTTAATTAATAAGTCATAATTAATTTATTTATTTATTATTGTGTAACCAAAACTTCAATTTTAACTATATAATTTTAGCAATTTTAACGTTGCTTTATTATTAATTCATATAATTTTAATAAAATTTAAAGATAGCACTTAATGCACACAAAAAGGATCAAAAGTTTTGCAAATTTCATTATTGAAGACAAATTTAACTAATTAAAATATTCATCGTGGACACGCAGAAAATTTCAGCCATTCATTTCAAAAGAGCTTTTTCCACTCATAAACATGAAAACCATAGAAAAAGTAAGTTATGGACACATTGTTGAAACTTTTCATGTTTTATTCTGCAAGATCTGTTGAAACAAGCTATTGACATATAGGATGGTTAGACTTCTGGTAATTATCTGCTCGTGTAATTACAGCAACGTTAATTGTTACACAGTAATTTATCACCCGTCAACGAGATGCTTTATTGTAGGAAAAACTCACAAAGTATATTCTTTAAAAAAAAGATTATCAGTTTTTCTTATGTTTTTTATGTTTTCTTATGTAGAAAAAACTCATAGAGTATATTCTTTAAAAAAAAAAGGTTATCAGTTTTTCTTATGTTTCGACCAAAAGCAGTTGTTAATCAATATCTTTTCTTCTATCTATGTTCAACATTAAGATGAGGTATAAATAATTATTAAAAGAAAAATTTTTTAAATTACATTATCAATAATTAACGCTAAATTATACGCATATTATAATATAATATTTTATTAATAATTATTGTTAATAATATTAGCATTTTAATAATTTTGAAATAAGAATAATAATTGTATATAAAAATTAATATTAATCAAAATTATTTATAAGACTTCTTTTTTTAACCACCTTTAAACATTTTTTTTATTATAACAAATTATTACTAATAAAATTTCTGTTTATTAACGCATATAAATGTAATAAAATAAAATATTTAAAATGTATTTCGATATAAAAAAGCAAACATTATATTGAATGCCTCGCATTTTTATATGCATGCCAAATTTCGCGATATCAACTTTAATATTAAAAAACTTGCTACCTGATATAAAAAAAAATCGCGTGACCGCGATTATTTCTCATCTTGTCTTATTCTAGATTGGATTTAATATTTTGGTCCTCGAAATTTTGATCTCAATATGTATGCATAACAATGACAGGGATACGACGCATTCATATAACACTACAATGTAACCACAAAATGTACAAAGCTGCTTTGATATAGTGCTATGTGAAATATTTTTCACAAAATTTGGTAAACCAGGGATAACTGATGCGGTCCGTTCTATAAATTTTAATAATAATGAATTTTTCAGCGAAAAGAAGCGACAAAAATTGAGAATCTACCAACGCATAATATATGAGTCCCACGTTGTTAAATATTCATTAAATGACTTGTCAGTAATAATTTTTTACGTTTTTTGTCAATATTATGGAAATTTTAATAAACAAATCATATGTACATACACACTGAAAACAAAACATGTAATTGTTTATTACAAAATCTGTCTTATAAAAATTATGATAAATAAATTGCACCAGTAATTAGCAATAAAAAATTATGCATAATATATACATTGTAAAACTTACAAGTTTATATATGTTATATATATATATATATATTTTTTTTTATACATGTATATATTTTTTTTATTTTATATATATTTAAAAAAATTTTATATACATTTATATATATTTTTTTCAGACATATTTTTAAAGATACATTTTTGAGATGATATAGTTGATTTATTGGCAATTTAATAATCTCAATATTGCTTAAACGAGCCACTAATGATATTAGAAGTATATTGTGCGCGGATTATTCTGCAACGTAAGGTACTTCATACTTCGATGTATTTTTATGAAGAATAAAAATGGCGGAACAAAGTGAGGCGAGAGAGAAAAAAGGGAGTATTATATAACCGCATTATCCATTAATTACATTTTTCCAGCGCGTTATTTACGTTGATCTACACGCGCGCAAAAACTAATTTACAGACACAACTGATTTTACATTTCTCTGTCCACGCGGGAGATTTTAAATTTTTCTACTGCCACGAAAAATGTTTCGATTATTTTAAGTTGTGTATCTCAGTTTAATTTCCTCCCTTACAGAAATTAAAAAAAATTATCGTAGATTTCTCTTATAAACTCACTCCGTTAAAAAAAATAAATTAAAGACGTAAAATTTTTGACAGTTTTTATTTTGCAGAGATCTCTTTCGTCCTTTTAAAAAATGTATCATTTTCTGCAAGTGTTGTTATTTTATTTTTAGTTTTGTATAATTCTTAATAAATGAACTTTTCAAATTAATTATAATCAAACAGTTTTTTTATTAGTTATTTACGCTTTAATAATAAAATGTAAGAAATCAAAGCTAATATAATTAACATTATAATAATCAATTTATTTATATAAAATGATATGTTTTTTATTAAACGAATATGTAATAATTTTCTTTCGCTTTCAATAAATTTCTTCTTTTTTTATTCTGCAATCAACGTTCTTACAATATGTATATTTTTTTCAAATATATTTATTATTTATTCAAATATATTTTATAATTTGCGCAAAATGGACCATTTCTACGAAATATTTCTGCATCTTAAAACGTTAGTATCATATCAGCACTATATTATATTTATTATATTTACGACAAAAAAAGGTGTCAGTAGGATTTTAAAGAAGTAGGATAAAAGAAGAAGCCAGAATAAGTAATTGACTCGAAGCTTGTAATTTTATTGAATGTAAAAGTTGAATCGAGGAAAGATCTGGATCTTACGTAAGATCTGATCCTTTTATGATTCTTCCACAAGTTTTCGGTCGCATAGACGAGCAGTTACGATCAAAGGTTAAAGAGAATCTTTAAACTTAAGTGACGTATTTGCGTGAAGATGCAATAAATCGCCTACTCAAACATTTGGATTAAACGTGAACATACATGAGTTTATAAATATTGTTCAATAATTTTGAACTAATTTTGCTATGCAATCCGAATATACGGATAGCTGTAGAAATCAGAAAAACATCAATATTCAAGTCTGTTTGAATATTCTTGAATAATAAACTAAAGTTGAGCAGTACAAAATTGAAATTAAAATGCTAATCATATATTAACAATTACAAATCATATAAATTCATAAAGTAAACACATCTAATAATAAGAGATAAGACAAAACATTTAAAGATTAATATTAATATTACGTTGAAAAATGAATATTCTAAATATCATTCTTTTTATAACGTCACTTTCTCTCAGAGTAAAAGTAAAGAGAATTTTAGATCGAGAAAAATTCTCAAGTTAAACATTAAAAATAATGCAAAAGGAACAAAATCTGAATTAATAATGTTTCCTCAAACTGTTTTTAATTAAGTAATATAAATTTTGCTAATTCAAAAATGGTTTATCAATATTATTATATTTAATATTATATACATGTATATTCTCCATTTTATTTAAAAAATTAGGGAAGCTTTTCTTTGTCTTCCTAAAAGCACCCCACAAATATTTGTTTGCATACCTGCAAATAGTCAGTCTCCTTGTCTTATTTAATATAAAAAAAGTTTTAAGTCTATATATCTAGTGGTTTCAGAGAAAATAGCTTGTAACTTTTTTTTGGCCCGCGTATATATATATATATATAAAATCATATAGATTAATACAATAAAATGTTGCACAATTTACTTAAATTTTCAAAAAAATTATTAAAATTTATTAAAATTATAAAAAATTTGCTACTGAATTTTTCATTTATATGACTTTATTAAAGAAAAATTATTAAAATAAAAATATATATGTACATATTTAAGAAATAATTTAAAAAATAGTTTATTTAGATACTAACAATACTCATACAAGTGAAATAAATAGTTTCAAAATAGAGCAAAATGCAAAAATATTTTGGTATAAGTATAGCATGAAAAATATAAGGGTCGTTGTTTATTCACAAATTTACAGAGAGATTTCACGATTCACTGCTCACAGCGAGAGAAAGAGGAAGAAAGCTAGAGAGAGATAGAGAGAGAACTGTGGATTAATATTTAGTAAAAGCGAGACGATATATCAGTCGTAGTCACGTATCGCTGACACATATACATCCATATATCCTCTCATAAAATGCCGTAGTATATCCGTGAAATATTGAGTCTGGAGCGCAAATATGACTCGCGTTACGAGTTTCCAATTTTTACGTTTGAATTACAATAACTACGTAATAAGACTGTACAAATATCCATACGTGAAGGAAAAAGAGAGAGATAGATGGAAGTCGATATTATTATTCTCTATCACCTATTTCCCTTTACTTCTCCGAGAGATCGGGCAGCGAAACGTAAAAGATCTCAAATATCCACGCGCATCCTTTATTTCCGCCGTCTTTATTTCCATTTCCGATCGGATCACGGAGAATTGGAAGCGGAAATGGTTGATTGAAATAATATGAGAAGCAATATCAGCGTCAACGACGGCGAAACGTTCACCTTGCTGATTTAAAAATTATTTAGCTTACTTAAATATATGAGAATACTTTTTCTTTTCACAAGTTTTTTCCTAATCATTAAAACACATTTATAGATCTTCTAAAATAAATTTTATTGGCAAAAGAGTACTTATTACGCCGAGATTTTTATTTCCAATAATTTAATCGTTTAAAGTATAAAAACGATGGAAAAAAAATATTATTTCTAGGACCTCTTAATTTGAGATCAATAGATCATTCTCATATTTTTTATCAGAAGAAAAATGTCGCAAATCATAATATTCTGCGATAGTTTTTGAGAGATTGATTTTTATAAATTGCAATATTTTCATCACAACAATTGATGACACTAGATGTACATTTAAGAAAGAATATATTTATAATTACTTTGGTACTCTAACAAATATTAATCTGATTCAAATTCATTTCTAATTAATAATAATCATAAATTGGCTAATAGAAGCCGGTCTCCTATTAACTAATTTATTATTATTTTATTAGTCGTTGACATTTGGAGCCTATTTTTATTTATTTTGTATTAAATTAAAATCAAATTTAGTATACTAAAAAAATTGATGAAAAAAATCTGTATGAAGATCTCGTGTTCAAAATTTTGAAATATCAATATATTAAAAAAATGGAAATTTTGAAACATCGATATCTCGAAAATTGATCGTAGCGCATAGTTTGCGATATCTTCTCTTTTTTTCGATATGAAAAATCTGTCAAACGCACACCTAACAAATTGCGAGGTCCCGGATATGAACATTCTTCTTCAGATGAGTTGCTCGGCTTTAAATATTGGATACAGAGTATGTATCACACTTAATTACCGGCGTCATCGTCTCTCGTCTCTCCGTGAAATTTTGTCGGCATATCAACAGTTCCGGGAATCTTACTTGCCTGCGAGTTAATCGCCTCGGCGATCCAATTAGCGATGTGGCTCGATCTCGACACCTCGACTTATTGCGAAAATCCTGAATTCTACGTGTGAACGCGTCAATTACTGTCGTTTCGCGTTGGACGTATCCTTGCATTCTTGTATTATTGCTTTTAGTTTAAAAATACCGCGTAGGAAAAAAGAGAAATAAGTCTTGAAAAGATAATAAAAAAAATTCATACAAATAAAACGCATTTTTATGCGATTTATATATAAAAAATAATTATGTGTATATGTATATATATATATACATTTACAGATATACAAAATAAAAATTAGAAAACTGAAACTATTTCATTATTATTTTGAAATTTTTTAAAAATTAAACTGTTTCGCGTATAGAAACTTTGATTACGATCAATTTTATTACAATATAGTATACAAAAATTATATAAAGCAATAATATTTTGCCTATCACTATTTTTATATATATTTTTTTATGTTTTTGTACACTAAAAATTGATTTATTTTATTCTATCCACTTTTTTAAATAATAATCAAAATTTCAATTTTCTAATTATTACCTCATACACATATGTCTCTGTATGTGTGTGTCTAACATTAAATGTGTTTATAATAACGATAATTTATATTTAAACACACTATTAAATAAAAAATTATATACTTACCAATTTTAATTAATACTTCAACTTTTAATTTCTGCGTAATATACATACGCATACGTAGGATATTATAAATATCAAAATGATAATTCTGTTTGTAAAATAATCCTTTGTTTTCATATTATATGCGATAGAGAATACAAACAAACCAATTGCTTGCTTTATAAAAATTAAAAATTATTTTATTTGACAAAAGTTATTTTTCAATTTATATTCATCAAATATTTTTTACTTGCTCTGTGTACTTGTGTTTGCCTATCGCTACCTCCAAAAATGATTTTAATTGCTTTTTACTTTTAATATCTAATAATGTGAACGAGATTTTATATATTTAAAAGTTTAATTAAATATGCTACATAAATAATATACATAAACCAATTATAATTTTTACAATTATTTTTATTCTTTATTTTTTTAAACAATTATTACTATTTTTTCAATATATTCTCCTATGATTGGAATGGCAGCTTTTACATGCTCTCGGCGAATAAGAGAGAAAGAAAATGAACGTTCTCTCTGAGTCTAAAATGACATTGCTTGTGTGGTTTGTATTTTCAATCATTTCCCTTTTTCAACGTTTTCACCCTTTCCAGCCTTTGCGATCACAATAGAGTATTTATCTCGAATCATGCTTGTAATCTATGTAAAACTTTGATGGTTACTTTTTTGTTCATCAAAAATTTTATCCGTTTTGACACAGGACATATATACTGGCTATTTTATTTTAACGCTACTACTGTCTGAAAAATCGTAGAGTATTCTACTTATTTTATCTACTGTATCGTCAAAACATGCATATAAATGCATATAATTGAGCATGTACATATAACATATAATTATATGTATAATTATGATTAGAATATACTATATTTGGTAATAAAATGTAAATTAAAAAAAAATGTTTTAACTATAATATTATATAAGTAATAAAACTTAATAATTGACTATATAAATTAATAATACAAATAAAATATAATATTTAATTATCATTATTTAAAATCATTAATTAACTTAATTATAATTATATATTATTACTATTATATAAAAATTAAAATTATAGATATAGAAAAGAATTAAATAATATATGTAATAAAATTAAATTATAGTTTTAGTTTAATGAAAATTTATATAGCAGCAGTAATTATAACATCAATTTCACGTCAAATTATGTCATTTTAACGTCAAAATGACTACTTATGCTATTTTGATTAATTTGCATGCATTATATATTATGTGTGCCTATATTATTTTTTCCTATGCCTAGAGAGGCATGCAATAATTAAAGTAAATAATATAAACACTAAAGAATTAATTATAATATTAAATTAATATTAAGAAAATAATTGATATTGTTTAATTTTAATATTAATAATTGGTGTTGTATAACGGGTTAATAAGAAAAGCTAATTAATTGAAAATGAACCTGTGTGCACAGTGTCAATATTGTATACATACTATATATATATATATATATATATATATATATATATATGTATATGTGTGTGTATGTATGTATGTATGTATAAAATTTTAAGTAATAATTTAAAACTAGAAAGAATTAAAAATTATTTTAAAAAAATTTTTTAAGATAAATATTTACCAATTAAATAATACAATATTATCTAACATAAAAAAGAATATTTAAAATAATATAAATAAGTTAATAAATTATTTCAACTGGAAATCTAGGAAATCTAACATTTCTACCAAATGATATTTTGAATAACAACTATGAATGTATGCGTGTGTATGTGTGTGTTCCCTTTGTCCTCCATAAAAATATGAAAAAAAATAGTTCCTGTTTTCTCATTTTAATTAAGAAATATTATCTTGTGCGTAACAATAATTACATGACTTATTCTGCGTTATTAAACGTTATACATGTAGTATACATACATCTAGATATTTTTTAAGACCGCTTTTGTAAACACAGTTTAAAAAAATTATAAAAAAAGTATAAAAATATATTTATAAATTTTTTTATATTTTTTATATATATTTATTATTTTTTATATTTATTTATAAATTTTTATCGCTTATTACTTAAGTTTTACTACTTAAATATTTGTATATGCTATGATGCTAAATCAAATTATCTAAACATTATTATTTTAAATAATTTAGTAAAAAGATAACACTTTTTTGTATAAGACATATTTTAATGATCTACATTTCTATATGAAGACAAGATGATCATCTATATAATTTTATGTAAATACCAGCAAACAGCTTATACATATATATGTACCTCACAAGAATATGAATAATAATGAGCGTATATAACGTACGATCTTCTTTTCGAGAGAAAAAAAATGTTTTTTCTCGACGACTGAAAAGATTAATCATCGCCTCGCGACGACCCGACGACGGTGACTTCACATTCAGCGAAATCGCGAAACTTGTCGTTAATTAAGTCCACCGCTTTCATTTGCAAGTAAATGCGCTCGCCCACTGTTCGCTCGTCGTTTCTAACAAATTTCCGACTACCGTGTTATCAACGAGCGACACGATTGCCCTGGAAAAAAAGTAAATCCGCCGCCGCACATTCCACGTTTGTCCATTCGTTCAATCGTGTCGTCGTATATGGTATATAGTATATAGAACACGAGCGATCCGTTTAATTAGAGCAACTACATTGTTCGACGTCCGACACACCTAGTACGTCAACGAATTCGATTTTCGAACGGCTCACCCAATAGAGAAATGCGCAATTTCGCGCAATTTCGTCTGCCGGCAATTCATTAGGATTAATCTGCCGCTGACTGATGCCTCGACGTCAGCGTCGCATGCATTATTACGTCGAGGACGACCGACGACGACGTTGCGCATCGTCTACGTGACTGCCATGAGAGAGAGAGAGAGAAGTGGCCAGTGAGGCCAGGGGTTGTGTAAAGCTCTTACAGTGGCTGGTAATTAATGATATGCAGGAGTAATTAGGAAACTTTGGAGAATTATGGAACGGTTGTAATAATGATATTAATCTTTAACATGTGTCTGTGTTACTTCCATTTTTTTATTTTATACACAGGGAGATTTTCTCTTAGAATTTACCCTGAACATCATGGTAATCTTGGACAATATGCGGTATTGGAAGAATTTTACAAACATTGCACTGATTAAAATTAACTGACAAGCTCGATAGTTGAAAATAAATTTAATTTTTATTAGGCCTTTTTCGAGCATGAAATTAGAATAAATTAAAAAGACAAATGTTACAGCTGATATTTATGTCTTTTTAATTTATTCTAATTTCATGCTCGAAAAAGGCTTAATAAAAATTAAATTTTATACTTCTCCGATTAATATTTACCATAAAAATAATAATATCTACCAAAATAAAATATAAAATATGTTTGATGAATTTTACTATGTACATATTAATATTTTTTATTGTGATAAATATTAATCAGATTTTTATAAAATTCTTCCAATACCATATTGTTCATGATTACTATGATTTTTAGGGTAAATTCTAAGAGAAAATTCCGTAAGAATTCTTTAGCCTAATGTATGCTATAATACTATTTTTAGGTGGTTTTTTAAATTAAATTGCGTTGAATATGCACATATATGGCTTTGCTACTAATAATCAATTTTTAAAATATATGTGTGTGTGTGTGTGTATATATATATATATATATATATATATATATATGTATAATGCAGTAAAAGTTTCTATACTATATAAAATTTTGTTTCTTTAAAAAAATACCTTCAAAAATATAAAAATTAATACAATATGCGCATGCATTTAGGATTTTTTAAATTTAAATAACTACATAAATATTATTTAATAGACCTCTAATAACCTCTTTCATATATAAATATTAAATTTGTTTCGACAACAATTATCGAAATATGGAATACAATATAACATTTTATTGGAAAACTGATTGATATTTTATACATATATTTTTATCAGTATGTAACGTATTTTATAAAATTTTAAATTGTTTTATGGATAAAATGTACTATTTTATCTATATATTAATAACCGCTGTTAAAGTATGGCACAATATTACTATGAAGCATTGCTTACACCAAATATTGAATATTTTATTTTTCAATTTTTATGTTCCTTAGAAACAAAGCCTTTGTATACAAAAAATTTACATTGCATTTTCAATGTATTTTTAAAAAAAAATATTTTTTTTTCAATTATACATTCTAAATATTTTACAAATTGCAAGATCTCAATTTTAATAACAGATTCTCTAGTATTTTTGCATTTAATTTATTATATATATATTATATACATACATATATATATATATATATATATATATAATTTATATTAGATTGTATATTATTTATATTATAAAATTATTTATTTTGTTTCTTAAATTAATAATAAGAAACATTTTATAATTCATAAAAAATGATAATTATACGTCTATCCAAAGACAAAATATTTTACAATTTCGTAATTATATACAATTATGAAAACCGAAATCAAAAAAAAAACTTGACGAAGTTGGAACATATATATAGATTAGTTCCTGGGGAGTCCTAAATCGATATCTTTGCATGATTCCAGCGTAATGCCCAACGAAAGCATATATATGCACTTTTGTTCTTTTAAGTATTCTCTCTGCATTAGAGTACTTCGTACTTCCCTCCCTTTTTAAACATTAATGCACCGTCTTTCATGCAATTGAACGACGCCGCGACGACGCCGACAGGAGAAAACGATTCCTTTTCAACACATGCAATTTTCCCGATCACCCCATCTCTTTGCGATTTGTATACTATTTCTTTACCATCGCGTAAAAAAGTTTTTCCCGCAATAATTCTGACGAGTTATTAAAACGAAATAATTGACGTAATTATATACAGAACAAAATTATGAAATTCATCAATTTTGCAAATGTCATTTTCAAATTTCAAAGAGATATATTATTTAAAAAAAGAAATAAAACTTTCTTTATGTGCACCATTATTAATATATTGTTCAATCAATTTTTATTATTATAGTATATGTTATATAATTATATAATATAATATATGTGCATTATATATTACATAATTTTTAACATGTTATATTTAAAAATTATAATATATTATAATTACTTATTATAACATTATTATAATTATTATAATAAATATCATTAATATAATAAATATAAATATAATTAATTATTATAATAAATATATATTGCAATAATATATATTATAATTTTTAAAATATTTCTTAAGCATATCGTTTTTTTCTAGTTGATTCGATTTTATCAGTTTGTACAATTTTGCATAAATTTTTGATTCTTTATGCCTATTCATTCTCTCGCGATTATGCGATTATCCGTCGATTGCTCCGTTCATTTCCCTCCTTCCAGCAAATTGGAAAAGTTATATTTAAAAATTATAATATATTATAATTACTTATTATAACATTATTATAATTATTATAATAACTATCATTAATATAATAAATATAAATATAATTAATTATTATAATAAATAAATATTGCAATAATATATATTATAATTTTTAAAATATTTCTTAAGCATATCGTTTTTTTCTAGTTGATTCGATTTTATCAGTTTGTACAATTTTGCATAAATTTTTGATTCTTTATGCCTATTCATTCCCTCGCGATTGCTCCGTTCATTTCCCTTCTTCCAGCAAATTGGAAAAGTTTTCAAAGCAGCGCCGTAAGGTTACTCGGAACGCATACGATCGATCCATTGAGTACTAGAAGCGATTTTTGCGGATAAGCACCCAGCCGCGAGCTTTCTTCTGTTACTTTTATTACTTCTACGTGCAAAAGGTATACGGAATAATGTTATACGAGATTCGTGCACGAGTCACCGTTAACAATGAATTTGAAAACTTATACTTGTACTTATAAGTATCTACGTATATTACGAGATCTTTATACCTTTTAATTGAATTTTTTCACTTAAAATAATCCACTTAAATTGATCTCTTTTCTCTCAGAAAAATTTCATTTGTGCAAATTGGAGATTCACATTTTTGAGAAATAAAAATTATATATATTTATACGTATAAGCTTACTATAACTACAAAGCATATCAAGTTTAATATTATAATTAAAATTCAAATATATAAAATAAAATATATCGATTTTTTTATTTGAAATTTTTAATATTTCTAAAATGTTTATTTTTAACTTATGAAAGTAGAAAGAAATATTTATGTTAACTATTTTAGAGCACTCAATATTCACGTAACTAGATAAAAAAAATTATATTCTATATATATATATATATATATATATATTTATTATAAGTGACAAAATTTTTGCATTTATATAATATGTGATAGAAAATGAACGACGAAAAAATTGCGTATACATAGATATTTAAAATCCAAAACCGACGTGTCGATTAACGCGATGAAACGTTTCAAAGGAAAATGACACGATGTATCCTGAAACTCAACGTGATAAGCATCGCCAATAATGAAGATGGAATGACGTATCACTAGTCGGCTATTAATTTTGAATAGCACTGAGTTGGTCCGTGCAATAACGATTTAATTAATACGACAATGTATCGAGAAATTACTACCATTTGTCGATATTTTTCAAGTTAATCGCCATTATTCGGATTAACTTTTAACACGTGTTGGAAAAAGATTTCCAAAGCTCTTCTAGGAAAGATATTTTCGATTTACCATTTTCATATATTGAGATAATTCTATATTTCAAAAGAGATTTACTTCATAGTATTTCAGCTTAAGATTTTATATAATAGATTCACATTATAATCAAAATTTTTAAATGTTTTAATTCATTTATATATCGTTAAAATTACAGAAAAAATATGTCAGAATATATTTCTCTAGAACTTTGTCAATTATAATTAATAAAATTACGAGAATTTTAAATATTCTCGATTTTACATTCAAAAAATGTTCTCAAAATATATCAAGACTTTCGTTTTATCCGGAACGAAATAACACGAAATGAAAGCAAACTCAATTAATTAGATACACCTCGACTTGTATCGGTATTAAAACGTAAAGTGATATAAAGTGGCGATAAAGACTAGATAAGGAAATAGATAGAAGAAAGAGAAGAAAAAAGCGGATTTGAGAGAAAATGTGGATTCATCCCGCTGGCGAATCGAAAGGCATTCATCTATCATTGAAAGAGAAACAGAGAAAGATGAGAGGAGCAGAACAGGTTAAGGATGATGGCTATAAGCGGGTTATCCGGAAATTAAATCCTTCGAACTCGTCCGCGATAAATCACTCTTCCTTCGCGAGGTGCGAATTAGGCCGCTCGATATTCATAGGAATAACAGCGATTTTATACCGCGAGCTGGTTATTACCATAACTAGGCTAATGCGCGAATCACGTGGGGTGGCTTTTAAACAAATATTTCGCACGTTTGTTAGCTCTCTTCTTCACACCCCAACTTTCATCGGGATCCAACTATCTGCAACTCGCGTTCAAGCTATTCAATGCGATTTCAGAAAAATTGGAAATTAAAATTAATTTTACGCTCTTTTTGTTAAATGTAATTATATGTATAAAAGGTAGAAAGTGTGTAATAAACTAATAACTCGAAAAATATTTGTCGAATCAAAAAGTTGTTCACGAGAAAGTTTCATGTATTCGAGGGGCCTTTCTAACTACGTAAACATAAAGTTGCCCCCGTTGCCCCTTCAAAAAGAGCAAAGGGCAACTTTATAATTTAAAATGGAACTTTCTATAAAATGTTATATTTATTTGAATTCTATGGAAAAAAATTTATTTTATCTGGAACATTTGTTTGAAAAATGCTTCAAAAGTTGTAATTTGAATTTTAAAATAGAATGCGTTTTTTAAATTAATAATAAAACCTAATGAATCTAATAATAAAAGATTTTATAGTTTCTCTGCTTTTTTACTAGTATTATATATTTTATTTAATAAAAAAATTCAAAATTCGATTTCTAGAAAAATGTATAGTAAAAATTAAATAATTTTTAAGTAACGACACATTTAATAATAAAAACATTTAATTTAAAATTTGAAAAAATTGCACACTATACTGTAATACAATGTAAAAAAGATCTCATGGATTTTAATTTTTCTAATTTTTAATTTTAATTTTTTTATAATTAAATATAATTCTTCTTAATTTCGTAGAAATAATTATTGTATTTTATTTTTTTCTAAAAATTAAAATAATTATTGTATTTTATTTTTTTCTGAAAATTTCTGAAATGCTTATAACTTTTGATAGACGCATTTCTCAAACAATAAGTCCGATAAAATTTATTTGTTTTTTTCCAAATATGTCACATTTTATAGAAAAGGAATCTATTTGAAATTAAAGTTGCATGTTTATATTAAAAATTAAATACTTTTTAATTCGACAAATATTTTTAGTTATTGATTTGCGATACTTTACATAGGCCCTATATAAAAAAGTACACCTCTTTTTCAAAACATATGTATATAGGATGTATATAAATAAGTGCGAAAAATTTTATTTCTAATTTGTCTAAAATTTCAGGAAGGAATATAAAAATATAAGAATCACCTAAAATTATTCACAGTTCTTTGTATAAATCATGATCTTTGACGCAGCATAAAAATAACGGAAGCATCTATAACTCGATTTAGTCTGCGAATTATATAATACTTGCTATAATGATAAGCTCACTTTCAAATTTTATTTCTAATTTGTCTAAAATTTGAGAAAAAGATAAAAACTTCATTTCACCTCCCTCTTCAGAAAAGTAACTCTTCAGGAAGCAACATAAGAATATATATTTATATAAGAAACCTTCCTTAATTTTCGACAAAGAATCATCTAAAATTTTCGCACTTCTTTACATCGTGTATAAATCATGATCTTTAACGCGGTATAAAAATAACGGAAGCGTATATAATTCGACTTAGTCTGCGAATTATGTAATGCTATAATTATAAGCTCACTTTCTCTTGCGCTGAATGTCAACACGAGAATCGGGCGTCTCGGGCCACGTGAAAATAGAAGGGGTGCGCGCGACGTTTCAAGTGAGAGGGTTCGCGTCGCTACACGACGATTATATCCGGAATTCCATTAACAATGCACGCGCACGGAAGAGACGTGTAGGTGCACAACGCGGAAACCGCGAAGCACCCGCGGGGGTTTTACGCACATGTCAGTTTGCTCTGCGTTTCGTATACCACTACCGTACCAATATTATTCTAATTACGAGTCTGCGAGCTGCTCATATCAGACATCTCGGTTATTGTTTCCAATTCGTATAATACGTAATCGCCAAGTGAAATGCAAGAATATGTGTATAAGATACTCCCCACAATCAGAAAATATTTGAAATAAAGAACTGTTTAATTGTCTTTTTTATTTCTGTCGAAAAAATGAGCAAAATTAATGAATAATTGAAAACGTTTTGAGAAAAACGAATAAAGTGCGATTTTTTTTTAAATAATTCTTTAAGTTACTAACGCTATTTTTTACATAAAAATTCTATCGTATTTTGCAGTGAATATTAATATGCATTCATATATAAATTGTGATCTTAATATTTTTAAAAATCTTTATCTTAAAAATATAAAGTTTAAATCAAATTCATTAAACTACTTATTGTTAATTGACCTTTTTTCATGTAGTGAACATTGAAATATGTACAAAATTTACTTGTCATTAAATTATTAAGATAATCGATCAATATATCGAGTATTTTACAATATTCAAATTGAAGTAATTTTCACTGATAGCAAAAATCAATAATGCATAAGAGAAATTATGGTGATTGTAGCTATTCATACTCTTTACTATATATTTATATTTAAAAAATTATTATATGATAAGAAAATGTGACAAAACCGCAAGTAATTTAAAAATAATGAATCTCTTTCATTTAAAAAAATATTATTTTTACTTAAACAATTTCACGGCTAAACATATATTCACACTTTCACATTTATATATAAGTCTTCATTTTTTTAATCAGAGTTTTATAACATCTCATAGACATTTCTGAATAATATATATATATATATATATATATATATATATATATATATATTTGTTATGCAAAATTAAGAAAGAAATTTTTGAGATCTAAGCTTGAAATACGAAAATATTTATCATGTGTTATTCTTAACTGTATTATTATTAAAATTTACATACGTCGAAAATTCGCTGTAAATTTGTTGTAACATGCAAATGCGAAAAACGATACATTTAACAACATTAGCATAAAACACGGTTTGGCACGTTTTTGTAAAATCGAACATTTTAAAATTCTACATGCTTACAAGTGACATGACACAGATTCGCTAAACATTGTATTAAACAATTAAAAGAAGCAACACTTATTATTTAAGATACAAATCAAATAAAAATAACACAAAATAATTGTTTCATCTATAGATGATTACTTATAGATATTATATCTATTAATAAAATCATTTTAAGGATTCTGAAAGAATAATATTTAGAAAAAATTTTTTGTACTACATCTTAAATTACTTATTCTTTAAAATCACTCAAATATGTCTATTTATATATATATATATATATATATATATATATATTGTTAGAAATAAGAAATAATTAAGAATTTTGTTTTTGATAGAAAAATATATAACAAAAAAAAAGATACGAAATAGTTGCTTGAAATTGAAATAAATAATACATAATTATCTCTCTCTTTCTCTCTCCTTTATAAATTAATATAATATTATATCTTTATTTTTTATATATGTATTATTTTTACATATATATAACTTTAAATAAAAAAATTTAACTTTTAATTTATATTACTTTTACTAGCCGAAATCTTTCAATAATAAAAAATGTATCATCCGTAAAAACATGTATCCGAATTAATGAGACGTAAAAATTAATGTTTAAGTTTTTCCGACCAAGGTTTTGCAACTAGATCACGTGCGAATCTGCATGCTGTCGTACCGAGTCATCAACGATTGGCGAGGCTGCAAATCAAGCTGGCGACAAACAATGTTAAAAAAAAAAATAAAATAAAAAGAGAAGTAAAAAAAAACTCTGACCAAACTGTGAAATTTTCTGGCGCGTTCTGTCCGGCGCGCGTGAATGTACATCCTGAAAATTTGAAACAGTTGGCCCATCACGAGAGAGGGAGACAGAGAAAGAACGTTGTCAGAATAATGAATCGCGGCAAGCGCAAATGAAGCGAAATAGGAACGTACGGACCTAACATAACGATGTGGCGAAGCTAGAATTATATAGATAAAAAGCTTTTATCATTTTTCATCATTTCGGAAAATTGATTAAATGCGGCAATATATATTTTGTTTTGCCGATAATAAGATTCTTATTAACATTGTAATTATAAAAATTGCTTTATGTTTTTCTGCAAAATTCTTTACACTTATTACTCTGCTTTTCCATTTGACAGCTAATTTCGAATTGCGATAAACTACGTGTATCATAGAATGACCTGTATTCGTCAATTAAACGAAATCAAAGCGAATGTACGAGAGAGTTCAATAAGAGAATAAACGCAACGGTATGAAATGGTGTGCACGCAGGTATGGATAAATTGTTTAAATCCTACGCAAAATTTATAGAACGCAAAAGCGTGAATTATTGAAAAGTTTCAGAACAAAGTTCTCCTTTCGATATCAATAATTTAATATTTGTTAACGTTTTCTCTCCCTCTCTCATATTTTAAACGTTTTTTAACATTTCTGGAAGAATGATCATTGATATAAATTCACATCCACACGAAAGTTTCGTTATTTTGTGTATTTATTTTTGTTAAAAGTAAATTATCTAATAATCTCAATATTTTTACAGAATATTTTTTATATTAATCAAAATATCAAAATATTTTTATATTAATCAAAATATATTTACATGCACCGAGAAAGTGTTATTAATATATATGTACATATACAAGGTGTTTATAAAACTTTGGCAAACTTCCAACTTGTCGTAGACGTCAAAATAAAAAAGTTTATATATATATATATACCCGTATTAATAAAAAATGTGGTTGCAAAGTTATAGTAAATAGTAGAACAAAGTTGATGCATACAGTTATTATTAAATCATAAGTAAGCATGCACTTAACTCATAAGAAATGTTCAAAATGGCCGCCAATGGGGACATTTAAACGTCTAATGTATTCGCAACCTATGGACAACGAAGAGCTGCTACGCGAATGCATTATTAATGCTTGTGACATTATACGAAATCGTCCGAGAACCTTCCGAATGGTTCAAATCCTTCCTCTTCCGCGTCAATTGCTGTCTTTAATCAAATGGCGGCCACTTTGAGCATTTCCTCTTTGAAAATTATGTAAGTGCTTACTCATGATATAATAATAATTTATATTGATAATATTTACATTAATAATACCTATATATTTAATAATAATATTAACATAAACTTTGTTTTATTTATACTTAACTTCGCAATCATTCTTTTTTTATTATAGGATATATAATATATAAATTTATTTCTTTAAATTTGACGAAGAAATAAAAGTTTGTCCAAGTATTTTGTAAACACCTTATATATGAATTATCTCTAACTTGCTCAAACGATCAATGTATTATAATTAAGCCAGTTTCCTATCAAAATCTTTCTTTTACAAACTTTTACTTACTGCAATTTCTGCTATAGTGTCTATTCTAATCTAATAATTGTAATAAAATACTCGATCTTATCTACATAAAATTGATAGACTGTGAAAAGAAAATGAAAATTTATTGCAATCAGAAATTATATTCTTGTTTAAGTGATACATCTCTGCAATCTTGATATCTGACGTACATATCTGAGAAAATAAAGTGACAGAGTAAAATATTTTGCCCTCTACCATTTATATAATGCATTTTTATTTCAATACTTATTTAGTATTTTACAATGCTAAGTAAATAATATATTAAATAAAAAAATTGAAAAAAAAATAAAAATTGCTAGATTAAATTTTTAATTTCTCTTTTTTTCAACATATTCAATAAATTTTTTTATTCGAAACTGGCCTACGACGAAAAACATAAAACACGTCGCGCGCTCAGAGTTTATAGATGCAAGTTTTTGCAGCAATCGCATGAATAAATTGCGAAACATGGTTTAGTGAAATCATAATGACTAATAATCAATTATGGTATCGATTAGTGATTATTAATCGATTCGCATTATGCACTGCCAGGATAATATCTCGCGTCGCTAAGAGACGTCGCTAATTGCGACGCGCAATATATCGCATAACTGATGTCGAATGCGACGTAATTAGTGCGACAGTCGTTAAAGGCATCGGATTCGATGTCAAAACATGAGAAATTACAGTCGGGGCGATAACTGGCGCCGCGCCATAAACCATCAAAAGCGTGTATTGATACGAAAAGCGTAATCATATTCGCGAATACAGTTTTCCGCTAAATCCAAGTTCCGGATCCAAGTTCGCGAATAGAAAAAATATTTACAAATGGCGAATCATTAATCATTTCAGCTAAAAAAAGTTCTTTAATCTCTGTCTCAAAAAACTCTCTTCTTTGACTTTTTATTTGAAACAAAATTTATTGAATAAAACATTTTTAAAATAAAAAACCGCGCAATTTTAATGTCAATCAAACGCCAAATAAATTTAACCGTTCAAAATAGCGTTAAGATATTTCAAAAGTCATTCAAAATTTTTATATTTTAGAAAGCTTATAAAGAGTGATCTCTTATGAGATATCTATAGCAAAGCGAAAATTAATACATACAATGTCGAAATTATAGAACTTTCACGAAGTTGCTTTAGCTGTGAAATATTGGCAGCTTTATGCGATATGTATTTCGAATTAGAAAATTCGATAAATGCCCAACACGATTTCTGGGATCTTTTCTGTATCTTTTATTAAGATAGACATTTGTTAAAAAAAAACACTATACGAAAGATTAATTTCAAAATGTCTTTTTTTTAACTTACGTTTACTTCTTATACATACAGTCTTTTATTTACAGCTGCAATAATTATTATTTCATTAACTAAATTTCCCAACTAATATATGCCAAATTTATATTGACTTATTGCATATAAAATATTAAATTTTACAAAATGTTTGCAATCTCACAAGTTATAGTATAATAAGTAAACTTAAAAAACAATATATATACTCGTATATATATATTCTTAAATTTAATGTACAGAAACAATTTGTAGCTAAGTGAATGAAAAGCGATATATTAAAATAAAAAAATAATAAAAATATAAAATTAATATCTTTTATATATATAATCATTTTCTCATCTCTAGTTCTTTGCGTTAAACTGATTAAGTTTGAAAATTTTATTTCGAATATCTATTCAAAGTATTTTAACTCAATTAATCAAAATAATAAAAAAAAATGTTTGATTTAAATAAAACGCACACAGAAGAGAATTATTTTTATTTATAATAATATAACAGTTTTAAATGAGAACACTATTTGCTTCTAATTCCGATTGCCAATAACTCTGTTCACATCATTTTGTGATTATTGCAAACACAATCATATGTATGCAATAATATGTCATATTTGCAATATAGATATACATATGTATGTATGCAATGAAATCATGTAATGTATGCAATATGTATGTCATGTGTTTGCGTGCCTATACACACATGTAAACGATACAACATACTGTTTTAATATTACATATGTACAATAATGTTTGTAGGCAATTTCTCTATAGGCAATCAAAATCTGTCGGCAAAAGGACGTAAACAACTACTAACTGTTGATCGAAATTGTAGACAAACGGAATCCTGTCTCCTGTTTTACTATTACGTCATTTGTATGTATTACCGTCTTTTATATAATTTGTAACAGCTCTTTAGAAAATTTAATCTACAAATAAAAAGGCAATAAGAGCTAATAGTTCTATACTAGAATTATATTTGTGAAAAGATTTATAACATAAATTATTAAATATTATACAGAAGTACCGTCTTTTATATATTCCTTTCTTAATTATTCTTATATTATTAAATGATTATGTTAATACAGTGTTATTATTATTTTCATATATTATATTAATATTATATATATATATATATATATATATATATATATATATATTATTATTATTATTATTATTATTATTATATATAATATATGTATAATAATATATATATATATATATAATACATTATTATATATTATATATTAATATATTAATATATTAATATAATATATTATATTAATTTCTTTTGTGCAGCCTTAATATCTTGATATTATTTTAATGTTGATTTTGAGTATTATAATATTTTGCAAAAAAAATCGGCTTATTTATTTCAATATTCTTTAAATTTCTAAAATTCAAATTAAAAGAACTCAAATTTAATTAATCTAAAGTCTAAGTTTATATATCGTAAGGTCATAAAATACGCTTCTTGTTCTTCATCTCGTCTTCGATTGCTTTGAAGTCATATGACTGAGATGAGAAAGACGCATAACTTTTGTCAATTGATCTGTTGAAGAGACCAAAGAAAGAAAGGATCAAAATGCTCAAATCAAATAAAAATTTGAAGACAAGTTTGTTGCGTTTATTTTATGCTTGGTTCTTATTATCATGTCCTATTTAAAGTTTAATTACGCATTGTAGCAATTGTGTAAAAAAAAGAAATGTCTTTAACGTAAAATACTTTGATTAGAAAAGATTTTGCTTCTTGTTAATACACAACAAACAAAGTTACCTAAAAAATCCCAAAAATTTATGTACAGATTCAATGTATATAGGATTATTACATCAAACATCATGAATTCATAAAATGACATGCGAAATGAATCTGTGTCGCGCAAAAATATGTGAAACGTAAAGAGCTAAACTTTCAATATTTAATCAAAATTCGACAGAACTTTTATTATATATTCCCAACTGTATTTAACATAAAATTGGACAAAAAAACTTTTTGCAGCCGATTACAGATGTATGCATATTTATTATATTTCGAAAGTAAAGTATATAAATGATGCCATTTTTATTATTGTAAAATCATAAATAATCAATGTTTGCTGTTATCTAGATAATTAATTATTTAGATAAAGCAATTGCATTATTTCATTTTTGTCAAGAATATATTATCTATATCTTTATCTTGGATGGAAAGATGTCTCTTAAATCGGCCTTAAATTATCTAAAAAATAGTAGCTGTATTTAGATATCTAATTTAATAGAGAGAGAGAGAGAAAGAGAGAGAGAGAATCATTTTAGTTGTAAATTATATATACCACGTAGAAATCGCTTGTTAGATAACATGTTAAAAATAAAAATAATTCATAAATACGACGAAAAAAATTTTGTTAAAGGAATATTATCTGTATAAAACTGTTTTATTAATTTTATTTATTAAATAAAATTATTATTATCTATATAAATAATCTATATAATTCTATATATAAATAATAATATATAAATAATAATAAATAAATAATAATATATATAAACAATAAATCTATACAATTATATATATAAATAAATTTGCAATAGATTATTATAGTCAAAATTGTATATATCTTATCTTATCTTTATCCAGATGATTCCAATATCATCTATATATCTATGCAAAACACTTCACAAAACTGTATCCGCTGAACAGTTGAATGTCGTCGAATATTAATTCGGCATACGCGAGTCTCTGTGGATTTGCATAACTCGACGAGTCAAACGACGGATAATCCCGTGTATAACTACGACGCTGTAGAGAGAGAGATATAATATATATATATATGCATATACATATACCTATCTTGCAGGACGCACAATTCCCCATCAGTTCGCGGTCTCTTCATCGAGGATAATTACGGTGTAATTATACCTCTCGCATTTTTCGCTGTTTACACACGTTCATACAAAGAGAAAACAAACATCAAATTTCTTTTTCTTTCCCGTACATGTCCTTGCAAATTAGCGACTTATTCGCGCAACCACGAGTAAAATCTGCATTTCCGAGTTTGCCTATTGTATCATCAGTTTCGAATTAATTAATTTTTAGGACGTAATTTTTTAAGCATATACGTATGTGTATGCATGCAATTGATATTTAATAATACTCTTGACAATTTTCAGAACATGAAGCAATTTTCACGAGTTTATTTCAATTAAAATTCGGGAAATTAAGTATAAAAATATGAAAAACATGCTTCCATTTCATATAAATTTTTCAACGTTAATATGTAACATTTTAAGTATAATTTTTATTATTTATATTATTAATTATTTCTATATATATAATATTGTATATCTCCGATTTTAAAATTTTACAGTAATATTATAGGTAATAGTAATATTATATGTTTCTTTTTAGTTTCATATTTTCCAAAAATTGACTCGAAACATTAGTAATGTTTGAATAAAGTTAATGCATATTTTTTAAAGGAATCATTTTAACGTATTATACAATAATATTATAAAAAAATAAATTTAAAAGCATTCCATAAAATGAATTGAACTACTTATTATTTACATGTCTAAAACTATCTTCTTTTAATATCACGGAACCCCCAAAAAATAAAGAATTGTACCTTTCTCTCTCCTTCTCTCTTTTCATTTCTAGAAAATAAATATCGCGCGAAGTATTCCTGTTTCAACGGGAAAAGAGATATTCAGCAAGAAGATATTTTATTTGGATAACGGGGGAACATGGAATATATATTGAAAAATTGAAATGGTTGGACATCCGAATAATGGCGCTTCCGATAACGGAGATTCTGCCTTCTAGTCGATTACACTATTGTTCCGGTTTCAACAATATTGTTCGCGCTTCAATCGTTGGTCTCCAGTGTTCGACTTTCGCGATATCCGTGATATCGGTTCGATTCACTAATGGAGGAAACGACGTTTCGACGCTTTGCCGATCGCTCGGAAATATGGATATTTTCGGTTCGTTAGGGATTACAACCCAGCTTTAGCTGTAACTCTCTCTCTCGCTCCGCGTGTGGAATATTTATTCCACATCGTTCAATTCCCCAATCGGTGTTGCAATATTTTGCGCAATTTCTGTGGCATACCGATAACCTATGACGTTTATATCGCGTAATAATGACGACAAAAGTATTTTATAGTACTTGATAGCTACTTTTGCCCGACGACCGATTTAGCAACTGCGTTTCTATTCGCGACTCGATCGATGCTTAGTACATATTGTATGCACCTGGAATATCGCCGCATTTTTTCTCTTTTGACAGAATCTACAATATGATCAAATTTTTTCACGTGATTTGTATACCCTATTTTTTAAATTTTATACCAGTAAGAAAAAATAACAATTTGAAACATTTTTATTTGTATATAGATATATTTAAAAACGATTTCCTTATTATAAGTAATTAAAATATAACGGAAAAGATTTATATATACATATATATATATATATATTTGCATGTAAAAACATATTTAAAAAATGTAATATAGTATTATTAAATATAATAAATTATTAATTTCTTAGAATGTTTTAATATTTTAATTTTTAGATCTTTAATGAAACTTTAAAGGAATTTCTATGTGCAACGTAGTTGCTTGAATATACAAATTGACTAAAACAATAATAATGTTTGAACAAATCAAAAATGAAAATATTTCCGATAAATGTAGCATACAAATAAACACGATAAATTTTTTTACCTAAAAATATCAGTTGTTATCGGAACTTTTCGTTTCCTGCATATTCTATTTTAAATAAACTGGCAGAGCGAAATTCAAACAAATAATGCTTATTTTTGGCTTGTCAACTTGGAATTAATTTATAAAATAATTTTTCCAAAAATTTGGATTATCCAGCAGACTTGTTAGCGATTATTTTCCGGTTAACTGACGTATCCGCTGAATTTAAATCGACAAATTTAATCTTTATAATGCGAATCGATATTTTAGAGAGTTTAAAAAAATATATTTAATAGATAGAAAAAAACAGATTATAAAAACAAGCTTTAAATTGCATAAATAAATTATATAATAAAATTATAGATATTAAAAATATAAAAATGTACATGTTTAAATACATAGTACGATAATAATCGTCCAACCTCTCGTGCACAAGTAGAGCTGAATAAATCGAGAAGAAAGGTCTTTCACAGTTCTGCGATCTTCACAATAATTAACGAAGAATTAATTAAAGAAGATCGACTAATCCGCTTAAAATTAAGCTGTGTCTTTTCTAATCCTGCAAATGTTCGATATTTTAAAATTAATTTCTCAATCATTATTGCGAAGATCACAAAACAAGGGGTACTTTCTACTCAATTAAACCCGCTTTATCTACACACGAGAGATTTACAGAATTTACAATTTACGCACGTGTGCGCAAACGCATACTACGCATATACGGTGTCCCATTTTGAATAACACATTGATATTTTTGAATTGCAATTGTTTACTTCAAATATACGATAATTACGAAAAATCAATTTATGTGAAAAAATTATAATGGTCCTTTTTAAAAAACAGTAATTACGCTCTTGAAATTTCAAAATGTTTTCTGCTAAAATACAGCTTTGAAACATTTTTTGTGGGATGTTTTGATTTTTTAGAAACGTCAATGAAAAATTAAAATGCAGCATATAGAGAGTGTATCTAAATAAGTGCAAAAATTTTAAATGTACTCTTATATCTCTTCCTGAAGAGTTACACTTCTCTAAAGAAGGAGGTAAAAAGTAAGTCTTTATTTTTTTCCTCAGCAGACAAATTAAAGAAATGAAACTTGGTGAATACTTATCAATATTTGTTTTAATAAAAATTTAATTTTGACCTCTTTCTTCAGAAAAGTGTAACTCCTCGAATCAGGGATGCAAGAATATATGTTTATACATATAAGAAATCCCCTTTAATTTTCGTCAAAAAGATCATCTAAAATTTTGTGCGCTTATTTTATAATATACACACACAATTTTTTCAGTTTGCTAACGAGTCGTTTCCTTTAATATTTCTTTCCCGCAGTTAAGGAAATCTAGCAATGCTCGTGAAACTTTTGGGGAAACTTTCAGTATAACTTGAACATTGAGTAATATGTGCACGTGATAAAGAGCCAAGTTCCAACCGACGGCAATTAAAATTTTCGGCAACCGCGCGAGCTGGAGCAGCTCTTCCTCCTCCCTGAAAAAAAAGAGCCTCGAGCTTTGGGAGAAACTAGCAACCATTAGCGAGGAGAATCCCTTACGCCCAAGTTCAGTCCTCGTAGGGTGAGCGAAAACGAAAGGGAGAGAAGCGGAGGAGAACGAGGCGGCCCATTTCACGGGCTTTAAACACTCCGCCCCGGAATAGAGGAAGAGAGAGAGAGAGAGAGAGGAAGATAGGGGAGGAAAAAGGAGGAAAAAGGGGATGCCCGCACACGAGCAGAATCTAATTCCAGCCATTCGCCCGCTACTGATTTCTTGCTTGCTGCCTTCTGGAGGCAAGGTGGAGACTTTTTGCGGCGGATACGCGCGATATCAACCCCTGCCCGCCATTTGCTCCTCCGTTCCGACGTTCACTTCCGGTTGCCTTCTCTTTCTACGCGCGAAAGAAAGCCCCAGTTTCGGTCTAAAGAGAAATGATGATGCATACACGCGGGTGAACGATGAGGGAATGGGTGAGAATAGGGGTGACGCGTGGAAGAAATGGAACAATTCGCTTATATCAAACAGCGATTTGTCGACGGTCAACATGACAAAGACATTAGGCGGGAGGAGCGATGACTCCTTCAGATTTATTAAAGGGAACGGCGCGGCGCGGCGGTTTAAAGAGAACTGCGATGACAAAAAAAGAGCGCGAAGGGAAATAGAGATCTAGAGATCCCGACGCAGTCGGGAAATTCACCCCCTAAGCGCTCTCAAAAGAGGTCACACACGTGGACAAATTGATTTTGTATTACACGTGCAGGCAAAGTGGCACTTTGTGTGCGTGTTTTCTGTGCGGAAAGCAGCCGATTTCCCTTCCGCCATCTAGCGGCGACGCGGTGAGTGAATAAGCCGCGTTTAAAGCCATTGCCCACGGCTTCAGCCGTGGACAATGACTTTGAACACGGCTATTCGCGCACCGTGCCGCCGCAAGGCGGCGTGCGATCGGCCACCTCGCGCACAGAAAACGCGCACAAAGCCACTTTGCCTGCACTTGTAATACAAAATAGTATGTGTATCACGTGCGGATTGACAATTGTTCACTCGTGTGGGGTGGTCGCACTCGTGACCAATTGTCAACTTTCCGCACTTGATACACAATATACTATTTTTGCTCTACCATTCCTTCAAAAGTTTGCCCGTCTATCTGTCTGCATTTCCTTCCCTCCTTTGTTTTTTATCTCTACTTGTTAAATGCAAACAACGCTTTAGAATTAACGATTTCTAATTTTTCTCGCACTTTCACTTGGAAATAAATTCTTCTCTTCTAGTTTCGTTCGTTTAAAAGAAAACTCGGAAAAAATCCAAGTTACTATTTTCTGTTATTCTCCACCGATAAAAATAAAATTTCTGCATATAAATGTAGATGTAACATTCAATTCCAAGTGTAATTAATTTCGATTATTTATTTAATCGGAAAATTATAGAAAATTCTATGTATACCGTATTTCTAATATATCTATACGTCAATCCCGATTTTTTTTCTTTTTTTTTTTCTCATTCGATGAAATAGAATAAAACTTTTCTGCATTCTGTTAACGCAGTGAAGCGTGACGCGCTAGATGAAGATCCGGACCGAAACAGAAACCGAAGACAACAAAATGGAACCGACATTCACAATCATTTCAATTGATCGCGCACTCGTGTAGTTTCTATAAAACTCCACACAAATAAGTTCAAACATAATCTTTTTCCTCTTTTCCATTTCCATTCCGTCCTCGTTCTTCTCTCCCTCCTCCTTTTACGCTTTCGTCTCGGGCTTTCAGCAGGAACCCCCAATAAACGTTGAAAAAAAAAACGAAGAAAAAAAGGAAGAAAGTGAAGAAAGAGGGAGGAAGAGTTGACAAGTTTTTTTCTGCGACTGATCGAAAGCGTTCTCGAGAGAAAAGAGCTTTTCGGAGTACGGGAAAAATTCTGATAGCTCAAGGAGGTGGAGGAGCACGCTTGGATCATAGATCGATGTGGAGACAAACATTTCCAATCAGAGCGAAAAAGGAACCGAGGAACGTCGCCTTTCCAATCTTTTTTTCTCCCCGACAAGATTCTAAGTAAGAGAGAGCGAGAGAGAGAGGGAGAACGTAACAAGGGGCCGTCGATTTTTATCGAGTTACAAAAAGCAAGAAATTAGCGCTAAGTGAGCGCACAGAGAGAGCTAAAGCTTAGAAATTAAATTTCCTCGGCCAGATGTTTCATCCGTTTTTCCCAAATAGATGTCGGCTCCTTTCCTGCGCAACCGTGTCCACGGCCGGAAAACAATAATGGGAACCGACGAGGACTCGAAGAGAATGGGGACAAAGCCCCTAAACGTTGTATTTAATCGTATATACCGAAATAAACATCAATACTAACTTTTTGAACAACGTCCAAGTCTGGCTTCTTCTCTCGGCTTAAATGATTGCGATCCAAATTATGTCGCCATGTAATTCGAATCATTTTTCTTACTTGATAAAGAAACACTACTTATTGCTAGTGTTTATTTTTATATATTTATAATATATATTCCTCCCCAATCGTCGAAAATTTCTTTTCATTTTACATATAATTATTTTATAATTTTATACAAAATAATTTATCACTCACCAAAATCGTAGACTTGCGCTTCAAACCCCACTGATGACTGCAGAATTGGCCGATTTTTTATACCACAGATAATCACTGAATTTCCTAAAAAAAGGACGAATAAAATTATAGAAATTAATAATTAATATAATAAAATTATAGAAATTAATAATTAATATAATAAAATTAACAAAGCTGCTCAAATTAAATTAAGCTAAATTTAATTTTAAAATTAATAAAATGATATCTTTCCCTTCGATATAATATACATAAAGCTAAATTAATGTTAATTAATTAATTGATAATTAAAAGCAATTTCCAATTTTAAAATATTCTATAAAGAAGAAAAGCAAAGTGCAAAATTGATTTCGCTGCAAGTTACAATAAATAAATGATTATATTAATTATCAATAATGGGAAGCAAAGCGTATGCAACGAAATTTTTACTTCACGTCTCGTATAATTGCTCAAATAAACAAACATTTAAAAAAATGAAAACTTTTCGTGAAAACGCTTCGATTTCGAGTTTAATAAAATACGATATGGTTCCGCCACTTTTATCAATTGCTAATTTTTTTTATATAAAAAAAATATCTATTTGGCGATCTTAAAATATTTTAGTTGCGCGATCATCCCTTTAACTAATTATTGCTATATTATTAGAAGTTCTATGCATTATTTCCGCAACAAAACTGCTACATTAATCGCTGTAGCGACATTAATTCGATTTGTTGTTCATGGAAACCATTCGGTTGTTATTTCGCGGCTGTGCACGAATATTGGCTCGCGCGCGCAGAATATCAAATTACGAGTGCGAATAATTAATCGAGCGATAGAATCGAGCATCGTTCATAACCGCGGAAACTGGCTTCTCGCGACGACGCAAATTTAGGAACTTTAAAAGGCCAGATAATCGAGAGATAAACTCAAACATTCACATTGCGATAGCACCGCTGAATTTTGATCGTATAACGCGCAACATTCCTTTTAATTTTATATTTCATATTTTTTTCATTTATATTTCTTTTTTCATTTATATGCGGAAAAGTATGTCACATCGCACTTTTACTGTGCTTTTTCAACAGAATTAAAATATTTTTAGGTGTTGACGTTCTCTCATTAAGTAATTTGTTGATAAGTGACGTTTCTAAATTTATGATTAAAAAATTAAATTTATTATTAAAGCATTTTGAAGCGTTGACACAATTTTTAAGATACATTTTCCTATATCGTGCTGGAACTATTTACTAAATTTGTTTTTTTTACTTAGATGTTTTTTTATATATTATATTTATATTTTTGTGAGCTACAAAAAGTATTTTTGTTAAATTTTTGAAAAGAATTTATGATTATAAATATGACATTCTTTTAAATATGTTTTATTACAAACTGAAAATTTTTGTAAAAAATGAACTTCGTTATTGTTATAATTTTTTTTATTTTATTGTTAGAAATAATTTAGCAAAATTATTTCTTTGCCAGTTTTCTTACAATTTTACTATTTACCTTTAATATTTAACACACTTTCCTACTATTATATATTATTTGAAATTATGTTACATTATATTTTATGATACATCTTTCTCCGCATGTCATCGTCACGGATCACGAAAGTCACCCTCAGTCACAATCACGTAATAGCTTCTACGACGCTTGAGGGAAGGAGAAAAAAATGTGACGTCATGGCGGAAATAGAAATTAGGGAGCTCACGAAGCGAATCACCCCTGGAACTCTCTTGTCTCCTAAACTACCACCGTTCTTAAATCTTTTGCGGGACCGACATCGCGGTTCATAAACTATTATTTAGTAGAATGCAGTTAAACGCTCTCGTTTCATTCGAAGAGAAAGAGAGAAAATGGATGAATGCGTCTGTCTGTGTGTATAGTACATGAACACACTTGCTTCTCAAAAGTGAGTTTCTGATTTATTATATCGCCCGCCCTATGATTTTTTTCCGAACATTAATATCGATCGATGATAGAGGACCATCGCGTGATTCATTGCCGAGGTGGCATTCTCTTAAATCAATTTAAGTACATCGAGGCGACACATGAAGTGTTCCATCACTGGACATTCCATGCCGAAAAAGCTGACAAATGTTATGCTACAACACTCTTTTCATTGCTGAATGCAATGTCATTTCACATTAATTTGTTTTATGGGGTGCTATATATTGCAAAAGTTGTTGTTTATGTGTTGCGTTCAAAAACAGATATTCTCCAAAATTGTGCATACTGTTGCTTGAATAAATCACTTTCTTATATTAAATCTGTTCTAATACAGTTTTAATATAGATTATTATATTTGGCTATAATTATAAAAATTTATATTAGATATATATATATATGTATAATAAATTTTATATTACATACAAGAATTCTGTTTCAACATTTTTCTTAAAAAAATGTTTTATAATTTTATATATAAAAATAATATTATTTATAAATTTTATATATATATTTTTTGCACGATGTATATACTTTAAACATTTAAAAAAATAATTCACTAAATACATTGTTTATAAACTATTGTCTTAAAGTTTTAAAATGCTCTCTAGAAAATATATAACTTTCTTCTCTTTTAATCATATATTCTCTTTAATTCTTAGCTCTCGCTTCACAATAACTAAAAGCCCTGGAAAAATATGGATTATTCAATTTCATATATTGCAAACATTATTAGTTTATTAACACAACGCTTGTTTAATCGAGTTGCATGTACAAATAAATAAGCGCAAATTCGATAAACTGCATTAGCTAAGCCCATCAGGCAAGCTTTCAAATTTGATATCTTAAAATACTGCGCCATGAATGGCTTTTCCATTCAATTACCTTTTCGATTGTCATTGTTGGCATTAATTTCAATGAATCACAACAGTGATGTAGAATATTTAATGAAATGGAAATAAATAAATTTCACCGATATATTGTCAGTAAAAAAAACAAAAAAAAATATAGATTTGCCGGAGTGTAAAACGCTTTTTTCGGGAAATCAGATAAAATGGCGTCTCCTAACATCGTGGCGCCGTTTTCTTCTTTCCTAGTCCTCTCTGTCAAGAAATCGAGCTTTGCTGTTAAATCGAATCCGACAGACGCGACTTGCAAGTTATAAACTGCCGAGTCAGATCTCCAAAGAAATATCTTTTCGACAATTTGTATTCTTCTTAACTATACGTGAATAAATTCTGTCTAGTATATAATATTTTTTTAAAACTAATATTATTTTATATAAAAATGTATTTTGATTAAAATTTTATTTTAATAAAATTAATTTTTTAAATAAAAAAATTAAAACTTTTTTATATAAGTAAACAGCCAAATATTTTAAATAATGTATTTTATATAAATTAATACAATTGTCGCTCGTATATTGAAAACAAAGTGATAAATATAAGGCCAACTTATCGAGCTGAATATTCGAGATGTTCAGTCAACTACCATTTATTACATGTATAAATTATAAAACTACAGTCATTATATTAAAACTAACGCAAATTACAATCATTCTATAAACGTTTCGACCGCACGCGGTCTTCTTCAGTATAATTATTGAAATATAAATTCTTACAATTCACATAATATCGAAATTTAATTATAGTTATTCAGAATCAAGGGTTTTTGAGCAATTAACGCGTGTTTCAATCCGTCCTGTCCAACAATGTTCGCCTCGATATGATCCCTGATTTTGTTCAGATCTCGGATAGTTTCATCGTTAATATGCGAGAAATTAACCCGTTCCGTAGGCGCTGCGATTAATAAAAAATTACCGATCAACGTATGTCCAAATTATAATATGTATCCCCTACAATTGGTAGTATGCTTACCTATCATCGTTCTTCTTGACAATTTTGCTACTTATTAACAGTTATTAAGGATGACACATAACAAACCAACAATACAGAAAGACAGCTCATTTTAAACTCTACTTGATCGGAGAGCGTGCGTGTTTATATATGATCTAATATCTATGTTTTACTCGTTAATGTCCTATTTGTCCTATTATTATTTCTTGTTCGCTAATATATCCAAAATATCAAAATACGACTCGCTAAGTAACTCAGTATCTTTGTTTAAATTTAGTCCATTTTTTTGTTCCTTGATATGTAGCATCTCAGAAATGAGTCTTTTATAATAATTATTTTCGTTGTCCATGATCTTAACATTGTCCCAATTAAAAGTATGATGTTCATTTATTATGTGTTCAGAAATTACTGAATGTTTCGTTGAGTCCAATCTAATATTATTTTCATGTTCTTTCATTCGCGTCTGCAATTGCCTCTTTGTTTGGCCTACATAAGATGCATTACAATTATTGCAACTGATCTTATAAACCACATTCGAATTGCATGGATGTTTAGTTTTATCTTTCTGCGCTTTAATAATATTATCCAGTTTGTTGAGACATCTATACCCTACCATACAATTTTTATTTTTTACCGAGGAAACAATCATTTCTGAGATCCCATCTATATACGGAATGACAAAGAATTTTTTATTGACCGAGTCATTTCCTATACTTTTTGTTCTTTCTATGTTGGCCTGTCTCTCTATAATGCTCCCCTTAGATATGATGTGTTCTATCCGATGATTAATTTTGTTAAAAATCAGATCAAGAGGGTAACCATTGCTTCTGAGTATATTAATAATTAACTCCAAATTTTTATTAAAAAATAGTGGATGTGATAGTAATAGACATCTGTCTACAAGGTTATATATTATTCCAATTTTGTGGCATAATGGGTGGTTTGAATAAAATGATAACGTCCTTCCTGAGAAGGTTTCTTTTTGATACCAGTCTATATATATTTTGTTATTAATAATTTTAAGTGATAAATCTAAGAAATTCAAGCTATGGTTAACCTCTTGTTCGACCGTGAATTTAAGTCTTTCATGATAGTTGTTAAAATTATTCACAATCTGAGTCATATTAGTCATAGAGGTGGCCACTATTATGTCATCCACATAACGAAAATAAAACAAACATTCCAAATTCAACGCTTTGAGAACTGTATCCTCAAGATCTTGCATAACCAGGTCTGCAATAATTGGTGATAACGGTGACCCCATAGGGGTCCCAAACGTCTGTTTATAAATTATGTCATCAAATGTAAAATATGTAGAAGTCAATATGAATTTTATACCCCCCAAAAATTCGTTTTTCGGTATTTTAGTATTTATTCCAATGCGATCCCATCTATCGTTAATACCGTCAATCGCAAGATCCAGAGGAACGTTCGTAAACAAAGACACCACATCCAAGGAAAACATCCTATCATTCTCATCAATCTTTTTACCAGACAATATGCTGTACAAATCAAAACTATTATTAATATGACTTTTCGCTTTGGGTAGACTAGTTCGTAAGGTGTTTTGTAAAAACGAAGCCAGCGAGTATAGAGCTGTATCAACCGATGAAACTATGATTCTAACTGGATAGTTTTCCTTATGGATTTTAGGTAATCCATACGCTTTTGGAAGGAGAGAATCACTACAACGTAATTTATAATATTCGTTTTTTGAAATATAATCTTCCTTAAGCCATCTCTTCAACAAATCATTCCAATCGTTCTCTATTTTTTTGCACGGATTTTTTTTAACAATAGTGTAAGTGTTGACATCTTTTAAAACGTTTTCCATATTTCAAAAAACGAATATTATAAATTACGTTGTAGTGATTCTCTCCTTCCAAAAGCGTATGGAATACCAAAAAACGAATTTTTGGGGGGTATAAAATTCATATTGACTTCTACATATTTTACATTTGATGACATAATTTATAAACAGACGTTTGGGACCCCTATGGGGTCACCGTTATCACCAATTATTGCAGACCTGGTTATGCAAGATCTTGAGGATACAGTTCTCAAAGCGTTGAATTTGGAATGTTTGTTTTATTTTCGTTATGTGGATGACATAATAGTGGCCACCTCTATGACTAATATGACTCAGATTGTGAATAATTTTAACAACTATCATGAAAGACTTAAATTCACGGTCGAACAAGAGGTTAACCATAGCTTGAATTTCTTAGATTTATCACTTAAAATTATTAATAACAAAATATATATAGACTGGTATCAAAAAGAAACCTTCTCAGGAAGGACGTTATCATTTTATTCAAACCACCCATTATGCCACAAAATTGGAATAATATATAACCTTGTAGACAGATGTCTATTACTATCACATCCACTATTTTTTAATAAAAATTTGGAGTTAATTATTAATATACTCAGAAGCAATGGTTACCCTCTTGATCTGATTTTTAACAAAATTAATCATCGGATAGAACACATCATATCTAAGGGGAGCATTATAGAGAGACAGGCCAACATAGAAAGAACAAAAAGTATAGGAAATGACTCGGTCAATAAAAAATTCTTTGTCATTCCGTATATAGATGGGATCTCAGAAATGATTGTTTCCTCGGTAAAAAATAAAAATTGTATGGTAGGGTATAGATGTCTCAACAAACTGGATAATATTATTAAAGCGCAGAAAGATAAAACTAAACATCCATGCAATTCGAATGTGGTTTATAAGATCAGTTGCAATAATTGTAATGCATCTTATGTAGGCCAAACAAAGAGGCAATTGCAGACGCGAATGAAAGAACATGAAAATAATATTAGATTGGACTCAACGAAACATTCAGTAATTTCTGAACACATAATAAATGAACATCATACTTTTAATTGGGACAATGTTAAGATCATGGACAACGAAAATAATTATTATAAAAGACTCATTTCTGAGATGCTACATATCAAGGAACAAAAAAATGGACTAAATTTAAACAAAGATACTGAGTTACTTAGCGAGTCGTATTTTGATATTTTGGATATATTAGCGAACAAGAAATAATAATAGGACAAATAGGACATTAACGAGTAAAACATAGATATTAGATCATATATAAACACGCACGCTCTCCGATCAAGTAGAGTTTAAAATGAGCTGTCTTTCTGTATTGTTGGTTTGTTATGTGTCATCCTTAATAACTGTTAATAAGTAGCAAAATTGTCAAGAAGAACGATGATAGGTAAGCATACTACCAATTGTAGGGGATACATATTATAATTTGGACATACGTTGATCGGTAATTTTTTATTAATCGCAGCGCCTACGGAACGGGTTAATTTCTCGCATATTAACGATGAAACTATCCGAGATCTGAACAAAATCAGGGATCATATCGAGGCGAACATTGTTGGACAGGACGGATTGAAACACGCGTTAATTGCTCAAAAACTCTTGATTCTGAATAACTATAATTAAATTTCGATATTATGTGAATTGTAAGAATTTATATTTCAATAATTATACTGAAGAAGACCGCGTGCGGTCGAAACGTTTATAGAATGATTGTAATTTGCGTTAGTTTTAATATAATGACTGTAGTTTTATAATTTATACATGTAATAAATGGTAGTTGACTGAACATCTCGAATATTCAATGTATTTTATTTTATAACAAAATAAACTATATCAATCATACATAGTTAATTTTGTTACTAAATAATATAAAAGATTAATAATTATTTATAATTAATTACCTTATTCAAAAAAATATTTTCTTCAAAAAAATATAATTTTCTTTGTATTTAGATATGTATATTTTTCTTTAATTTTATTACTATCCCAAAAATTATGGAGAAAAATATAATAAGACGTTTTTATGAAAAAAAGAAGAAACTTGGTCATTTCTATTATAGTCATAAATACACGAAAGAAAACTGAACGAATCCTCTTATGTATCCTATAGATATTATATTTTATTTCGAAGTAACTAACTGTGTGAATCGCTAAGATCGATCCGAGAGAACTGTAACGAAAGTAGAATTTGAAGCTCTTAAATTTATTTCGGTATCTTGCAGATAATAGGTAAGATATCAAGTTATCAAGTTATCAAGTTATCAAGTTATAAACTAGGAAATGATGTTTACACCCGGAATACTGCTACTACATTCAAAGTTTTCGGGAACGATATAGTCGAAGGATGATTCACCCATTAGAGAACGTAAGTAGGTGGTAATAGGAGCAAAATGAAAGGGCAAGCCCTTTCTCTCCCCTCTTTATAGAGAGGAAAGGAATTTCTGATAACAAGACTTATTAAGCGTTTCGCAGCAAAATTTTGACGGAATCGCACTAATTTTCGAGACAGAAAAAGTAATAAAAATATTAATTTGCTCTATAAAAATCTTGTTAAAATCAAAAAATAAAGAAATTGCATTTTTTAATAAATGTTTAAGTTTTTTCAATTGTAGATTCTTGGAACTCACAATTTTTTTATCATATATATTTAAAAAAATATGTTTTATATGTTTTGGGATTTTATTCAGGAAATAACGAAAAATTTCTTTTACTGCACAGTTTGACAGCACAATAAAAAATTAATTTAATAATAGAAAAGTTACAAAAATTGTATAATTCTTAAAAATGTATTTTCGGAACAATTTGTAGTCATTGTGTTTTTGGATTTTATTAATAATTTATAATTTCAAAAAGTGTTTACATATCGATTACCCTTCCTGTCTTCTATTTTTTGTCATACTCTATTTGTGCACAAAGTACATTAATTCCTAGTTTTAATATTCCATAAATTATGCTTACATTAGTTTAGAAATGAAATAGTATAATAGTAATTATGTGTTTGTGTACGTCAAATCGATCTAAATCCAGAGTGTGAATCGTTAAATATTTATGCAATTGACAATGTATGTTTTCGCACATTTATAATATATTATAAATATACCATACTTATCACATTATAATGATCAAAAAATAGCAACATTGCTGCTTTCTTGATCCGATTAATTTCGTTCCATAAAAAAAAAAACAAATTGCAGTCTGCTAGTCAAGAATTTTATTCGCAGTCTGCTGAGAAAAATCGATACCCACTCTTATATTTAAAATTTATGTACATTGTTAAAAAAATGAAGTGAATCCGAATATAAATAGTAAATATAACGCTGTATATGCATGACCCGAGGTCTCTTTCGTTCTTTCAGTTCGCCCTCGTGAACAAAGAGCGAATATCGATCGCATGCGAAAGGAATGCAAAGCGACTTTAGGCGCATCGTGATCCGAAATATCCAGGGTGGAATTGAGAGCCCTGTGTAAAACCCGGACGCGAAATCCTTCGCGAGCCTCGGCTCCATTACTTCGTCATCAGTGTCGTTATTACGTGATGTATACGTCTCTCTGCTCTTTTCTCCACCCTCGTCATGATGTCTGATATCCAGACGGGTCGCTTTTCCGATGACACAAACACTCCTACCCCATTAACTTCCATCTAACAATTCTCCGAGCGAGAATATATAGACTCGTAGAATCCATTCATGAGCACGTATAGCCCGAAGTTTGCACGTGTGCCTCGGTGTATACTTATTGTTAGATAAAACGATAAATCATTCCAAACGTGGATTCATCGTCAACGTCTGGCTTGCGATTCGTGTCACTTTCAGTTAATTAACGAGATTCTGCTAAATAAAGCTTGTCGTGGAAATTAATAACGATTTAACCGTTGTACGTCGCAAAGTCGCGTATAAATTTTCCAACGTTCTGCACTTTTATAAGAAAGAAATGTTTTAAACGTACGACGTGACATTTTGCACAAAAGTTTGCAATGCGTAATTTCGTAAAGACTTTATATTAATATTTTTATCTTGAGAAATGTTTTATTTTATAGAAAGATTTTAGAAAGGCAAAATTACTCGGACAGATGCTTTCTTTTTATCTCGAGATTGATCGTTCCTTTTTTAAACGCTGAACATGAATCTGATTTTCAAATTGCTGCACTACATCATAATTTTGAGAAATTTACAATTAAAGTTGCAAAAAAGAACTATTTTTGCGATTTTTATCATATTGTAGTTACAATATGCGACATGCCGGAGAAGTTTTATTATAAGCAAAATAAAATATGTTGTTAGGACTTTCAACCCTGAAAGGAAATGTTTGATTAATTATGATTAATAAGATATTCATGATTTTAAATATGGCAAATAAAGTTGAAGTTAATATAATTTAATTAGGTCATGACGATTTTACCAAATGCAATTATGTTTATTTAAGTATAGATGTTCCTTTTTAGATCGCTAAACCTTAAATATCAAAATTGCCAAATTTAAAATAGTGAAACTTGGAAATATATTTAGATTGTTATAAACTCTCCATATTGAATCCATCATTTTAAATGTTATGATTTTGACATTGAATTTGTATTCAGTGACATGAAAAATATACAAGTTTAAATAAACATAGTTGTAAGTTATCACCACTAATTTCCGCAATACACCTCATATTTAATCAATCATGGATATCTTCTTAATTATATGACACTAAAAATTCCTATTAAGAGTTAAAAGTTCTAACAATATATTTTATTTTGATTGCAATAAAACTTTTCCAACATGTCACATATGTAGCCAGTGTTTGCTGTTATCTAAAAATTATATAGATAATTATCTAGATGAAACTTTGGCATCATCTTAGCTTTGTATAAATAATAAAAATATGTATTATTTACATCTGTATCTTAGATAAAAAAAAGTGTTATCTTTACAAAATTATCTAGAATAACGTTCAGATAATTTGGTTTAGATTCATAGCACATAAAAATGCTTAAGTAGTAGAATTTAAAGCGATAAAACTTATAAATAAAATTATAAATATCTTTTTATACCTCTTTTATAATTTACATTTTTTATAACTGTTTACATAAGCAGTCTTAAAAATTATTATATTATTTAAAAATTATCTGAATCGCCATATAATTGTAGCTATATTTAAAACAAAATCATTTTTGTCTTCTCAAAGATAAATTTACATATTTTTATCTACAACATAGAAAAAAGCTCTTTTTCGCAATTTCAATTTTAAATTTCTCAAAATGTAGTGATGGAATTTGGAAATTCGTTCGAATCTCGTTTGTTACATATTTTTATCTACAACATAGAAAAAAGCTCTTTTTCGCAATTTCAATTTTAAGTTTCTCAAAAATGTAGTGATGGAATTTGGAAATTCGTTCGAATCTCGTTTCAGTGTCTTTTTTTCTCAAATCTCCCTCTCTGCATCCCCCAACATTTCGTAATGACAAACCGAAATGATGGTCATGCTGATTGCGAATTGTGTGTGACATAGGGCGTAACGTTAAGATGTCAACGATCAGGTGGACAATCGCTTACGCTTACGTAAAATTTAAAGCGATAAAACTTATAAATAAAATTATAAATATCTTTTTATACTTCTTTCATAATTTACATTTTTTATAACTGTTTACATAAGCAGTCTTAAAAATTATTATATTATTTAAAAATTATCTGAATCGCCATATAATTGTAGCTATATTTAAAACAAAATCATTTTTGTCTTCTCAAAGATAAATTTACATATTTTTATCTACAACATAGAAAAAAAGCTCTTTTTCGCAATTTCAATTATAAATTTCTCAAAAATGTAGTGATGGAATTTGGAAATTTGTTCGAATCTCGTTTCAGTGTCTTTTTTTCTCAAATCTCCCTCTCTGCATCCCCCAACATTTCGTAATGACAAACCGAAATGATGGTCATGCTGATTGCGAATTGTGTGTGACATAGGGCGTAACGTTAAGATGTCAACGATCAGGCGGACAATCGCTTACGCTTACGAATGTCCTTAATGGAATTGCTGTTGCGGAGGTATTGGTCTTAAGCGGCGAGGTTAACGCGGTTTCGGGCGATACATCAGGCCTTGAATGCGCGCTCCAGCGATTCTGGCGAATCGCCAATTATTTGGGTTAATGGGTTAAAGGGGACGTGTTATCGTGATATCAGTTACCGAAACAAAGCGAGTAGCATTGCGCTCGCGGAATACGTATCTCAAATTTAACGCAAATTTCGAAGCGTCAATGGAACAACTATCGAACGATGATCGTATAAACATTAGGTATGTTTCTCTTCTTCGCAATTTTAAGCCTCCCTCATACAGCAGAAAATATTTTTCAAAACTTTGAAAAATATTCCTTAAAAGATCAAATAATTCTCGAAAATATTTTTCAAATGTTTCCATGTCCATTTTTTCATGTTTTAAAAATATTTTTGAATATAGATTTAAACTAATATTTCAAAAATATATGTATCAAATATTTCAGAAAATATCTGAGCGATAAAAAAAAATATTCTAAAAAATGTTATCACAAAACATTTTTAAATCATTTTAAAATATTCTTAAAATCATTTTCAAATGTGTCTATGCAATATTTTATAAAAATATTTAGAAATATTTTGTGCTGTATGGGCCTCGCGCTTTTAAAATTGTCAAAAGTCGCATTTTTTCTCCTTCATACTTTTCATTCTAAATTGACATCTTTTTATTATACCTTATTGTTAGATTTATCATATAGGGTATCTATTAGATATACAGGATAATTCTAAAAAAGTGTGAAGAAATTTACGAGATGATTCTTTGTCAATAATTAAAGAGGCTCTTTCGTATACTTCTATATTCATCCCTGAAAAATAATATTCTTCCCAAGAGAAGGTAAAAATTCAGTTTTTATTTTTATTTCTTCTTTCCTCAAATTTTAGACAAGTTAAAAACATATAATAAAATGTGTGGACATTTTCTACTAGTAAAAAGAATACTCATTAATATTTTTTATCCTCCCGTCTTATATAAGGATGAAATTAGCAACTCCTATTTAATTTTTTATTAGACTGTTTTAATGGGTCAGAATATAATTATCTAAAAATATACGCGTTTGAAAGCTTGATTCCTTTCTTTTATTTATTTAATCTTTTTTCGTAAAATTAATAGTTTATAAGAAAATAATTAAAATACACTATTGTGCAAGCAAAACAAAAGTATAGTAAATGTTGGAAAAAAAAGAACAAAAACAAAATTTGAGAAAAAAATTAAAAAGTAATTTCACCTTCTTCTGTGGAAGAGTGTAATTCCTCCAGGAAGAGATCCTTCTTCCGAAGTATATGTTTACATAAATGACTCCTTCCTTCTTTAATTTTTAACGAAGAATTATCTCCTAAAATTTTTCGCACTTATACTTGGAATTACCCTGTATATATGTATATAAATTTTCATATTAATTTTTTGCAAATTAACTTAAAAAAGATATTAAAAAATATATAAAGAGAAAGTATAATTTTTAAAAAAATTATTTTATACAATGTATATATATATATATATTATGCATGTAATAAAATTTTAAAAAATGACGGATTTTCTGCCTTAACAAATATATTTGAAATACCCTTTAATTGAGAACTTATAAAAAAATAAATACAAAAATCATTCCCTGACACAGAGTATGTACTCGCACGTACCTAACGTATCTCGCGAACATGTTTTCGCGTTAGGTAATAAAATCGAAATTTGTCCCTGCTCGCCCCTCTCAAAGTCAGATTTTCCCTCTCCCTTTCTCCCTTGTAAGAACGGGAGAAAAAAAAAAGGAGCGTGCGACAGCGTCCGAAACCGGAGCGGTGCATTGTCCGAGAGCAAGTCGCATGTCGGCCGGTGCCGTCTGCGACTATACTTCATAGCTCGCTCGTATGCAAGTTTAATCTTCTGGAAGTAACGCAAATGCGGTAGAGTGCGAGTTCCGCCACCCTGCGCCCTCCGCACACACACACACGTACGTGTATACAACGGCGTTGCCTCTCTCTCTCCCTGAATAATGCATTTATGTGCTCCGCGTGTCCACGGATTCGCCGCGCGCGTCGACTATTCGGGCGTGTCAGGAGAGCGCGAGGACGTATTTCGAGGGCTACCCGTTAAGTTCCCCGTATTGTGCGCGTGCTCGTGATTGCGATATTTACATCTTGCGCGAGAGCGACATATTAATGTCGCATAGAAAGATATACCGACTGCGCGCCGCAGTTTCGCACCCGGCGATGTTTCGCGTTTCGCAGATATGCAGTGCAAGTAATTGCACTCGAGTATCAATTTCCATGAGGAGACTTGTTTTCGCGGGGAAACGCGCCTAATGCACTTATTATTAATATTTATCTCAATTTCAAGCTTTTTTTCTATTTTTATATCAAAGCAGACAGTTCAAAAAATATTTACATGTTTTTAATGATATATTAAATAATTATATTTAAGGATTTTTTTCGTATTTACTCTATAAATGAAAATTATTTTATTATATCATTAATATTAAAAGATTTCTCATAATCATTCAGAAATCGCTTAATGCACATATTATCGATATTTATCTGAATTTCAAGTTTATTTTGTATTTTTGCATCAAAGCAGACAGTTCAAAAAATATTTATATGTTTTTAATAATATATTAAATAATATATTTAGGGATTTTTTTCGTATTTACTCTATAAATGAAAATTATTTTAATATATCATTAATATTAAAAGTTAATATATTAACATATTATTTCTCATAATCCTTTACAAATCGCTTTTTTATTTATTTTTTTGTCATCATATACAGAGTGTCCCGTAGGAAATTGCTGAAACTAATTAGCTGTTATTTTTTAATGCATGCAATTATTGAGGAAAAAATTATGTTGAAAGGAGAAAAGTTTTTAATAGATATAAATAAAACGTTTATATACTAGTTTATTTTAATGAAAAAAATTAATGAAAAAATGCGTGATTATTGTTATTAAAATAAATTTTGTTCAAGAAGCATAATGATGCTGTTTGCTTTTCTAAAGCTTAGAATAGTAGCATGATGCATCGTCGCGATGACTCGCTTTAGTTGTTATCATATCAAAGCTTATTCTCGACGTAATTGAAACTAATTTGCGATCGCCTTGGAAGAGATGCTCTCGTAATTCATGCCGCGAGGGTTAATGCACCATTTGTAAACGAAATGTAAATATGAAAACCGTGGGTGGAGCAAACTTAAGATGTACTTATCACATTGTCAATATACTTCACAATACTTAATAAAATTAAATTTAACTTGATACATTATGCAAATATCTGAATATGCAATAAAAGAAAATTCAATTTAATTTAAATTTCAATTTAAAGTATTTAAATACTGCAGCAATATTATTTCTCATCGTATAGCTATATAAATGTGTGAAAAAAATTTAGCTTATTAAATTATTTGGATATTTAATTATTCTGCAATGAACAAACAAATTTTAATTTTTCACAAATATATATGCAATAAAGAAATGCAATAATAAAGTAATGTGCAATGAAATGAAATGCAATTTAATTTAATATAAATTTAAATTTAATATATTTAAATACTGTAACATTCCGCAATATTATATCTCATTATAACTGTACGAAAAAATGGCTTAATAATTTATTTTGATATTTAATTATTCTGCGGTACAAAAAAATTTTAATTTTTAACGAACTCAGCTCAATATATAACATACATAATTTAAATTTTTTATTTTCAATTAACTGAATAATCTTATAAATTTAATAATTATACATAATTAAATACATAATTATACATAATTAAATCATTAATGAAATAGTTCACATCCCTTTTTATAATTAATCTTTCAATCAGATGTGTTGTTTATTTTGTAAAATTTTAAAATTATATTGCCTTTCTTCACAACAACATATAATCATCTAGCGAAATTACATTTCTTGAATAAATTGGTACACACGTACGTAATTTGTTAGCAAGCAAATATCTCACGTAATAAATAGTTAAATTACGATACAAGAGTTTAATCTCGCGGTTGTTTGATCACGAAGCTCTCCTCGAAGCGATGTCGTATATCGTATGCTCTGTAGAATTCTGATTTCAGACATCGATCGACATCTCGTCGTATAAGATAAATTGAACTCTCCCGACAAGATTGACTCACAATACTCAAGCCAAAATCCGCCAAGTACCATGCAAATATTGGAATCACGCGCGACGGTACTTGACCTCTTAAATTATCGTCCTCTCAAAGAACCGTTTAAGAAACAATTTAACCAACGGCTTTGTACGAAATAAAAAAATTAAAAATAATTAATAACAATGATAAAGTGTTGTATAAAATATAGGTACTGTAAGAAGCTTATTCGTTCAACAATATTTTAATATTCGCCTTTCATCTCGTTTCTCTCTCAAATAATTCTTCGCTCAAACCGTTTCAGACGAGAGAGATCCCTAAAATTTAAAACTAAACGGAACGAATCAATTTTCATTCTAATTAGTCTTGTAAAAGAATTCGACACGCCAGGATCAATGTAACGACGACGATGAATGGATGTTCGCCCGTATATACCCTCCGATTCTCACGCTGTCGTGTTACATCTTACTTAATTCTCTCGTTAAACGTACTCGTATTAAACATTGCTCACATTCCAAACGGAATGATGCCGGAAGCGTGACAAATCTCGCAGTCCTCTCCTGTTTGATAAATCAGCCAGAAAATATAATTTCGCGGAAATAATATGTTTTTTACGCTTATATTCAATAAATCTCTCTCAATTCTGTATTTTTATTTTTTCACTTACTATTAATCATTTTGCACTGTGTTTAAGGCAACGTGTATATATAGAAATATTTATTATAAAATATATATATAATAATATATATATTTTATATATAATAAATATTTCTATATATACACACATATATATATGTATAGGTATATAATAAAATTATATATATTATTATTATATATAATATATATTATATATAATATTATATATATATATTATTATATATATTATTATATAATAATTTTTTCTAAATGCTCTATATATATTTTAAAATTTAATTTAAATTAAATTAAATTAAATTTTAAAATTTGCTCAAAGGGAACTAATTGGCAACAAATTCGTACAATTTAGAGTGCGATATTTTATACGCAATGATTAAATAATATGCATTAATAACGACAGGTATCGATTTGAAGGGCTTATATACGTGAATATGTATTTAAATATTTGATACCCTCTGGAAGGGAATTCAAGTTTCATCTACCTGGACTATAGCAGCACTGCTGCGCACTTTTCTCTCTCCGGAGTCGATGGGCAAGCTCTATTATTCAAAAGTATCAACGCTGCTTAACACACGGGACGGGCGGAGCAAATTATGCGCGATTCGTTAGCAGAAAGAGATGGCGAACAGGTAATTTATAATCGTATAGAGCTACTCCCTCGTTTTACACATCCGCCCGCCGCCGAAATTTATCGCATGATAGATAACACGATTTTCGCATGTACGATCTGCTTAATATATTCCCGCGATCTATGTTCTACAATACCGGAATATCACGGCAGCGTGTATCAAGTGAATCAAAATTTATAGTTTGTCTACTTGTACCTAATATTTAAACACGAACCTTAGAGAGATCTTTGTCTTATATTTATTTCATCTCGGTAGAATTGCTCTTTTATTTCTTCGAACATTAAATTTTTATATTAGTACATTATTCTTTTATATATTAATCCTTCTCTAACGATTTGAAAATTAAACGTATATATCTTTCATAATTAATATATATAATTTTTATATGTGAAAAAAATCTGGTCACAAAAAATTAAATAAAGAAACAATTTATTGATACTGAATATACTAAAAAGAATTATATTTAAGAATAATAAAAAAAAATCCGGAATAAAAATGATTTAATTTTCAATTTGTTGCGTAATGTTATTAGCTAAATTCATAAAAAGATACATAGTATTTTTGATAGAAATTATGTCTGGATTTTCCTCTGCATAATTCGCCATATGACAAAAATTTTACAATGCTTGTATGCAAGTGTATGCATATATATTGTATGCAAATAGTCGGAAATCCCCGGTGAGAATTTAGATTACATACTCCCATTCCGCAATTTGTTCTTGTGGACTGTCTCGAAGTCTCGAAGTGAGCCTCCGCGGAGTGTTGTTCAACGTCACTTCCGAGTCACGAGCGCAACACCGTTCCACTTTCTTACGACGGACACGATAGGGATTCGATTCGGCGCATAACACAATTCAGCTGGATGAAATCTAGTTAGACGCAATTCCGTGATTCAACTAGACAAAGAATTGCTGAATTGTGCGAGAAAAGATCAAAAAGCTTTTTGCAATGCTAAATAATGCAAATGCAACGACATATATGTGTCTATTACTTTTAATCGTCAATTATTTTAAATACTATTATCATGTTTGAAAGAATTCCTTTTCGCCTATTTTTATTTTATGTGATAATATTAAATTTATTCAATAAATCGGTATTTAATCCATAGTCAATATTATAAACTTTATAGCAATGTATTGTATAATCTATGCATTTCACAGTAGAACAAATCGCAAATGTAAGGCTGCAGAAATTTCAATTGTTTAAAAATAATGCAATTAATAAAATAAGAAAGCTTTGATATATAGATTTAATTCTTGTTGGTTCATTTTCTACTTGAATTTTTGTAATAATAAAATTATGTAAAGATTTTTTGGGGTTGCTTTTCGAATTTAGTATTAGGCATCAAATATGCTTCTCACAAAGAAACTAAGTTTCACTGTAATTTATAAATTATTTTTTGTATAAAAATATGTGTAGATAAGTTTAAGATTTTTGGTTGTTAATTGTAATTTTTAAAATTACAGTTGTAAAATTAAAGAGATTGATAACTAAGATAAATGCAATGATTTAGAATTATGTGTTTATAAAAATTTTAAATAACTATAGATATATAAACATTACAATATATGATAATATATTAATTTAAATTATGTTGCAATATATTAATAATCTATGCTACATGACAACATTCAAACTAATATTTGTATAGTGTATAATCTCGACTAATTGTGATTTGTACAATTTACAATTAAAACTAATCAAATAAATAAACTAATCAAATTAATATTTGTATAGTGTATAATCTCGATTAATTGTGATTTGTACAAATTACAATAAGATTGCTGCATATTGCAATTTTGATATAATAAAGCAAAAATGTTATGAACATGAGTTTCAAATAATTAATATAAACTTTTATATTATATAAATAAAACTGAGATTCTGATTTCTGCTATGAAAATTAAATTAATATTTGTTACAAAAATTGTTTTTAATTTAAACTTTTTCAATATTTGATATTTGAACCTTACGCGGTATGTACATGTATAAATAGATATTTTTTTAATATTATTGCAAGTTTTTAAAATAATAATTATTATCTAAAATAACAGTTATTAAAAAATAAAATATTTTCAGAAATTGTGACAAAGAGAATCTCATCCGGATATATTTTTAAACATTTTTTATATTCTCTACAATATAGATTAATCATTCATAAAATAATATCAACTTGTAATAAAATTCTTTAAAATAAAATAAACAAAAAATGTATAATATATAAATTGAAAGAATAAAAAAGAACATGGAAATATTAAAATTCGACTAACAACATTGTTTTCTATAATCATGCAAAGCTTAAGCATTCCGCGATAAACAATTGCTTGAAAAAATTCACAACATCAATCTTATTATAACAAAATATACGTAAAATAAACGCTATTATAGACATTGCTACATTGTTCGATTCATCTGAAAATATATATATTTTTCGCGTTTCATTCAACCAGATATAGATCGACGATTTATTCTACTGTGCAGCGATGTGTAGATTAGAGAGATTAAGGATTAATTATTAAAAAATCCGATTCGCTCTCGCCTTTCTTTCCAGCCCGTTGCGCATCTACATAATAACATAAACTTAATCCTTGATACAGATTTATAGATCCCGCTCTCCCTTTTTCCCTGCACCACCCTTTATATTCGCGCATTCGGAACGAGTCGCTCTCGCATTTCCAATTCACTCTTCCCCTGCTTTCAATGTGCCAATGTTTCCTCGGAATTCTCACTGTGTCTTTTTCATGTTTAAACATAAGGCGATTCCTCGTAAGATTATTTCAAGTGAAATAACACACGTCTCGAAACGGTAACCATATCGATTGTCCTCTTATCCGACACATCCTCTACGCGGGATAATATAAACGACATTTTTATGATCGTTACAATGATCCTTTTCTTTTTTAAATCATTGTACTTAAATTATCTCTCGCACTTGTATAGACCTGCCAGGAAATTTAATAGTAATAACACGTAATATTTCATTGCGCGAATTATTAATTCTGCTATTATTACGAGCAAACGTAATCCGCGAGGCAGACATTATCAGTTAGTTAGTTTTCGCAAATGCGATACGAGATGAAATCCGTATCAACTCGAGCGGAAAGCTCTTCAGCTATCTCGAAACAAATTCGAGCTCGGAACCGGATCGTACGCGAAAACTCGTTCTTTCACGTACGATTAACGGCTTAAACTCACAAAGCCGCGTAAGATGTTTTCGGCCTACTCGATCAAATCGCGAGATTACGAAGGGAAGGCTTCTCGATGCACGGCTATTTTCCCTTATGTAGATGTCACCTCTAACATATGTTTCTGTCAATCAAATATTCTTACGATACAAAGTGCACATACATATTAATACATGTAAATATAGTATGTGTTTTATAACTCTTTGGCAACTGAATTAATCTAAAGAAACCTCGAGTTGGACTGACTTTTTTGAAAAACAAACTATGGATTTGTTGAAAAGATTTTTAATTGATTTTTTAAGGTTCTCAGGTCATCCTTATTTTTTATAACAAGCTTATTAATTTCTGCTGTAAACTTTTATTTTTAATTTTACGAAGAATTGAATTATCGAATATATTCTATGTAATTTTATGGCTAAAAAATTCAGAATATGTATTAATATGTATTAATTTTTTATAGAAGATGAGATTTAATGAAATAATAGTCAAAATAAATGCGTGCTCTTTTTTTATTTATTTTCCTTTATCTATTTTATCTAGTCTTTGTTATCCACTTTATCTGGGAAACTTTGTATCGAGAATACATTACGTACAAACAACACATACAGACGGCATAGTGCACAATCAAAAAGAAATCAATTGTATTTTTCTCCACTCAACTATTTATAAAATAAGAACCAAATTCAAATCCAAACACTCCACACCATACATTTATGTTCCACGTCATCAATGCTCAATTCGCCGTAACCATTTGACATTTTTTATTGCCAGAAAATATTTAAGTTACTTTCTCTCTGAAAAATATCAAAAATTTTGATATTTTACAAATATATCAAAACGAGGAAGAATATAATGCGACGCATTTTATTACTGTGAATGCATTCTATTAGTAGTGAGATAAGTAATAAAATAAAATTTGTTCATTATTTATGCATAAATGTCTATCGATGACATTTCAAATATGTTCAATTATATTATATTCAATTTTTTTATTATAATATCAAAATTATTTAAATTACGAGTAATTTATAAGTCGCCAATGAAATAAAAATATAAAATGTGTTAATAAAATTATTTAAAATGTGAGATTATTGAATCTTTTCATGATGCCTGCAATAAAAATCTATAACAAATAATTCTACAGACTTCTACAGAGTTCTATTCTATAAGGAATTTTAAACTCGAAAAATTATGAAGAAAAGCATACTTCAAAATCAAGATATATTGATCTTAATATATAGCATAGCAAATTTTAAATTTTAAAAATCACGCTGTGAACGTGACCCTCCATACGATCAGTTTCTTCCAAATAATGCGCCGAAAACTCGTCTGTATAACTACGAAGTTATTTTCCCAATTTTTTTCCAATATTTCTTTTCAATTCAGTCAAATACCTGGATGGACATAAATTTTCATCGTCAGATATAGCCCTATAAATAAGAGGGATCAAATCAGCCGAAGCGAAAGTATACCTGACGAAAAATTCTCAAAACTGGAGATGACTTTTGTTGGAAAAAATCCCTTTACAACGTTGAGGAATTTCACAATTTGCGAACTGATGACGTGGTTTTCGCACCACTGCGTCTTGTAGAGAGCTCGCATATTTTCCGTGATCGATGTAATTTGCGATGGTCCTGGCGATGCATTATTTAAGACTGAAGACCTTCTAACGAAACTTCTGCGCTCACGACAGAATAAGTTTGGGAGCTCCTTTAATCGGCGGATATTGTAATGTGCATAAAACTGGCGCCTCGCCAAAGTGGAAGATTCATTAGACTTTATATATATGCGCCTCTCAACCAGTAAACGCACAATGCGGTACCAGCCAATAATCCATGGCTACTAAAAAATCCATAAACACAGCATAAACATGCCTTCCCCCACTATTTGCTACTACAGCAAACCGTTTTCGCGCGTTATTTAAGTTTAAAGTTTAAAATTTCCCATGAGACATCCTGTGTATTTATTAAAGATGAGATTATCTCTCGCTTCTCTACCTTAAAAATAGATTTAAAAACTTTTTTCTGTTATTTGCTTATTTTGTTGGAACTTAGGAACTAGATATAACATTTATTTATTTGCAAAATTAATTTTTTTAATAAATTAATTATTCAGATGGCACATTTCAGGTAATTATACATGATCTCTCCCAAATACTTATTTATATAGAATGTTTTTTAGGTAAGTAAAATGTTTAGGAGATATTTCTTAGCTTATTTTATGAAGAAATGAACATATGCTCGTATATATTAATAAACCACCTGTTTTATTATTTTTTCATATATTTTTCACAACTTTGACATTTTATAATTTGAAAATGAAACAGTTTAAGATGTATGTTTATAGGACCTTTTTTTCATAAAATAAATTAAGAAACATGCTCTTTATTTTTTTGTATTTGCTTAGGAAACACTCTGTACATCTTTCGTAAATTTGTCTTGAAAAACTGAGACTTACTAAAGATTTTTCCATTTATAATCGTCAACGGTATAACTTTGATATAACGATATATAATTTCCTCCTGATCAGACCGCGATAATCCTCAGCGTAAATGCCAGATATACTATCCGCTTGTTACAGAACGGAATGACGAAATCGTGAACGCAGACTTACATATTCAATTTTGGTCGCTAAGTTTTGACGGAATTTGCCCGTTAGTAATTCGATGTTGCGAGTTTGCTAGTAATTTTGCAGAGAGGTTTAGCTTATATAACATCTAACGAGAAAGCAGCCGGAGCGGCGCAATCGATCTCTCGCTCTCTCTCTCTTGGCGCGAGAAATTTCGATGCCAAGTTGCGATCGTCTCCGATAGAATACCGGATCTACGTGGAATTCTCAGGAACTTCGAACTCCGGACTTCCGTCGGACAGCCGGATTGCTTAACGTGACCAGCCGCAGCCGAGCGGTTCAAATCCATATAATATTCGACGCAGGACAAAAATACAAAATACAAATCCACGGAATGTATATTTTAGAGAGGTCGCCGGAAATATCAGATCTTTTCTCTTATAAAATTTATACCAAAACTTTAAATATACATCGCGTCGCTTTCAATAAATATTTCAATGTATTTATCAATTTAATATTACCCTTTTTCCTGTTATACATTTTTATTTATTATATATCCCATACAGCACAACAAGATTACAGCAGCATTGTGGCAACATTTCATTGAATATTACAACATTGCATAAGCATTGCGAAATGTTGCAGCAATCTTGCTGCAAGGTTGCAGCAACGGTAAAATGTCCATTTCAGAAACATTGTTCTATAACATTGCAGCAATAATGCAATAAAATATATATGTAATATTACTATTGTGTGTGGATTATTGGAAATGTGCCAAATACATGATTGGACTGAATGTTCTGTACCTAATATTTTTCGCGTGAATTTTATTTTCATAATATTTCTGAAATGTTGCTATGCAATGTACAACATTGCAATATTGCTGCAAACTTGTGTGCTGCATGGAATATTCTCTTATATAGATTTATCTGAAAATCGTTAATCTGAAACTAAGTATTTTACATATGCAATAATCCAATATATAATTCCGTATGACACGGATTAAATCAGCTTAATTAACGTCGAATTGAAATAATGTGATCTCGCAGAGAAAATGGAGACGGGTGCTTTAATGGTGCTCGGATCATAGATTCATTCGACCAAAATGACACTAGTTTGAGACTGAAGAGGACAAGGTGGCGTCGTAAAAGAGGGAGAAGATAAAAGGAGGGGGCAGATTGTAAATGTATTATAAAAGTCAAGTAGCCTGCGAAAATTCGTGGTCCACTGGACGAAACCATTGTTGCGCCAACACAGATGTCAAACGGAGAATAAGCAACGGCGGCCATATGGCGCCAAATCCCTGGTCGAATTCGAGTGTCATCCAAGTCGAGTGCGCATGCTTAGCTTATCTTATATGTATTACAATGGTTCTTCCAGCGGTCCGCGCAGTGCATTTAATACTGGAGAGTGTTTTATTTAGGTAAACCGGTGAGAGAGTGACTAGTTGAGTTAAACCAGAAAAAAACACATGCACAGATAATATCCTTTGAGTATTAACGTATTTATCATTATTTCTTCGAAATAGTACACAGAGAGAATTTTCTCTTAGAATTTACCCTGAAAATCATCCCTTGTAGAAATTTATCACTAATAACGCCAATTAATCACTTATTTCGAGTACTTAAAATACTAATATACAGTAATTTAAGTACTCGAAATAAGTGACCTGATTACCACGATTTTCAGGGTAAATTCTAAGAGAAAATTCTCTCCGCGTACAGATATAAGGAATTACTTTATGAATTAAAAGTTTTATTTTATTTTCGATTTTTTATATATAAATTTGAATTTTTGTTTTAATTATTTGAGGTTGCGTATCACGGAAAAAAGATTAGCTACCATTGATAAATTTTAACCTCTATTTCAATCTAACAATTATCATAACCGGAATTTATTTATCAAAACCGACTAAAATACGAAGATAAAAAGAGTGCAATGCTTCATACATTGGACAAACCAAACGACATTTAAAGATACGTATAAAAAAACATTGCAATGACATAAAACTGCATATGAGTAACCATAATGTTATTAGTAAACATCGATTAAATTTCAATCACGGTGATCGGAATTGATATTTTTATAGTTTAACGAAAAATGCTATAGCTAAAAAAATATTAGCTATATCATAGCTGAAATTTAGGCATGATAATTAAATTTTATGTGTAATATAGGGACAACTAAAATTTAGTCATAGTAGTTAATTTTTTTTCTTGTAGTGCGCGTCGAAATTATATGTTAAATTAAATAAATTTTCTCTTTCTTTCTCTTTCCCTCAATTTCCTTCCTTCTCCCTCTCTTTCTCCGTATCTTCAATTAGTCTGCACATAATACACATAAATATCATATTTGTATAAAATCAATTTTCATCCGACAATTAATTATAATTAAGATTGAACGTAAACACTCTCATATTTATAAGTCTGCTTTCTTACTCAAAAATAAAATTAAGTTTTAATTAAGTTTATGAAAAGCGTAAATTATTCGAGAGAGAAATGTCCAATAAAAATATTCGCTTGATCTGTAAATGAAATAAAAAGTAAATAAAATATAGGTTTACATTTCCAGTATATTTATAGAAACAAACTTGTCGCCCTTTTTGTTCGTTAATTTTATCAAAACGTTCTCAAACCTTTATCAAACTAATTATACCAGAATAACAAATAATAATTGCATGTAAATTATTCCGCAGTAGTTCTTGTAATATATAAGCTTATCGCATCTGTATAAGGATCTAATACAGTTTCCACAGTTCACCGACTTGTTCAAACTCGATGGAGAATTCTCGATGAAAAAACAAAAGCAAAAATAATCAAAACCCCGTAAAGGAAAACGGAGACGAGATAAGAAACTGTAAAGGTGATGTGCAAAGGAAAATGAGGAAGTTGATTGTGAGAAATCTTCCGAGTATATATATATATATATATATATATATATATATATATATATATATAAAGTTGGCTCTCATTCAGTCGTTCAGTTGGTTTCTGCGCTGACAGAAACGCGGATAAACGTGCAGCCGGGGGATGAAATCCGCGAGTGACAAAGAAGAAACCCGCGCGCGGATTCCTCCCACGAATACCGAAAAAGAGAGAGCGATGACGTCGACGGAAAGTTTACAAGGAACTTCACCGCGCGCGGCCCCTTTTGATTGAGAGAGAAACAATGAACGATTCCATAATGAACTTATGAGATCGGAGGTTGCAAAAGATACACATTGCGCGAGTTGTATCAAAGACTAGTGCAATTAACGTTTCGCTACAAAATTCGTACCTTTAATTAATGTTCGCTCGTTAGCGGTTGAACAAGACGAAATTCCGCTTTTATAAAGTATAGTCACATAAAAAAATATTAATTATATGATATATGTATGTGTAATTTCATCTTTAATAATATTTATTATTTGTTAATATTGTATTGAAAAATTTATTAACTTGACTAAGCCTTTCAACTAAATATTATTTTCTTAATTGAACATGTAAAAATATTTTAATTAAATATAACATATTAAATCTAAATTAATACAATTGTCGCTCGTATATTGAAAACAAAGTGATAAATATAAGGCCAACTTATCGAGCTGAATATTCGAGATGTTCAGTCAACTACCATTTATTACATGTATAAATTATAAAACTACAGTCATTATATTAAAACTAACGCAAATTACAATCATTCTATAAACGTTTCGACCGCACGCGGTCTTCTTCAGTATAATTATTGAAATATAAATTCTTACAATTCACATAATATTGAAATTTAATTATAGTTATTCAGAATCAAGAGTTTTTGAGTAATTAACGCGTGTTTCAATCCGTCCTGTCCAACAATGTTCGCCTCGATATGATCCCTGATTTTGTTCAGATCTCGGATAGTTTCATCGTTAATATGCGAGAAATTAACCCGTTCCGTAGGCGCTATCATCGTTCTTCTTGATAATTTTATTGAGAGTTTAAAATGAGCTGTCTTTCTGTATTGTTGGTTTGTTATGTGTCATCCTTAATAACTGTTAATAAGTAGCAAAATTATCAAGAAGAACGATGATAGCGCCTACGGAACGGGTTAATTTCTCGCATATTAACGATGAAACTATCCGAGATCTGAACAAAATCAGGGATCATATCGAGGCGAACATTGTTGGACAGGACGGATTGAAACACGCGTTAATTACTCAAAAACTCTTGATTCTGAATAACTATAATTAAATTTCAATATTATGTGAATTGTAAGAATTTATATTTCAATAATTATACTGAAGAAGACCGCGTGCGGTCGAAACGTTTATAGAATGATTGTAATTTGCGTTAGTTTTAATATAATGACTGTAGTTTTATAATTTATACATGTAATAAATGGTAGTTGACTGAACATCTCGAATATTCAGCTCGATAAGTTGGCCTTATATTTATCACTTTGATATTAAATCTAATAAAATTTATATTTGACTTAACTACTAATATACATATGTTCAATTAATAAAATTGTAATTTAATTGAAAGGTTTAGTCAAGTTAACAAATTATTTTACATAATTACCATTCATCTTGTATGTAATATGTAACAAATGTTTCATGATTTACATCAATCAATTTATGATTTATATCAATCAATATCAATATCAATTTTATATATAACAAAAGAAATAAAACGCTAATCACATTATATATTACTTTATAAAAATATATTTGTAAAAATATTTTTTATTTATATTTTATATTTTATATTTTATTTATTTTTTTATTACTTTATATATTTATTGAAAGTATTTTAATTTGCTCCATCAATTAATTGTAATTCCATAAATTAATCAAAATAAAATAATTATATGTGAAGAATTTTTGAGCGAATTTTCCTTTCATCTACTTGCTCGCATATGAATGCATTTAAAGACATCGTTCGTGCTGATAAATTGGCGAAATCATGGTATGCATAATTCGCTCCATCGCATGACGAGATAAATCGATTATTCCCATTACAGGCGTCGTATAGAATCGCACGCGCCGATAAATTCTCTCGATATAGAGCGACGAAGGTATTCTGGTTTTCGACTTCAGAGTTAATTAAAATTTCCTTGCAATTTATAATTCACGATTTCGATGCAAATTCTCTCTCTCTCTCATCCCCTTCCCACTCTCTCTCTCATTCTTTGTACGAGCACTCGAGAAAAGCTTTTTTCCTTTATACATACAGCCCGAGTTAGTTGTACTTGAAAAACACAAAAAGGTAAAGCATGTTCGTACAGAGACAAATGGGTGCATGGAAAATAATATAAACAAAAAGAAAATAATACGTTGTCATTTTTCCTCGTAAGGCTTCGTTGCGTAAAAATCGCATGATAAACATGCGCACATATTACCACTATTTTCTTTTATCTCATCTAAAAAAAGCCTGTCTACACAAATAAAATCGAAAAACACTATAAAAAAAAATAAGAAAGAAAATGAAAAAGAGATTATGTGTGTATGTGTGCGTGGAAAATTATTAATATTTATGCTATTTATACATCTAGAGAAAAATGGTTATTTTATTATTTTTCTAACAACAATAGTATTATTATTCAAATAGAAAATAGACTCTAAAAAATAAAAATAAATATTATTATTATTTCAAAGAAATTAATATTATTATTATTATTATTATTATCTTATTATCATTATTATTATTTTAATTTATTGTAATTCAAAACATTTCCATCAGATCTGATTTTTGACATTCACGAGAAAGATGTATGATTAATGTTCTACAAAATTCCGCATTGCAGTGTCATTTTGGTCATAGCTTACCTGCCATTTCACGTATCCTAAGATTTAGGGCCTAAGTAGACACAAAAATCCGAAAATAAATACCTTTTATATACAGATCGTCAAAGACGTCCTGCGGCGTTTGTACAAAAGATGCCTTGAATTCCTTTCCTTTTGTCTCTCCTATTTTAGCATTGTCATTATTATTATTAATTTTCATAATGTACTCATCCAAAATTTAGCCTACAGCTTCTAATGCTCATAACATGCGAAACGTTGAGACAATTATCCGTACTTTGTCTTGTGTTTTAATTATAGACGCAAAAATTATCATTGTAATGCATTATTATATTATTATATATTATATTATATTATATATTACTGTTTAAATAATAATAATAATAATATAATAAAATAACGAAAATATGTAATAATAAAAATTAATAATAATAATAATATTATTATAATTTATATTATATTATAATAATTATAATTATAAAATTATTATTATATAACTTATTTATTCTTAATTTTTACAGATAATATATAAGCAAGATTTTTTAATTATTCTGAAAAAACTATATCATTATTTTTACATTATAAAATTAAAAAAATTGACAAATCTTAAATAAAATTTTAATAAAATTATTATTCCATGACATACAATATTAATATTTTCCAAGTATGTCCTTTTTTAATATCTCTCTTGTAAAAAATATTTTTATAAATAATCCATTTTTTTAAATAATTTCAACAGAAATATTAAACTTCAGCAATAATTATAAATTGGATCTTTTTAGAACTTTTACTTAAAAATTACTAAACTCTAGAAAGAAGTTTCTAACTAGTGTATAAGATCATTATTTTACTCCCACTCTTTTACCTTTACACAATTTCGTAAATGAAAGAACAATTTTTTTAATTGTACCTTTTTAATCGCTCAATCTAATTATCCCATTCAACTATATCTCTTCATACTATTGATATTTATAATATTGAAAATAAAGAGAGAAAAAATATAAGATTAAATGTTCTTTTTATATAAATAGCGGAACACATAGCTACGAGCATTAGACGAATCAGCTCGTGCGAGTTCAAAGTTCCGCGTTTCCATATTTCTGCCGTAAAGTTTCTAGCGGAGTTCAGGTAGACCCCGTCGGGAGATCCCCGTCGCAAGCTGGTCAGGTATTTGCCTAACCGAAACTGTTCTTGTCATGCTGCGAAATTTCCTATCGAGCGAATTTTTCCTCGTCTTGAAGCTCGAAACTTTGCTCGTGTAACTGAATTTAATTTCGTGAAAAAATTTCCCTGCTACGTATATCGTTATTATTTTACAAACATTCCGTCCCCAAAAGATATATGTGAAAAATGAAAAAAAAATCGGAAAAATGTCACCTTGTTTTCTACAATTCTGATAGACGGTGCATTTAATGGAAAAAGTTTTTCTAAAACCAAATCTTAATAAAAACATTATTCTATGATATAAAATATTTTTGTCGTTTATCTCTTTCATACAAGATATATATATATTTTTTTTAACAAGAAATATTAAACTTCGCAGAAATTATAAATTGGACGTTTTTGGAACTTTACTTGAAAAATTACCAAACTCTAAAAAGGAGTTTCTAGCAAACGTGCGTTATTTTTAGAACCAGTATTTCTCGCTTCCTTTGCCCTGAAAAGACTTCCCTTTTCGTCCGTTATACGAGTGAAAATTTTTACAGCAGCTTTAGTAAATTTTGCTCACACAGATTAATGAATTTTTGAGTGAAAAATTTACAAATAACGAAAAAAGCGTAGAATACAAAATATGGTGAAAAGCGTCCTGAAAGGATCGGTACAAAGGAATTCGAAAGATTCAGATGAAGATCTACCCGGTAACTCGAGAAGATATACTGGAATGCTCTCACGAAGATGCAGTCGGCGACAGAGAATATAGAATGTCCTAGATATAGTGGGCCATAATTCATCTATAAATTTCTCGAGGCAAATACGCGAAAAGGGAACAAAATAAAACAAACGCGTAAGTATATGCTTCCTACTTTCGAATAACGCCTGTTGAAGATTACATGATGTGGAAATGCAAATAAGAATTTGAAGGAAAAGAATATTTATTACTAAAACTATTTCATACTCATATATAATATAATTGCATATTATATTAATAATTATATAAATAATTTATAATTATATATATAATTTATAAAAATATTTATATAATATATTATATATAATATATATATATATATATATATATATATATATATATTAATATCAATAATATAACAAATATAATGAATAAATGTAATAAATATCATAATATTAATGTTACAATATTTATTACATATATTCATTGCATTTGTTATATATATTATTATAATGAATATTGTAATACAATATATGTACATAATATACATAATGTTATATATGTACATAATATACATAATGTATATTATATATACTATATGCCACTAGGCATTATGCTGTCGAAAGATTTTCATCGAAGGTAACTAACAGAAAATGCACAGGTAAAACGAACAACATTTTCACGAACGGCCGAGTGAAAAATGGCGAACGCAACGAGCGCGCATGAAAATCCGCGATGACGCAAATCCAATTAATATACGTCGAATGGTGCGCATTCCTTTTCTTATCCTGCTCCCGTTCTTTTATGCTGTTCCCGTGCGATATCATCTATGAATCACCGTTTAAAACGTCACGTGCACCAGCACTCTTTGAATTCATTTTTCACGTCTCTTGATTGATACAAACGCGATCTAAACCATCACTTGCAGAAAACTTGAAGAAAAGAAAGGTGGCCCTTTTATCTAGGTTTTACGCAGCACTTTGCTTTCATTTCACCCCTTCACGCACACCTACTAATCATATTTTACATCGCTACTTTATATCCCATTTTCTCCTTATAATTTTTCTGCTTTGTGTTGTATTTTAATATTTTTATTTTTATTTTTTTTTCATCGATAACATTTTTCTTATTTTCTTACTAACATTTTTTCAATTATTTAATTGTTTTATATTTTGTTTTATTTTACATATTATATATTATTATAATTTTATTAAACATACAGAAATAAATAAAAGATCATATTTTTCAAACAAAAGTTATTTAATATAAATTTTGCATCGCGAGTAAATAAATTTAAACTTAAACTGACGTATTGTCAATAAATTCGACAGATTGTGTCTTGCAGATGAGATTGACGAATATATGCGTTTTTTTTTAATGAAAAAAAATTCGAAAAAATGGTTACTCTTATCTCTTTTATTAAATCATCGAGGATTTTTATATTGCGCAATCTGCTACATAAACTATTATTACTTTTCAAATAAAGTTAAAAAACATTTTTTTTTGTACTTTTTTATTTTACTTAAAATAAATCTATCAAATTCTTTACACGTGGAATATTATTTTTTCTGAGATATATATTTAGTAGAATTGTTCATAAGAAAATTTACAGAAACACATAAAGTTACATCCAAATGATAAAATAAGAAGAAGTAGGAAAACTGACTTTGTTTGATATAGGATGGAAGGCAGACAGTTTGATAAAATACGGGATTGAGCAAAATCGCGAGAACGGCAAGTCGGTTCGAAGAAGAAAAATCTATGGGATTGCATACCCGCACCTACGGTTTCATTGGCGGCGAGCAGAGAAATATGGTTTTTAAACAAACATTTTCCTAGGTCAGCCACTCCGAAGCTATCGTTCGCGCGTGATCGATAACGATTGATCGCAAACTACCACACGTCGGCGTTTCAAGTATATAAATCATTGTATACTTATGTCTTGATATATATAATAAGAAATATTGATAGAGATATCTCTCTTATATCGTAAAAACTCGCTTTTTGTTATTTATTAATTCGCCAACAATTTAATGTAACATGTTCAAGTTTTCCATAATTAAATCATTAATTTCCAATTTTTACGTTTTAATTTTTCTTTTATCTGTCTACCATCTATTAATGAATTATATTAAAATGTATACATATTTTTTGGAAACATAATTTATTACAAACTTTGAATTAATTTTTATTGTCTTTTATAAGTTATGTTTATCCAAAGAATGTAGGAAAACTGTATATTTGTTCTATTTCGTGTGCATAAAATATTTTTGTTAACAGAAAAAGAAATTGTACTAACTACAAGGAAAGTACTCGCAAAAAATTTAACGTCCATACAGCTAAAATTTGTATTTTTACCACCAATAATATTTGATTAAATAATAAAATTATTTATTTTTTAAACATATGTATATTGTATATACGATAGTCAAAAACTATGGTTTCATTATAATTTTTAAAAAGAATAGAAATCTATCAGAATTTTACGTAACAAAATATAAATATTTATACAGCTATAAAATTTATAGTTTTTTTATTGCCAAAAATAAAATCTGGCAACTAAAATTTATTGTAAACCTTTATCATTAATAGAAACACCTGGTGACAAATGATCTGAATAAATCTGATTAAATACATATGTGTCTGACTCAAATATTTAAAATATTGTTCAAAATTTAAATTAAATTTTGGTTTATGTAGACAATTTTATTATAATCTTTCAAAAAATATCAAAAATATTAGAATTTCATAATAAAATTAACATTTATACAATTTAAATTTATTATTTGCATTTATTCTGATTAAGTATCTGATTTATCTGATTAAGTACTTAATTCAATTTTTTAAATAACTAACAAAATTTGTTCTTTAAAAAAAAGAAAATGATAAAATTTCACATACATATAAAATTAAAATTGCTTTAATCTAAATAATATTAACAATCTAAATCGAAATAATATATTTAGCTTATAATATTTATCTAAATTAAGTAATTGTTATATGCATTTATTACACTTTGTATAATAATTTGTATTCTTTTGAGCTAAAATACATTCACAAACTTACTTGATTTCCCACATACTCTAAAAGATGGAACAAGCCGATAATAACGGATGACGTGCAAAGCTGTAAATTATTGGACAGGTGAAATTGTTTAAAACAATATTTTGCCAGGGCAATGTCAATAATTAACAGCCGACGGCTACTGTACATTTGAAACGTCATTAAGTTATTTTTAGGATTTATATATATATATATATATATATATATATATTTGTCGACGCGTGATTATTCTCTTTTATTGCGAATACTATACTTTGATATTGTCAGATTAAATGGTCATTGTTGCATCAGTTACAAAAATAACTAACGTGACAAAAGTGACAATAAATAGAAATCCGATTGATTATAATTTGATTAAATTGCCAGAATTTCAGCTATTAACACAGAATGTTTTGCTATATCTGACGAAATAATGCATGTCTACATTACTATTAAAAATTACACGTATCAAAAGTTTATTAAACATATTTAATGATATATATTTTTTAATAAATTTAAAATTAAAAAGCTACTATAAATAATTGGTGAATAGATAAATATTATAAAAAATAAAATAAATGTTATTCATTGTAACAATAATAAATATCAATTACTCATTAAGTTATAAATTTATATCATATTAGAAAGATTAATATATATATATATATATATATACATATATAGAAAATTTTAATATTTATCTTCAATAAACATGTAGAAAATTGGAAAATACAGCATATTTGTAAATACGTAATTATGAGAAAAATTATAAATTAAAATTAAAATAAAATATATTTATATAAGAAAGGGTATGTTTATAATAAATTATTAAATTAGTCAGAAAATTTAAATCTCATCGTTAGATACTTACTCCTTGTTAATCAAATTTAAAACAAAATTTACATGTATTAAATACGCACAACAAAATTAAACAAAGTCCAATTTTATATTTACAGAATTTAATTCTCCTCTAAAGCCTTTTTCATTTTCCAATATCGCATTACATATTATCGATCTTTAATATTTAATTTTATAATTCACAAATAATAAACTTATAAATAAAGAATTCATCAAAATTTCCATTAAAAATAATAATTATTTTTTAAGTGTATCGACCAATGCAAATTGATAATAGTTTATTGATGATAAATATGTTCTCACAATAATAGTGTCAAATCAATTGTTAAAAAGAATGTTCACTAAATAATTTTTAACTTTATAATTTCTACGATAATATTAATAATTTACAACTTATTTTTGAAGTAAACTATTTAAAAACTGAATATAGCATTCTCAAAAAATTAAAAGTAAAAACGCAATATATCAATTGACCAAATAAATACAATATTTCTATTATAGCGTCATACACTGTTCAAATGACATATTATTTGGCGCAAATAATAATAATAATAATTTCGTCGAATTTTCAGCGAAATGGAAATGAAATTTTCCTCGCTCTCTCTGTGTTAGTTCACATTGACGCCACGCTGTTTAAACAAACTACGCGTAATGAAGTCAACAATGGGAAATGACAGGGCCGCTATCGGAGCGCGATTTTATATATTAAATCGCGGGTTATGTCACATGATCGCATCCATTACTATAGGGTGACCGGATAATGGATTCAAATCAGCGCGCATTCCGATCCAAATATTTATTCATTATGATAAATGAAAAGCACATTGCGTTGTAGAAGTCAAGCGCGACGGTAAAGCGCTCGCGGAATAACCTGTTCGATATCCCGCGCGAATATTGAGGATCGTCGAGGGATTTACTGTCGAACTGCGTAAATAGATTGAACAATGATCCGAGTCATTGGTCTCGTCACGCGTGAAATTGATGACCGTTATATGCGGAAGCGCATGTCTCGTTTCGCGGCCCGCGAATCGATGAATGTGAACAAAAAAAAAAAAATTACGCGAGATCGTCGAAGAGTGATGAAAAAAATATTGTCGATTTATTTATGACGCGAATCGGCCAGAGAGAGAAAAATGAAGTAGAATAAATAGAGCGTTGAACGTTCACTTTAATAATATCGCAACGTCACTACTTTGAAATATTTTTCACTGTGCAAATATCGCGATACCGAAGTATCTTTTAAATAATAAAATTTGGATATGTTTTTTTTAGTGTGTCAACTCATATACAAACTGAGCGTGATAAAATAAATCGAAACCAATTTTTATTTCCACGGTCAAAAATAGATTACATTAATAGGTTACTCGTGCGAATGTTCGTTCCTTTTTTAAATAAAGTTTAATAAATATAAAATATGCATTGTGCTTAATATATACATATTATATTAAATTTATTCATATTATATTCAATATAAATTATATTAAGAAAATTAAAATGATTCAGTACAATAAATTAAAATATATCAAAATCATTAAATAAATTAAAGTATATTAAAATGTATTAAATTGATATGTATTTGAAAATCTTCTTCCGGCTAGAGAGACTTTCAGAGTAGCAATATATATCATATTGTACGTGATTAAAAATGTATATATCGTTGGAGTACGTTTTCTGATCCTGCTATTGCTCGCTCGACTTGATTACTCTGTCCCCCCTATCATAGCAGGATCGGGGGCTCACTCACGGAAGACAGGGGTTCGTTAGGGGAAATAGGGAACGAAACTCCGGTATTAATAAAGCGGCACACTCATACCGCGGCTATTCCGACAGAGCATATTCCGTCCGCGCCCGTATTTTTAACTTTAAAGAGAACTTCTCTTATTCAATAGTCGCGCGATTAATATTCGAGAAAAATCATTTATATGTATATCGTTTTTCTGTCACATGTGCTGTCTTGTGCTGAGATGGTTTCAAAATTAGCTGGATAAAGATGAGATAAAAATATATAAATTTATTTTACATAAAGTAAAAATGATTTTGTTTTAAAGATATCTAGATAAAGGATAAAATTATATGTATAATGATTTATCTAGATAATATTATTTTTAAGACCGCTTCTGTGCAAACACAGTTATAAAAGAAATATAGATTATGAAAAGGATATAAAAATATATTTATATTTTTATTTATAAGATTTTACCACTTAGTGCTTTAATATTTTTACGTGGTACGATCCTAAATCAAATTATCTGAACATTGTTCTAAATAATTGAGTAAAAATAACACTATTTTCATGTAAGATGTAAATAACCTAGATAATCCATATTTTTATTATCTATAAAGACAAGATGACGCCAAAACTTGATCGAGACAATCATTTATATAATTTGATTTAAATAACAACAAAGACTGCACACATGTATAATTTATTTTGACATTGTACAGGGTCTCCCATAAGAAATTGCTGAAACTAATCAGCTGTCATTTTTTAATGCATGCAGTTATTGAGAAAACAAAAATTGTGTTGGAAAGTCTGCATTACTTTTTTCCAATAAAATAAACTGATACACAAACATTTTATTTATATCCATCAAAAATTGCAGACTTTCCTCTTTTTAACACAATTTTTGTTTTCTCAATAACTGCATGCATTAAAAGATGACAACTGATCGGTTTCAGCAATTTTCTATGGGACATTCTGCATCTTTGAGTGGTAAAAAATGAAGCTTCCCCTATGAAAGCAAAATTATAGCGAAGACTAAAGATAAAAGAGGGAAGAAAGAGAAAAATAAAGTGTTAAGCATGGAGAAAATACAGGACACAAAAAGCCGCGACGATCGACTCGAGAGATCAGCGGACTATAGCGGTAAAAAGTAATAGACTAGGGGCAGAGATATAAAGCACCGGGATACAATATACTCTTATGTACGGGGAGAAAAACGAGCTCGGTTAGCTTCGATCGAGGAGAATACACGCGAATAAAGCGCATACGCGAAGATGCAGGAAAAATAGTAATTAGCATATTCACCATTCTAATCGGAATTTTTATCATTAAAATTCTTCTCGAAAACATCGGAAAAAATGGAATATCGATAATAACCGATTCCGAGAGCGCGTATAATTTAAGGAACACAGGAGCGATCGACGAGACGTACGTGGCATATAGATCTATGCGCCTTATTAAAACTGTTATCGCTTCGCAGACAGATTGAAATGCTCCGTCGTTGAATCAACGTTGCGAAAAACGTCAAGGAAATCGTTCGGAGTGAATATAAGAGATAGCAAATCGCCTGAGAACTCCACGTAATTTAATAAAAGAGCAAAATCGATGTATAAAAATGTATGACGTTCTTGCGAGTATGAATTCATTTCTGAATAAAACACATATTTTATTTATGTTACCGATATCCAATAACGGAAATAGCGGTTAATATTGCAATACTGTAATGACATTAAAGTAACATGAGCTAGAACTTAATTAAACATGATTGAATAACTAGTTTTCAATCAAATACCGTATTGTAATTATTCAAAGATATTTTAATTCGGATATGTATTAGTCTAGCTAACAATTTTAATTGAATGACGAAATAAATTTTTAAAAAATGCTATGCATTTATATTCAAATATGTCTTATTTTTCTGGATATATTTTCTATTATCATATTATTTTATTAATTATCATGAGTAATTTGTAGGAAAATATTTCCGCTAACCATTTAATATTTCATTTTGTTATAAATAAAACAATTTCAGTAATAAATAATCTTCCTTTTCAATTCTTCTGTCTATCAAATTAATTTCATCTTTCAATATTAATCTCATATTGATTTTATGCTCATTAATTATTAATTGTTAATTATATGTGAAATAATTTTAATACTAATTTGAGGTACTCAATAAACAATTGCGCGACTTAACTATATACAAAATTCTTTATAATTATTCTTACAATAATGTATTTATTTTATTAATACTAGCTAATGCTAACTAGAAGAGAAATTATTAATATTTTGTAGTACTAAAATATTATATAGTATATATTATATATTATAAAATATATTATAAAATATATATAATAAAAAAATATATATTAAAAATATATATTATAAAGTATATATTATAAAATATTATATAATATATAAAAAATGTTATACAATAAAATGTTCTGCTACTATTGTAATTTCTACAATAGATGTATTTACGTTAGGAAAGAAAAAATACGTATGCGTGTGTGAAAGAGAGAGAAAGAGATACACCGAGGAAGATAAGAATTAGAAATCAAACTGCCTTCGTGAATGACAAAGCGCATGATCATGCACTCTCATAAATTCAAAAAAGGGGTGCCCGGCAAACTCCAAAATGCATGTCGGCTGTAGTCGCATCAAGCTCTGTGAGAAAGTATCAGCAAAGAATACAAAAGGGGAGTTTTTGTACACAGAAGGGATGGCGGAATAATATCCGCATACAGCGCATGCTATTTCGAGCTCTATAGTACGCATTATGACATTGATTAGTGTCATATATTTTCATTCGCCGTTTAGGATTATCTCACGCGGATCTCCATTATACACGCAAACCTACAAAATATGATAAGTACATATTTTAAGCTCATTTAAGCTCCTATCAACGTGTGTCAGAACCCTCACTCGAATAATCGATGAACAAACAACTCTAACTCATCTTTTGTGTACGCGTGCATACGTACAGAATCTCACATAATTCGTGTTAATTTAACGACAGATTCCTTGCAAAACCTTGGATTTTTCTTTAGCATAAATGCTAAATTTGATTTTTAATTATAAATTAAAAAGATATTTCTCTTATTGCTTTTTAGCATATTAAAGGTTTAAAATCACACACAGACACACACACACACACAAATAAATGTTTGTATATCATTTTTATTTCCTGAAGCAATTATTTTTCCTATATTTGTAAATTTGATGAAATTGTATTCAATGTATTTGATATTTTTGTTTATTTTTTGACTTCCTTTTTCTAAATTTTATTAAACTCACGAAAAAAATTTATTGTAGAAGATATTGCTTTATTTTTATTTTTAAAAAATAACCAAAAACATGAAATACATTGAATACAATTTCATCAAATTTACAAATATAAGAAAAATAATTGCTTCAAGAAATAAAAACAATATACAAACATTATTTGTGTGTGTGTGTGTGTGCTGTGTATGATTTTAAACCTTTTAAATTTTGAAAAAACTACAGTGATACAAACGGCTCTACGCGTTTAAGAATTTTAAAGTGGTAAAAATATTAATAAAAAAGAGTGACATGTGAACTTCTTTTTTAATTATTATTTTAGCAGTAAAAGAACAAAGTTATGAGAAAACATGAATAACCTATTTAATATGCTATTGCAGAAAGTATTTTCAAAAATAAAAAACTTTTTCGCTACTTTTTTTCATTAACATATTTGTGTATAAATATAAAAGCTATTCACGTAAAGTATTCACATTTTTTTAAGTTTTAATATAATTTGATAAGAAAAGATAATATATAAAACTATCTGTATTTCGAATAAACTTCAATAAAAATTCTGTCAAATTTTTTTTCCAGTATAAGATTAAAATAATCTAATATAATCTTGAATTGTTTTTACGTAAATCAAATTTCTTAATTATTCTAGATACTTATATATTATAAATATGAAGAGACAAAAAGATATCATAAAATTGGAATAAATTGTAAAATATTTATTGTAATATTTGTTATATATATATATATATATATATATATATATATATTTACATTTTATTATAAATATAATTTATTATAAATATAATTATTTATTATAAATACAATATTATAATTTATAATTAAATAATAATATTTATATAGAAAATTTTTATAGGAAATATCTCTTTTGATTTCAATCGCCAATAGTTTGCTTACATCGTTTTGCCGATAATTATAATTGTCGATAATTCCGATTGCCGCAGAACGTGTTTTCTATACAAAGTATTAATAATTTCCTTATTTTATATATGCAATGTGGTCATGTGTGCAATACGTATGCCTATAATACAGTGTGGTATATACAATATACATATACATGAACAATAATGTCATGTATGCATATATGTACATGCAAATACACACACGTACATTCATATTTTAAATTTATTATATGTGTACCATATGCTTGTAGTCGACTGTTCCGTAGACAATAGGGATTGTCAGCAATAGAAGTTGTCGGTCAAACAAAACTTGATAATCGCAATTGTAAACAAACGTGAAGCTCTCCCCTTGTTATATTAAAAATAAAAGAATATATATTTTTTTAAATCAATGTTACTTTCCTAGAAAAATATGTCACTTTTAAATATTCGAAAATAATGTAATTTTTTGACAAATTTTATTTCTTTATATTGTGTTCTTTTTTAAGTTTTAAACTTACTAACTAAAAATCCTTTAAATTGTTTTTTTTATACAAACTATCTTTTATATTATATGTGTTTTATGTGTAGGTCCTAAATATTTATATAAAAAATATTTAATTCTCTTTCAACCTTTCAAAAAATACCCAATAGAACAGAAAATCAAAATAATATCATTTTGACGTCATATTAATCAAATTTGGTCAATATAATGTCAAATTGAAATTATTTTGACTTTTCTGTTCTACTTGGGTAATACAATTTAGAGACTTTAAATTAAAATGTATATATATTTCAAAATTTTTCAAAGATTTTAATTCTGAAAAAATCGACTCAATAATACAGAGTACAGATAAACAATTTTATGATATCAAAAATTCTATTTGCGTTACATAAATGATCTTAAAGTATGTGTCAAAATAATTAATATATCATAATAATATATGAAAGAAATAATAACGGAATTAGTAATCCATTAAATAATAATATAATAAAAGAAATAATTAAAAAATTATCTCTTATATTATATAATATAATTATAAACTTTATTCTTCTCGGCAGTTCTATAATATTATCATCGTATAATTCATGCCTTGCATTCATTCGATATTTACTACCACTATCCAATACTGACAATAATACTAGCTAATATGTACGAGATATTGAGGATCATAGTCGTTTAAATTGCGCATGATTGCGATGCTATGCGCTTTTGTGAGCGCAGTCGATTAAAGATTGAATGAAAAGTCACAGACAGAATTAATTCGAAGATTACATTCGCGCGAAACAAAGCGTGCTGTAGTATTTATGTAGCGGTAACTTGCGATATATTCGCTTTGATATTTTTTACTTAAAGTGCTTTCAGCTCGAAAGAGATTATTTCGATTACATAATGTAATCCGGCAAAAATTTTTTCGACGAAAATGTTTTATTAATTTTCTTAATATAATTTGTTAAATATTCTTAAAATATTCTTCATCAAAATGTCGGATATTTCTAACTTATTGAACCTGGATAATATATCAGTATCCATTTGTGAACAATGGCCATCACAGAAATCCGATCATCATCATTACGTATTTATGTCAGCTACTTGAATTTAGTAAAATTCTATAGTGAAATCAAACTCGATAATATGTTACAGCATGGATAAATTTGATGATAGATTTCGGATAACGAACGGGGTCAGGTATATATAGAAATAAAAAGTAAAACTTTGTCTTGCCTCTACTTATTATTTAGTATAATTTGAATAATACGTGTATGTGAGAACCCTTCGGCCCTTTCGATAATCCGTATGTAATATCACGCTAAAAATGCATATGGTATCCTGGCGTATTAATGCAAGGAAAGAGACCGCAGAAGGTCATTGCACTACATGTATATATTCTTTGCCCACTCAACGACGATGAATACAATTATATTGGCAAACGACGGGACATGCAACGAATTGTCGCTCATGCATGCGTGCATACATCGTTTTTCATGTTTTTATGACGTTTTATTTTTTATTTATTTTAAAGGACCATTTTTTATAAAACATAATATATATGATTCTCCTTTCATTATTTTTTTTAGTCAAAAATAAAATATTAGGAAAAATAAAATATCTCCTCGCGTCTACCCTTCTGGGAGTCTCAGAATTCTGGTAGAAGCTCGGGCGAAACAATCTTTCTAAGTTGAAACTTGACCGGCTTGCAGCACCGAAAGGATGAGGTTAATTCACGTTGATGGGATCTGACAAAGATATAACGTCGCTTGATAAGTGGATTTTTAATGCTCAGTTCTATGCTCTCTTTCCTCTCTATTTAGTTCGAGAATTTTTTCTGTTGATATACATAGAGATAACTTTAGTGCGAAAATTTTGCTATTATTTCTTTTTTCAATTTCTGTACATTAATATATTGTATATATAATATAGTTATTACCATATATTTTTATAAAATGTATAAATTTATATATATATATATATATATATATATATATATAATAAAACAAACATACATGTAATAAATATATATTATTATATATTTTTATCTTATATATATAATATAATATAAATCAAAATAATTTGTGATCAAAATAATCTACCAAAAAGTAATAAACAAGACAAAGTAGATAATATAACACAAATGTAGAAATATTTTTAAATACATATATTAAAATTATTTTTAATTTATCATATAGAATACTATATAAATTTATCGCATTTTATTTTATAATAAAAAAGTCGGAGTAAAAAGTACTCTATTAGTTTATTAATATATATGTATGATAACTGTTTATATGAGATTATTATCGTTAGCGTATTATTAAAATAAATTTTGATACAAGATTTTATTAATTTATTAATTTTAGTATTCTGCTATTAATAATAAATTAATAGTAGAAATTGTTCGATTGTTGAAAAAAATTTTCTGTTTTTTCAATTAAATATATGAAATATGACGAATAAAGAATGAACGATTAAGAAAACTTTTCAGCTACTCTAATATTTATATGTATGTATATCAGAAAAAATAATGAATTTATTATATAATATAACAATGTATTAGTATTTTTAACAATAACATAATTCAATTTAGTAAAACAATTAATTAGCAATAAGAAATAAAAAATCTAGCAATATCATAACGCGAGATAATATATATAATATATATATCATATTATTTACTTTTCATATTTTATCAATATTATAATCAATATTAAGCTGTTCAAAGTTATATAAATAGTATGTATATACAATGTATATATATACTGGTCGTATTACTATTTATATAATTTTGAATAGCTTAATATTGATAAATTATAATATTGATGAAATATGAATACGAATTCCATAGAAAAATGCACCAAATACAATGTATATACATATATCAGAATTTAATCAGAAAATATTATTAGCCAATTGCCCTAAAGTTGGCAATAAAGCATTGCATATTTAAGAAAAAATATTGTCTGCATCTGCTACTTTACACATTTTTTGTGCATTCCTTCACCTTTCTCTCTTCAAAGGCTGTCAAATATATAAAAGTGACCTGCGGTATAAAGGCTATACTTCCTTTCAACCGCACGGATTCCTCGACCATTGTCAAGCCGATCTTTCCTTCACGAAAATGTTCTCTCGACGAGTTATTTTCCAAGTTATAAGATCGAAAATGGAAACTTTCTTTGAAACATATTTTCTTGTTATTAAAATATAACAAAACTTTCAAACAATTTTGTTTTACGACTTTATTTTCAAATAAAGCTCAAATATTACTTTATACTTCTATTCAATAGTTTATTTATTAGCTTTATTTATGCATTCAGTTAGTAAAAGATATATATTAAAAATTAAATAATTATAGATATTAAGATACTGAAATACACTCTGAGATATATATTATAATAATATTGAGATCAATCAAATAATTGGCATTATCGAATCTATTTAATTGTATTTTGATCTATAAAAAGATCTAGTTTGCGATTAAATGTAATTATAAAAAGGAAAAAACAATTAACAAATTTTATTTGTCAAGTTTGAATAATTGATTCAAATTTTAATTTGATTTAAAATTTCCATCCCAAAATATTGCTAAAGCATATATATATTATGCATCTTGTGCAAAATAAAGCTACTTGTCAGAAAATAAAATTATGTAAACAAATAATATTTTTAGTTTAATTCTGTTTAAATATATATATATGTGCAATTTTATTTCCATGTAATATTTTTTAAAAATATAACTACATATTCAAAAAACATGAAATATATAATTTCTTTCTATGCAGAATTGATCAATTATTATTCAATATGTATATATATATATCTAATATTTATAATTATTTAATATCTTCAATTGATAAAAAAAAGAATCTACAATTGAAAAACATATGACTGATTAGAAAATTTTATAAATATATCCAATCACTGATACAAAAAAAAAAAAAACAAAGACTGACGAATATCTAAAACGCAAAAATAATATTTGTCAATAATTGCCAATACTTCATTTTGATTTATAAAATGACATATAAAATGTTATTAAAATAAACATGATTCCTTTAGCCTCCTTAGAATTGATCGGCACAAGTTTGAAAGTTGCACCTATATTCCGCAGGATAAAAAATCTAATATAAAAAATAGATAAATATTAAAACTCACCGATCATTCGCGTCGTGCAATCACAATTCGCGGCGCAGGATCGCTCACAATCGATTCGAATCGCGTTTTGATTGTACATGCGCTCGATATTCACGAAACGTAAGCGCGCAACCGAGACCCGAAAAGAGAGATGCGCGTCCACTCGCATCTAAAGTGCAACTTAAACCGTAACCCGCGCTTTGCCATCGGCTACGAGAAACGCGGACCGGCGCAGTTGCAGTGTAGGGTAGAAGGGGTCGTCCCTAAACGGACACTAGACGGACCAGACATTGAAGTCGTTCCGCCACTAGGCGTTTATCGACTATGGCTCTGGATGAGAGACAATATTCAGATTTCTATATTATCGATGATTAAGGGTAATGTATCTACATATTGCGACTCGATTCAAATCTTAGCAATCGCGGGTAAATTCTTAGCTTAAGAAAAATAAGATTGATCATTGATAATTAAGATTTCATCATAAATATGTCGTTAAATTAAAATTAATTTCTTCCTCTTTCAGAAGAATAAAATATTCTATTATATACTGGAAAATTAATTTTTTCCTCTTTCAGAAAAACAAAATATTTTATTTAATTAATTATTCTAGATGTTAATAAATATCCTATATTATGTATACATTATTTTATCGCACTGTTGCAATTTATAATTTATAATTACATATTGACTCGATTCACTGTTCAAAATCTTAGTAATCGCAGGTAAATTCTTAGCTTAAGAAAAATAAGATTGATCATTGATAATTAAGATTTCATCATAAATATGTCGTTAAAATAAAATTAATTTCTTTCCCTTTCAGAAGAACAAAATATTCTATTATATACTTACTAGAAAATTAATTTTTTTCTCTTTCAGAAAAACAAAATATTCTATTTAATTAATTATTGTAGATGTTAATAGATATCCTATATTATGTATACATTATATCGCACTGTTGCAATTTATAATTTATAATTACATATTGACTCGATTCACTGTTCAAAATCTTAGCAATTACAGGTAAATTCTTAGCTTGAGAAAATAACTAAAACTGCGATCAGTGATAATTAAAATTACATCATAAATATACCATACAAATAATTTCTTCCCCTTTTAGAAGAACAAAATATTATATTATGTACCTACCGTAAAATTAATTTTTTCCTCTTTCAGAAGAACAAAATACCTCATTTATTTAATTAATTGTAGATGTTAATAGATATATTTTCTATATATATATATATAAGATCTCACATTATTGTAATTTATAATTCATAATTTTACACATTATTTGAACATATTTTTAAATAAAAAAATTTTGAAAACAATTTTTGTTTATAAAAGTTATAGTTTCAAAAAATAATTTAATTCTAATATCTTATTTATTTTTTTATTTGATGTTAATTATTTTTATTTAATCATTGTCAATTTTCATATAAATTATTAAACTAATTTCAAAATCTGTCTCATTATCAAATAGGGAAGTGTTACAGGGAGTTTCCTCGTTTCCATAAAGGAAAGACTGATTTTAATTTACAGATTCATTCATGCATGCACAAAAATATAAATTGTTAAAGTTTCGACAAAATTGAACATTTTCATAAAATTGTTACCCAAAATTTAAATAAAAATTAATGACTCACCGATACGCAGCAACGGACTTGTAAACTCTGTAAAATATAAATACATGGAAATTAATATAATAAAATTAGTATTGAATTAATATAATAAAATTTAAAATAATTGATATTGAAGAAAATAAAATTATTATTTGCAGTTTTTCATTTTATTTATTAATATGTATTTAATTAAAAACGTTACATTATTTTTATTAAAAATTTTTATTAGATATAAACTTTTTTATAAAGGTTGATAAAAAAAATCTAATTTTTTATGAATAATCTAAATAATAATTTTTTATAAGAATATTTTATAAATCTATAAATATTACACTAAAATAATTTTAATTTCAATTTTTCGCAAATATGAGTATACATTCAATTAGACTTAATTAAAGAATAATATAATAAAATAAATAATAAATAAATTATTTACCACATAGTTATTCCACCGTTGCCCAATGCCACCCTGGGCCTCCTCCTCGTAGAAGAAGCACTTGCACTCGCGTTACTTTTTATCGTCCACGACCGGATTTTAATCTATCTCATTTTCAACGCGTGCTTCGGTAAAACACTCCGTTCTCGCGTCGCCGCTTTTTGCACTTATCGCGAAGGGCCATAATTATCGAACGACAACTTCCTTCGCGACGCAGTCAGGAGTCGCCGATATTCCAGAATATTGGCCACGATATTAAGAAATGTAACGATGATGCGAAAGTATGACCGGAAACGCGCAAACGCCCGCTCGAAATACGATCGACGACGCCGAGAAACTCGGAAAATTTCGCGCCAAAAGCGCAGCGGCGATTCCCGCCATCCGTCGTCGTGAACTCGCGCGCGCGAAATCTTGGCGGTCGAGACGGAGCTGTGACGTCACGCGTCACGTGACAGCTTGCTCTCGGGAGAACGAACATTGACAAGCGAGTTTCACAATATCGTGCGTGCGATCGCGATCACGATGTCGGCACACGCGACGCGATCGGATTTATACAATAATTAAGACGACGTAGAGACACTGATTAATACTTGCGCTAATTAATATACTCTAGTACTATTTTCGTACTTTTACGGACCGACGATAAGCGCGCAAACGTTGAACGTGAACGATGAGAAAGTGTCGATGAGAAAGTGCAGCAGAGGGCAGCAGCAATCTAGATTGTGTTCGGAAATATATTTCCCCTAGGCTGAAGCGCGATTGACCAATCAGGACGAAGAGATTCTTGGTCTCCCATTGGTCGGTCAAATTCTGCATTTTGACGAAAGTATTTTTGAATGTAACCCTTAAAGTTTCGACGTATTATATGGCACCATTTACGAATCGCTTATCCATCCGTGAGTAAATTATGTTATTTATTAATTGGCTTAACTACACCGTTCAAATAAATATAGGCCCGTATACATAGTCCGATCTTATATTTAAGATCGTCTTAAGTCCGAGCTTAAGACATCACGCAGCCATTTGATTGATTGAACGGGATCTTGTCAACCTTCGACTAGACTTAAGGCAAACTTAAATATAAGATTGAGCTATGAATACGGGCCATTATTTTGTTAATTGAATATATAGAAATATTTAACCTAAAATACAATATATATATAAATAAATAAAATAAATATATACATATAAATAAATAAATATATACATATAACTAAATAAAATTATAGTATTTTAAAACTATTTTCATACTAACTTTAAATTAAAAAACTGGAATTAAAAAGCTATTTAACAATTGCATAATGAACTTGATATAATCTTTAAAGACATCAAACCAAAGTTAAATTAATATTATATTTCTATGTTATTTAATATTAAAATTTTTTTATATTTAGTAGTTTTGTAAAATATATTTTAAAGTTTAATTGTCACTCTAGAATTTTCCGTATATACATATATGTATGCAGAATAGATAAAATGCAACCAAAAAGGATGAGATAATTTTTTAATACAAAAATAAATGAAAATAATGTAAAATAAAAAATATTTTGCACGAGGTTATATTTTCACAAAAGTTGACTTCAAAGTTTAATATATATATTATTTATACATTTTCAAGTCTGAAGAATCTTTTGTAATATACCTGTATATTGTTTAATTAATATTGTGTTGACAATAATATAAAAATACTGCACGCATTTATTAAAATAATTTAAAATAATTTTGTACAAATGCTTTGTATACATATATATATATATATATTTTTTTTTAAATAATTATAATTATACATATACATATATTTTTAATTCAAGTGTAGAAAATTATATAAACTAAAAAGCTTGTAATGATTGCAAAAGTATTGATAAATAATTATTTCTCTCATTGTTTCAAGAAAATGTGTACACTACGTGCATGATAGATTTTCAGCAAAATATAACGTAACCTAGTATCATTTTAAAATCATGTTAAAATACTTGAAGAAAATATTGTTGCTAGAATTAATACAAAATATTACTATTTTCCTCATGTCACGACAACAAATGAGACACTTGTCAAAGATAAAAAACATATCCGACATCATCAGCTTCATACTTTGCTAAAGAATCTTTGCGCGAAGAGAGACTCGAGGATTCAAATCGCGCGCCTCCGTCGCGCTGTCAGTCGTCGCGCGCATCCAAGATGGCGCTGGGCGCGGACGCGACGGTGTCGCCCCCGCGTCCGTCCACTCGATAGATGATCGCCGCGCCGCGAAGGGACGTAGCGGGGTGTCGCTGACGTCACTCTCGGCAATCTCCGGCGACACTCGACTGGCCCGATCTTGCCCGAACGGGTCAATGTCTGAGGAGTAGAGACGTCGAAAAATTCAATGGTCGGTGTGGTGTTCCCGTGCTGCTGCTTTAACGACGAAGGCAGAGAAAGGTCGGCCCTCGCTCATCGTCGAGCACCGTTCGATCTCGTCGCAATCGGGCGATCGGCGAACGCGAAGCGCCCCTTCGTCCTTCATCCCGCGTCGTCATCCTCCGTGTCGCCGCCGCCCTCGTCGCGTCGTCGCGATACATCCAAGAGGGCTGCTACGAGAACTGTCTTGCGTCGGTTTGTCCGGTGCCCGCGATAGTGTGTGTGTGAGAGAGAGAGAGAGAGAGAGAGAAAGACAGATGGACAGAGATAGATAGAGATAGACAGTGCCAACTGAACACGGGCGTTGAACGTAAAGGACGATGACGATGACAGCTGGTTCCGCTACCTGGTGACTCGAAAATCTGTCAAACGTCGACCGAGGACTCCATAGTGAACGGGATATATATATATATATACATATATATATAGAGAGAGAGAAAAAAAGAGAGAGAGAGAGAGAGAGAGACAAAGAGCGACGTTGGTCTAGAGAATTATCAAGTGTCCGAGTAATCTCCGGGTCGCCTCTGCCCTCGAACGCTCCGATGACGATGGAGAAATCCGAGCCGCGAGGAAGCCGCGGTCACGTTATATAGAGAGCCCGCGGCGCGTACGAGCCGTCCCGAAAACATCAATCCTCTGCCACGACATTGGCACGCACCCCTTGGAGCACTCGCTGCTAGCAGCGCCTCCCCCCTTTCCTCCCCCCTCCCTTCCCTCCCCCCGCGCGCAGCTTATTGGCTGGCGGAGAACCGCGCTTCGGATCCGCTGCTGCTGCTGCATCGCGAATAGGAAGAAGAGGAGCAGCAGCAGGCTAGATCGTCGGTCGCCGAGAGAGTGCGCGTCAGTGTGTCGAAAAAGAGGGTGGTGTCACGATCGGGATCGGAGAGAGAGAGAGAAGAAAGTGCGGTCTCCTCTTCTCGGATATATCAAAGAGTGGTGTACGGGAAATCGACATTTGTCGCGTCATCCGTATATATACATATATATATATATATATATATATATGTATGAGTGGTGTTAGTGCGGCCAGTTTCATGCACTACTGCTCCTCTTTCTCTCTTTTCACTCTACACCCCCGAGCCCCTCGCTCCTTCCGTCTCCCTTTCCTCCGTCCTCCTCTTCTAGAGAAGAGCGAAAGAGAGAGAGAGAGAGAGAGAGAGAAGAAGAAGAGAGAAAGAAAAAGATAAGGTGCGCGCGTGAGCGCGCGCTCGCGTGCGATGTGATAATCGCGTGTGCAACTGTCATTGATGTGCCAAGTGATATCGACGACGAAGAAGACGACGACGACGACGACGACGACGACGACGACGACGTCGACGACGACCACCGGGGCTAACTTCAGACGGAGGCGAAGAAGGAGGAAGAATTGCCGGAGTCACCGGCCGCTCTAACCTAGTCGCGATTACGGAGGAGGTTAGCGGGGGCAAAGGAGCGCGAGAAGAAGAGAGAGAGAGAGCCTCCTTCGACCGAACGGCGGAGGTGGAGGCGGTCGAAACAGCCCCAGAATGAGCGGACGACCGAGAACCACCTCCTTCGCCGAGGGTAACAAGCCGCCCGCGAATCCGCCCCTCGGCGGCATGAAGATCAGCAGTAAGTAGCCATAACCTCATTCGATCATTGTTTCTTATCTCCTTCTGGAACTCTTCGTCATTTTTTCAAAATTATTTTTCTTCCTTCAACGTAATTTTCGTTCGATAATGAAGGACCCGCGTGAAGTTAGCCACTGTATCTTTGAAATGCACTTTTGTCGCTTTAATGTCCAGAATTATTTGTTAGAACAGTAAGTAGCCATAACCTCATTCGATCATTGTCGCTTATCTCCTTCTGGAACTCTTCGTCATTTTTTCAAAATTATTTTTCTTCCTTCAACGTAATTTTCGTTCGATAATGAAGGACCCGCGTGAAGTTAGCCACTGTATCTTTGAAATGCACTTTGGTCGCTTTAATGTCCAGAATTATTTGTTAGAACAGTAAGTAGCCATAACCTCATTCGATCATTGTCTCTTTTATCTCCTTCTGGAACTCTTCGTCATTTTTTCAAAATTATTTTTCTTCCTTCAACGTAATTTTCGTTCGATAATGAAGGACCCGCGTGAAGTTAGCCACTGTATCTTTGAAATGCACTTTTGTCGCTTTAATGTCCAGAATTATTTGTTAGAACAGTAAGTAGTCATAACCTCATTCGATCATTGTCTCTTTTATCTCCTTCTGGAACTCTTCGTCATTTTTTCGAAATCATTTTTCTTCCTTCAACGTAATTTTCGTTCGAAAATATAGGACCCGCGTGAAGTTAGCCACTGTATCTTTGAAATGCACAGTAAGTAATCATAACCTCATTCGATCATTGTCTCTTATCTTCTAGAGTTCTTAATCATTTTTTTTAAATAATTTTTTCAATGTAATTTCTTTCAAAAATGAGGGAGCTGCGTGAAATTGGTCTCTCGTAGCTTTGCCTCTTTAAATGCACCTTTGTCTCTTTAATGGTCAGAATTATTTCTAGCAAGAGCTCTGGAACTTTGAGAAATCTACACAGAACTATACAGATTAATTTTTAAGTAGGGGGTTAACTTCACAGGGGTTCTTCTGAAATTTCGATGGAAAATTTTTCTTTTACAGCTGTAGCTCCTTTCTTCTCTATTCCATTTTAATCCGGATACGTCATTCGGTTTCGAGTGCATAAAGTGCACAAAGTGCAGCTGGAAGGATCAGATGATTCCTTCAACTCTCAAGTTCTTTTTTGTCTATTTAATTTTTTATATAAAATTTTCTTTTCAGCTGTATCTTTCTTATTTTATTTTTTTCTTTATTTTAATCCGAATATGTCATTCGATTTCAAGTGCAGAAAATAGAGCTGGAAGGATCAAATAATTCCCTTTAACTTTAACTCAAATCTCTCGTCTTTTTCTATTTAATTTTCGATGTAAAATTTTCTTCGCAACTGTATATTTTTTTAATCCAAATGACGTATCCGATTTCAACTGCACAGAGTGCATAAAGTGCAGCTGGAAGGCTCAAACGATACCTTTAACTATCAAGTTTCTTTATATATCAATTGCACTTTCTGCATTTATTTTTGCTCTTTCCTTCTCGTTCATACTGCAATATATGTGTAATAGCACATATAATACCTGTCTTATTTTAAGTGCGGAAAATAAGAAAGTGGAAAAAGTGTGAAAAGATATAGAGATTACAGATTTCTATATGTATATTATATTTCTGACAACGATACTGAAAGTGATGCAAGCACAGCTTTATCTAATTAGACAGAATATATATAAATTGAGTCAGCCAAAGTGTGCTATAAAAGTCATTTATATATGTCATATTTTTACATGTACACTTAATATTTATATCACTCTTTTATTTTTATTTCAAGATATACCTACGTTTACACTATTTGTCACTTATCAAGAGACATCGAATTCTGTCCAATTAATTACGACTGTCCCTCCATTACGTTTCATTATACGAGCTTTATTTGTGCACAGTATCTAGTATAATATATATAAAAAAATATGGTGCATATAGAAATAACGTCACAAAGTGTAGGAAAATTTATTACTGAGAGGCACGGACTTTCTCCTTTCTCGGTCATCCTTTGTTGTTCTTCTATTTTTTTTCTTCTTTTTTTCTGCTCCATCCACCGAATACAGAGTTGCGCGTCTGCGCCCAGATGCTCTCGGAAGAGGAAGCGTGTTGAGATGGGGGGATGACTGGTAGACAGGAATTTTTTTTCGTGCACGATACTACCTTAAGATCCATCCTAGTAATTTCCTATTTCGGTTATTCGAAATAGACTGACGTTAAATATTTTCTGACACGACGTAAAACGATGCCGCGAGTCATTAAATGGAAATCGATTCATTATAAACCCCAGAGGGTGGAGTCGATTTTCCCGCAATGTTTTATGCCTATTTGATTTCTAAGTCCTTCTTCTGGTCGAAGAAGACCGAGTGACAAAGTGCAACGCAAAGGTATAAAATTGCAAAAGGTTAGAGATTACTTTTTGCATGAATGTAGAATATTTTTTCTTTCTTTTAAAAGATTTCTTGTAATCTTATCATATTTTTGCAATACCTTGTACAAAGGACATACTGTTTTGAAGCGATAATTAATCGTCTGGTAGTACGTCTTGCTGTTACTAATTACCAGATTTTTTATGCAATATTCTTTTTTAAATATACGAAAATATTTAAATAAACTCTAAAAAATTTTAATTATTTGTCTAAAACAGATGACATGTGATGTTATAATGAAACATTATCCGTATGATTAATAGAAAAGAGTAATTATGCGGAAAATTTATATCAGAAAATTTCACGTGGAAACGTAATAAAGTAACACGATTTCTTCCGAAAATTTGTCGAGTTATTTATAAATTTATATGTATAGAATATATAAAAAAAATATTGAAAATAGTTTTGTTCAAATAATATCGTGTAATGTTTTTATTATAAATTACACGTATATATTTTTGTTGCTCACGTTCGGTCGCTTTTTGCATTGACGTAATTCGATGACCATGACTGCATTATATGTACAGGAAAATCTTATTATAAATGCATTACGTTTTTGGCGAACATTTGATTTATGTACGTACTAATGCACATTAATCCATATACTGTATTCTACTATGTGCAATGCGTGCTCCATTAGGTACAAAGGCTGCGTGTTAGCATGAGATCATGAAATAAAAGAAAGGTTTAATTTTTTGAAAAATATCGTCAGAGAGAGAGAGAGAGACGTAATATTTATATTATTACTGATGTTTCACAAGAAACAGCATGCAAGTTAAAAATTAAAAATTATTAAAAAAACAAACTCAGAATTAAAAATATTGAAACATTAAAACTGTAAAAATTAATTTCACAAATGTTTGTTAAAACACTGATTAACTAGAATTTCATATAACAGATAATAATAAATATGAATGAGTAAAAAATAAGTGATAATAATAGATAGGATTTGTGTATAATAATAGAGACGATTAATTATTTAATTAAAAAAAATCTTCCTGCGACTAACAATCATTAATATTTAATTCTTATAAATATGAATATTTATTATTAATGACAAATTGAATGTGTCGCGAATGAAAAATGAAATACAAACTAAAGTTAAACCATAAAATATGAAAGCAAATTATAATAAAATATTTAATTGTTACAAATAGCCTACAGCTTAATCGTATACGTGCCTAAAAAGAATCTGTGATGAATATTTACTCACTGGCTAAGATGATTTATACATATAACGGCACAAGATAAATCGTGTATCTTGCCGTGTATCCACATATGCGTCGGACTGTGCAAGATAAACCGTTACTACCTTGAACTTGCATAATGCATGCATAATTTTCAATCGATATATACTAGATACTAGACTATACGTAGGGTTAAATCGTATAATTCGGAAATAGAATCTAACAATGTATATTTCGTACTTTATTTGACTAGGCATTGAGATTTTCTGAATAATAATTTCTTACGAGAGTAATATTGATCTTTCAAGTTATTTGCAATAATAATAATCGTAATTTTCTTAATAAAAAGTTTACATTTTTTTTGTAAAACTAATCTTAATTTTTTGTAATATTTTTATAAGAGCAATTTCAATTTCCTTAATTTTTCAATGAATTTCTATAATAAAATGCACAAAATATTTTAGTTTATAATAATTTCAATCTTCTTAGATTTCTCTAATGTTTTTGTTATTTTTTAATTTTTTTATCAACAAAAATAAAACCTTTTGTCACGGTTATAATCTTTAGTGTCTAGTATATCGATTAGAAAAATGTTACGATACATTTTTATGACAGTTATAAGAAGTCAAAGTTACGATGTATCATTATGTCATTCCTGCCATAAAATAAACCTAATAGTTCCGGCATATAAATTTAATGAAACGGTTTGTTTATTTTATCAGTGCAAGAACCATATAGGGAAAAAAGTGAAAAATACTTTTTATTAATCTACTAAAATACTAGTAATAATAATTTTGCAGTATTATTTTTTAAATTTATATCTTCGTGTATGAATTTTACGCGAAAAATCTATTGAAAATGCTGAATGACTTATGTTCTTAAAATATAATAAATGTCTACTAAGCTAGGGCAGTCACTTTAAAATAATCGAATAAACATGTATATACATCAATTTAACAATTTTTTGCTGTTAATTTGTTTTTTTATTACCATTTGTTGCATCAATTTTTTGTTTCGGTTCATTGAAAATAGCGATAAACGTAATTTAAAGCTGATATACTATGACAGAAAAGAGAATAAACTAAATATAAAATTAAAATAAATGGAAAATAAATATTTCTTTATTGTGTCATCTTATTGTTGCCATTTAATTACTTTATTATTAATTTTAAAAAATAATTTTAAAAATGTAAATTAAATCGAATATCTCGATAGATAATGTCTTTCTTTGTCCTATTTTATCATTCGACATATCCAATAATATTGATTTCGATACTAGTCCCAGTTACCAACATAATTTAAATAGATGGAGCAACAAAATCGTGAAAATAGAGCAACTTATTAACAATAAAAAACACTAAATAAATGTCTTAATTTTTTATGCTTACATTTTTTCTTTGTTATATATACATATATGTTAACCCAATTTGATAGAACAATTTTGTTAACAAATTGGTTACGGAGGAACAAAATTATAGTACTAGTGCAATAAGGCATAAATTTGTATACATGTTTTATTTGATTACGTTAAAATGATTTGTGCCAGCTTGATGGATATAATGTAATTTATTATGGGTGTAATGTAATTTACTATTCCAATGTGGATTATCTGGGAGATATTTCGCTTAAAAGCATGTAGCAATGATAGTAAATGACAGTAGGTGTAAGTAGGCGACAATAATGATTCAGACTTCTATTTTAACTTTCATAAACGCGACTCGTACTTGATAAGTTACTATACATTACATATAACAAGAATAAATTTGACTATCAAGTATTATACTAATCGATTCAAATTTCCAATTTGTTTCCAATAATTACAAACGTGTCTATATAATTATAAAAATATAATTATAGAGCAATTTAGTAGTTTTTAAAAAATATTACTTATATTTCTGAAGATAATTGGAATTCTGTACTTTAATATTTCTATTTAATATATTTTTTGAATTAAATTATGACATTGATGAAATGTGATGAAAATAAAGCGGGAATTTCTGAATAAAATATTTTGTCCAAAATATCAACTCACTATAATGATAAGTAAATTAAAGTAAGCTAACTAAAAACATTAGAAATTCTTCATGACAACGATGCATTGGAAAAAAATTATTAACTTGACTAAACCTTCCAACTAAATGACTATTTTGTTAATTGAACATATATTAGTATTTAAGCAAAAGATATGATTATTTATAATATGTTGATTTATTTAGTTTAAATATTTTTATATGTTCAATAAACAAAATAATTTGGTTAATAATGAAGGTTTAGTCAAGTTAACAAATTTTTTTTAGTGTGAGATGCTTTTGTGGTACAGAATAACGTAATCGCATTGCTATCTTTGGCAACTTGCGCACGTTCGTAACACATTTTAAAAATATGACCCGATCGGACAATATGTCATATATGTATGAGCACTAAGCTATACAGAACACGGTTAAATAATATAAATAATCAGCATTTGCAATCTATGCAGTCATGATGATAGCGTGTGTTTAAAAATTATTTTTTATTATTTGCATTATTTGCTTATTATGAATTAATGTGATGGAGATTTTGATATTACTATACGTCGTCGAAAAAGATTTATTTTTCATTATCAAATTATATATTGTTAATTAGAGATATCTTGATACTCTTTTTCACATTGAGACAACATTGAAAATGATTGGGACATTTTTTATTAATAAATAACGTTGAAAATTATAGCCGAAATTATGCAATACTAGAGAACAGAGTCGTATTACTCGGTATAGAAATTGTTAATCAGTACATATTTTTTAAATTTATTATAATTGAATGTTTTATTGATCTTTAGAGAACTGTAAAAATGCACTCCCGCAAGTTTGTGAAGAAGATTCGATTACATTAATTGATTCATACATATGTTCTATCGATTCTAGATCTTTATGTATATTTAGGATCTAGATCATTATGTTTTTACCATATTATTTGAGGAAGAGAGAAAGAGAAAAAAGAGAATACACGTATTTTAGCGACTGAATTTTCATTTATCATTATTTGATTTTAGCATGTTTTAAATATTTAAAGTTTGCTTGCACTATAAAAAATACTCAAATATATCCATTTTTTTTTCCTCTACACTATATATTAAACAAGGTATTCAACTCTAAATGAATCAATGAATTATCTGGGAAAACTAAACGGTATTAAAAAAATAATTTCGAATACAAATTATAAAATTTGAAGGAAAATCATAACAATTTTGTTCCATGATGAAGGCGCTTTTGAAACCTGAAAATTACCTTCATTTTATTATTATAATAGAATTGTATCATGTTTTATATACCTATATATGTATATACAAGTTTAAAACAAAAGTTTCAGGAGGGATATATATCTATATCAAACTTCTTAAATCTTGGAAACACCTGAAAAAAAAAGAAAACTATATACTATTCATATATAATGTTTCTCTTAAAACTTTTATCCGACACTTGTTTTCTGGTAAAAATATCTTTACTTTTTCGAATATTTCGCTGATATCTTTAAATTGAGATATTATACATAATAATACATTAAATATTATTTTGATCAATTATTACTATTATTAATATTTAATATTATTAAATATTATTTTTATTGAAATTTTATTCTTTAACGTCATAATTATCGCAATTATACTTATCTATGACAAACAGCTTTTATCATTTTCCCATTTGTGTTCGATCGTTCAATTATATGTCACGCTAAAACGATAGTACTTCCGTCCTAAATAAAAACGTTTGGACACTTGATTGACTCTGAATGGATCATAATTTATTCATTTTTTTTTAATTTAATCTATCACGACGAAGTGTTTGTCACGTCCTGTTTGCACATGAATTTTGATTTTTGCATATTTATTTATTCATTTTAAATCATTATTTTTTCTTAAAAGAAGAACTGTCAAAGTGTTTTATTAATTCATTATTATTATTTTATTTAAGTTTGTTAATATAATCAAAATTCCAACACTTGTTTCATATTCAAATCTTAAATCGCATTACAAAATAAAATCGTAAAAAAAATTATTTTTATAATTTATTTATTTTTTTTTAAATTTAGTTTGTGTCATGATAGTTTGTCACGTCCTGTTTGCACATGAATTTTGATTTTTGCATATTTATTTATTCATTTCAAATCATTATTTTTTCTTAAAAGAGAAACTGTCAAAATATTTTATTAATTCATTATTATTATTTTATTCAAACTTGTTAATCAAAATTCCAACACTTGTTTCATACTAAAATCTGAAATATTATACAAAATAAAATCGCAAAAAAATTATTTTTGTACTTTTCCTAATAATATGATCTTATGAAATCCTTGCGATCTTTTCGAATTAGTCCAATTCTATTTTCTAAATCTTCCGTGCTCTATGAAACATTCGATTTTTTGTTTTAACTTCATATATCGCCTATATATTTTCTACGATCATATGGTCTATACATATATGTCGCATGTACATATGCGATTTTATCTGGTTTTTTGTAAATCTTGAGTGGCCAATACCGTAAACAAAAAACTTGTCTCCCTCGGCCGACTCGACAAGTCGCATCCTTCTTCCCGTCCGAGATAACAAACGAATATGTTCGCGCGACGATAGTCCACCGACCGATTCGATTTATAAATAATCGCGGTTGATGGTTGACCAAGTAATTGCGTATTGATGCGGTTGCCAGGCGGAGCGCAGCAGAGACGCGACCTCTCTTCGATTGCGCGAAGGATCGATTATCCTCGCAACGGCATACATGGCAGCAGGCTATTTTGACCCGAATCGCAAGTTCATTCCGCAGGCGTCTAAAAACGATCGTATTTTATATGCATCCCGATTCCTCTTAACCTTTTGCGCTCTAATGAATTCTTCGAGTGACCCGATCGTAGGATATGTCACCGCGGTTGGTAACAGAGAAGTATAATGCTGAAATTATATATACTATATATTACTTCCCAAAATATATACATATATACGCTAAGAACAAATTTAACCTGACTAAATCTTTCAATTATAAATATTATTTTGTTATAATTGAACATGTAGAAATATTTAAATTGAATCTAAAACGTATATTTATGACTTAAATCCTATAATGTATGTTCCGTTAATAAAATAGTGATTTTATTGAAAGATTTAGTCAAGTTAACAAAATCACTAAGTCTTAGCACATTTGGAAAAATATTATATGAACATTGAAATCATTTAGTCATAGCACATTTTTAAAAAATTAAAAAATTCTATGGGAAAAATTATTGCAATTGACTTGTTATTAAATTATTTAATTATACATAGAGAAAATATTACACATTATATACATATTTAATTTTTTGAATTCTATTTTTTTTTATCTAAGATAAACTTATAAGAGCGATCCAGCTAATATAATCCCGTCTAAAGTACTCTCGGCTCTTTAATATCGATCACTGAAGGTCACTGTGTTAAATTCGAGTAGAATATATAATGTAAGTTGAGCATTTGATGCTAGCGAAAGCTCAAAGTGTAATGTGGCTTAATGATTTCGTTTATAAGACTTTATCTCTTTAATTATTCAACAGATTTATTTGAAAATTCATAAAAAAAATTTTAACCAATACGCTATTTTAGTACATTGATAAAGAAAATAGATAATTTTTTACATAAAAATTTTGCGAATAAAATATTTTCTTAATGAATATTTTATTATTCGAATCATTTACATTAAATCATTTACATTAAATATAAAAATTTTTTAAAATCACTTATGGAGTTTTTGATCTTGCTGATAAAAGATTTTAATCATTTTTTATATTTGTTTTATTTAATTATTCATATTTATTTTTTATTAAGTATAAACATTAATCAGCATTGAGAGTTTTAACAAGGCTCTGTAATATATAAATATAAATTTAACGTATAAGACGGGCAACAAGAGCCAAATCGCGGATGACAATGCGTTATCCTAACGAAACTAAATAATTTTTCGTTAGAATTAAAATACCGGTGCACAAGGCACCAAATTTTTACTTGGACACGGCCAAGATTTTAAATATGAAATAATCTCATATTTTGAGATTTAATTTCAATACCCCTTTAACCCCCCTACGGAAAATAATCAGCATTAATTAATCAGCATTATTAATTTATTGATGCGTGTAAGATATTTATTGCATTTATTATATATTTTTGCATAATATTTCAAAGCATTTATCACGAAATTATTTACAAATTACCTAAATTACACACACACAAAATATGTTTCATAGTTGTTTTGTTCTTTTAAGTATCTCTTCTTCCACAAAGTCATTTTTAAATTTACATTAGAGATAAACGAACGATTATGTATTCAGTGAAAATGACTTTGCAAATAAGTTTACATAATATAGATGCATATAGGATGTGCATAATTTTTTAAAAATATTTATGTAATATGATATTTGAATGTAATTCATTCCATTATTAGCTACTTTTGGAAATTTAAAATGAAATAGAATTTAAAACGATGAGATAATGTGATCAATTCATCTTCAACTCGATCGTCTGTCATAAAATAAAGTGTAGTAACAAATGCAACTTTATGCAATCGAAAACTGCACCATTTATGAGAAGGCTACTTCATAATGGAACAAATAAAAGAAAGGTGAACAAGTTTTCCTTGTAATTTGTAATTTTTTTTTATTCGGACAATCTTGATGTGCAGATAGGGAAATCTTGATCAGATAGGATGATTGTGAGGTGCATTGAAATGCAGTGATTAAATAATAATCGCATGTATTTTTGTCGCTGCATTTTAATTTTGTCAATTGATCTAGAATTAGATTAATCAAAATATATTTTATTAAATAGTCTATCTCTTTCACTCAAGATATAAAAATAATTTAGAATTTGATTAAAATATTAGATAATTCTCTCAAATTAATTTTTAAAACCATAATTAATACCTATATTTCTTTTTCAGTTCAATACCAAAGGAAAGATTATTAATACTCAAAATTCTGATTAATGAGGCTTATTTTTTTCTATTACTTCGTATGACAAAAATATTTTAGGGAAATTCAAAACAATTATTATTTAATTTAAATCGATAAATATTGATTTTCAAATTAATTTTCACTAATCTCTTCTCACACACACACAACAAATTGAAATTAGTTGTAAAAATTTTAAAAATCGATTACTCTTCTTATATTACAGCAATATAATCTATAAAAATAATTAAAATAAAATTAGTTCCTTTATTGGAAATAGTAACAAATTAATAAATTCAAGATTATGGAGTTTTAATTGTAATTATATCGAATGTATATTGCAATTATATACATATAAAATATGCAATTATATATTAAAAGAAATAACATATCTGTGATTAAATATTATACACTCAATGCAGGTCGTTGCTTTAACTTTTAAAAAATAATGTATACATCTCAGATAAATATAAAATATCTTGTTTCTCTGTAGGATACTGATATCTGAGATATTTTATATTAATTACAAAGATTTGATTTAATTTATAGCGACTTACTTATATTTTCTTACTTGTTTATTCTAAATAATTCTTAATAATTCAAAATTTTTGTCGCATATTAAGTGTCACGTGATTAGTATGTTTTCTATTGATCGGAAAATAGAATATATATGTATATGAATATATATATATATATATATTCTCTCGGTTTACTACAACGTATTTATGGAATTGTCTTTCGTGTCAAATCATACTTGCATTTTAATTGGGTTCAATCAATTTTTAATAGATTAAATTTTTGATAGAATGTTTTTAATAGATTTAGTCGATAGCTTATTGTTAGATCTATTTTATATGAAACAAAAGTTTATTACACTCTGCTTTTCCAATAATAAATAGGTATAGGTATTATGTGATGTAAAGTCACAATGTAAAAAATTTTTCTTAAAAGTCCTGTCATTAACAACATACATTTGCAATTTCCGACACAAAATGGCACTAACAATTGAAATTACAGATAATATATAATGCAGATACCATTTTTACTGTGAGTAATAAATATAGACATATACTTGCATATTTATTATGTTTATGATATTTTTTTCGTAAATATGTTTTGTCCAGTACATAAAAAAAAGACATTTCAATAGCAAGTTGTGTATGGCCGCTGTATTAAACTACACTAAAAATATTTTAAAAAAGAATATAACATAATTATCAAAAAATTATCTTTAAAAAAGATGGAAAAGAGACAGGGTTAATTTAAGATAAACATTTAAATTTAGTGTTGCTATACTTTCATTACGGCAATTAAAACATTATTTTGGCTGTCAAAATAACAACGTTTTGCATTAATTCTTTTACTTTTAGCTTCAAGAATTTTTTAAGAATTTTATTTATTTGAAAAAATGTTTTTATAGATTCCACAATCAAATTAAAATGTTCAAAATATATAATCATATATTTAATTTAGTAATTTTTATCGCATATTTATTATACATATACAGTGAAAAGAATTACACCTTGTCATCAATCCTGAAATCACATTGTGGATTTTTCTAATAGTTCCTAAGATGTATCACTTAAAAATGTTCTACTTTTTAAAAATAATAGGTATCTTAAAAGTATAATGTCAATAAATAGTTCGATTATCAGTTTTAATAACATCGACCTTGACATATCATGTTCAAAAATGGTGGTACTTTCAGTGTTATACATATACGTATAAAACGACACATTAATTTGTAACACTTTGCTCGAAACGAGACTTTATACACGTAAAGGAAAGTAAACTTCTAACTTGCGCGAGAAACGATGTATTTTATTGTTTCACTATATTACACAAAGTACCTACATGTGTGGGCGAGAAAGGGGCGGAGCCCTTCCAAACCGAAAAGAATTCTAATCTGACCCAAATCTAATTTTAATTTAAGAGACTGAAGTTAATTTAGATTGGCATTTTTTAGCTTCAAGAATTTTTGACGAATTTTATTGCTGTATATTACAGGTTTAGAAATTCTTATTTGAAAAAATGTTTTTATAGAATCCACAATCAAATTAAAATGTTCAAAATATATAATCACATATATAATTTAGTAATTTTTATCGCATATTTATTATACATATACAGTGAACAAAATTACACCTCGTCATCAATCCTGAACATTACATTGGATTTTTCTAATAGTTCCTAAGATGTATCACTTAAAAATGCTCTACTTTTTAAGCTTAGAAATAGTAGGTATCTTAAAATTATTTTTTAGATTATTTTTATTAGAGGTATCGAAAATTATTTTTCAGACTAAAAAATACAGAGAAAACAAAGAGATGCTGTTCCTTTATTTACGCAAAAAAAAAACAATAAAATATAAGCTCTTATTTCCTACTTAAAAACTCGTGTAGTCGCATGTCAACAGTTGTTTAGAAACAACTGGCAGAAATAGATAAAATTTGTTGATGCTAGTGTGATATAGTCATATACTGAAGGCAAGCGGGTACACAAACAAAGCACATCAACAAAGAGACTTAAATAGCAGGAGAAAAATAACACAGTACGAGAAAGAGAATAAAAACGTAATAGTATTTTAAAGTGTCGTATCTCAGAGACTAGAAGAATCCGCAACGTGATTTAAAGATAATACGTGTAATTTATAGATCTCTATCGATTAATATAATATTATGAAAATTAAAGTAATAAGTGATCATATTTTTTATCTTTATATAATATTTATTCTCAATTTTTTAATGTCATTAATATATTTGTACACTGAAAAAAATGTATTTAATTTGAATAAATATTTATTTTAATACTGCCAAATAAATCATTTATTTGAAACTAATAATATTTATTTGACGTGAAAAATATTTATTTGATATAAGAAAATCCTTTTCAAAACAAATAAATATTTATTTGTTTCAAATAAATGATTCATTTGGCAGTATTGAATTAAATATGTATTAACTTGGTTTTTTTTCAGTGTAAGAAATTAATTAAAATTGCAATAATAAACAATTACAAATTAGAAGCAAAAAAATATTCATTAAATTAACAGTTCTTTAAACTTAAAATGAAGAACTTTTTAAACAGATGCGAAGAGAGAACTCTTGACGTCTTTTCTTAAATCTTTTTTTTAAAGTAATTTTTAAATAAACTTGATAAAATACAGTAAAAATATACGCTGTCGGATAAAATCAATAAAATATTGCAGTGAACAAAGAATTCTTTGACTACAATATATCTATATAGCGAAACAGTATGTGACAATATTATATATACTTATATAATTATATACATATATAATTATATATATATATTAATATAATTGAATATTATATAATATAATTATATATATATAATTTATATTATATAATATATAATTATATATATATATATATATATCTATATATATTTAATATAATTTATATTATATTAATATATTATCAAAATATATAATTATATATATATATATATATATATATCTATTTAATCATCTAATTTACTATTTAATATCTTATCTCTATATACTTTCTATATATATCTTATCTATATATATATATATATACATTTATTAAATAATCTGTATAAATTAATATTATTATATAATATTTGGTATGTGTGTGTGATGGAAATTAATGAGATCATGTTTCCATCGAAGGCTGAACTAATGGTGATGACAATAGAGGACATTTGACGTGAATATTCATAGAAAATATAATAGTGTCCCGTGAACTCGAAACACACAAACACTATTACTTCACAAACAGCGAATTCTTCTTTCTCTATTTCTCTTTCTATTCTCTTTCGCAAAAAAACTCATTTATTGATTAACATTCATCTATTAAATGAATAATACTATACATATACTACGTCTAGAATCGATAGAAACACGAACTAATGATAAATTTTAAGGTTTGGATCGATTGCTTACAGATGGATCTAAGCTGAATGAAGTTTTCGCTCTGATTGCAAATAATAACTAATCACTTTTAATTGTACTGCTTAACAATTGTGCAACTGTTGCCAGCTGAATTATATTAATGAAATATACATAAAATGTAACAAAACATGAGAAATTAACTGCACACTTTGTTGCATTTCTAATGCATTGCCACATTAATGCAACAAGAAATTTGTTTACAAAATTATTTGTCAAATATTTATAGTTTATTAAACAAAAATTGAAAATTTTTGAAAATGTGTAGGATTGAAAATTGAAAATGGCTGCAAATGCTCAAGTTGCATGGTCACTCTTACGTCATATCGTGATACACACGAATAATTTTAATAATAAAGTAGGTTATCGAACAAGATCGTATAACAGTTTTTTTACTTATAAACACAGATACAATAGACTAGAAAAAATTAATTCAATACAGTATATACTTCATTATTTAATAATAAAAGTAATTTCATTTATTTTGAAAAGAGAATAAATGTTGATTCAAAAAAATGAAAAATGCTACAATATTGAAAAAATAAAAAGTCAATCAATAACATCGAACATAACGTGTTCAGTCATAATCACATGTTAATTTATTATCGAACTATATTTGATATTATGAAATGTTTAAAATTATCGATAGATGGCGCGATAAACTTATTATCTTCCACATATAGTTATATAATTTTTTAAAGATATCTTCATTAGCGATATACTCAAATATCATAATTAAGAATATGTTCACTAATGTCTTACAACATTGACTCATCAACATTCCATTTTTTAAACAAAATTTTGATATATAAAATAAATTATTTTATATTGTATTTTTTATATTATATGTATATATTTTTTTCAATATTTTCAGTAATTATTAGACATTAAAATATTGTGTTATTTTATGATTAATTTCAATTAAAAGCCTATGTTAGCTACAATTTTATGATTTTATTAACTTTTAATTAAACTGAGTTTAAAAAATAATTCTAAACTAATTATCTAAGATGAGGAGAGAGATATAATTAAAAAAGAAATGTTATACCTGTGAAAATTATTATGATACAGAATTTTTCACAAATTTACTTCTTGGTAGATGCGATAGAACTGTCAAATTTTCGTAAAATCTGCGTATAAAATCTGATGTAAAGGAGTAAGGGAATGATTTCAATCAGTTTATATTTGTGTATATTATGTGTACTATGTTACATCTTATGTATATTTTATTGTATTATATACTTTGTATATCCCTTATGTGAAATTGAAGAGGTGTGTTGTCAAAAGATGATGTGTCAGTTTAATGAATATTAAAATATTTATGAAGCTTTGTCATGCCATATGTAGATTACACTAATTTATACTTACACATCGTAAGCCTCGTGAGCTTGTAACACGTGCTAATAGATGACTCGCGTGGCATGTTAACGCTGTTAAAACTCTCCTGAAATGATGGATAACTTGAAGGTGGAACGATAGCTTCAATACTTGGTGCGAATCTGGGTTCGATCCGAACGCGTTCGGTTCATATATACTGAAAATACTCAAGGAATTACCGAACCAAAACCTGCAAAACGAGGAACATATATGATAAATTCTGATTCTGAGACAGATAATTATTCTAGTTACACTATAAAAACATATGTAACGTTACATAAAAAAATATCTAAAATTACATAAATAATAAGTGTAACATGTATACATTTTCATTATTTATGCATGTAATTTTACTTATTATTTATGTAATTTTACATATATTTTTATATAATATATTTTTATATTAATATATAATATATTATTATTTTAACCTGCAAAACGAAGATGAACAAATATGATAAGTTCTGATTCTGAGACAGATATATAACGTTACATAAAAAAATATCTAAAATTACATAAATAATAAGTGTAACATGTATACATTTTCATTATTTATGCATGTAATTTTACTTATTATTTATGTAATTTTACATATATTTTTATATAATATATTTTTATATTAATATATAATATATTATTATTTTAACCTGCAAAACGAAGATGAACAAATATGATAAGTTCTGATTCTGAGACAGATAATTATTCTAGCTACACTATAAAAATATATAACGTTACATAAAAAAATATCTAAAATTACATAAATAATAAGTGTGACATGTATACATTTTCATTATTTATGCGTGTAATTTTACACTTATTATTTATGTAATTTTACATATATTTTTATATAACATTATTTTTATATACATTATGTAATTTTATATATTTTTATATAATATATTAATATATTACATTATAATATATTTTATATAATATATTATATAATATATATTATATTAATATTATAACATATTATTATTTTTTACAGTGTAATTTAGAAGAAATTTTATTTTAATCGAAGTCAATTAAAAATGATTTTTTACATGATTTCTAATTCTGAATTTTCTGTTTCTTCAAAAAAAGAAGAAAAGTTAATATTTTCAAACACAAATGAATGATCAGTCTTTAACATGGCTATATTTACAATAAATGATCGAGGTTAACAATTTTTTCTGATATCATGTCGATAATATAGAAATCGTTTCATCCTGAAACTTTAATCATTTATTATGCATCATAGCAAAAAAGCTTTCATGTTGTTTTTGCTAACAAGAGTTCTGAGAAATAATTAAACTAATATTTTATTAAATTTAATAATGGTGATTTGGTATCTTTCGCTTGATAAATGCGCACAAATGTATGCATAACTTTAGAATATTTATTTAGAGAACTAATCTATAAATATTACCTTTGCAATATTGCCAGTGTAAACATCATTTTCAATACGAGCATTTGCATTTCCGTTATTTTCCACAATTTGCGATTTTATGTTCGTAAATAATTTCGTTTTCCATTTGCCCGGACACATTCGATTTATTTAATTTTCGATGTCGGTGAGATATAAATATTTTGCGAAATTTTTTTTCTTTGTTATATTATTTAACAATAAAATACAGAAAAAAGAATAAAATATTAACGAAATGAGAAAAAATAAATTTTTTTCACAAATTGATATTATTTCTTTAAAGAGAGAGGAAGAGAAAAAAGGAGGTTTTTCGAAAGTTTGAACTTCTTACAATTAGTTTGATTTTCCATTACAAAAGCAAACTTTTTTATTGATTCAAATAGATCTCATTTCTGGAGTTTTGTCTCATTTTCGTTCAATTATAAGTATTATATTGCTCAAATAATTTAATGATATAAAAAATTCAAGAATTAATTTTTTTTTAATTATCAAGATTGAAATATGCACTTATAAATATTCAACCACACAAAAGCCTCTTTAAGCGGGATCATATATTAATATTATTTATATGTATAAATTCGTATCGAAAGCGATTATCAAGTTTTCAGTCGCGAGAAAGTAATATGCGTTTGAGCAAGAAGCTTGCACTATATATACACATATACATATCGCTACCACAGCGAAACAACTGACCTGTTCTATTAATAGTTATGGCGTTATCGGCATTTTTGCTTGACAGAGAGCGCGCTCGAAAGAAAAAGAATGAATTATAACACATCCATTTCTCGACCCGATTAACGTTTCGAACGCATTTAAATGAAGTCATCAATATTAAGAGAATATTTTTTCGCAAAACTGATTGAATGTACATATTTACGTACACCTGAAAATCGATTTTACTTCATTATTTACGCAATTATGGGCGGGTTAAACAGTTATGCATTAAAAAAATAATCAAGCTTCAAGTATACATACATATCCCGAAGCGTATCGTTTTTTTACATAAGAAAATTCCTTTTTCCCTTATTTCGATTTTCGCAATCCACCTGCGTAATTTATGTGCATGTAAATTTTCTCAGTTTTTTAGATAAAAATGATTGAACTCTTACGCTTTGTTATAAAAGAGACATTTTTTTGCGATGATATATTCAGGATTTATTCGATTGATTTTTCTCGTCTTCGATTTTTCGTGCGATTATATCGAGATTTATAATTTTCTGGAAAAAAAAAAATATGCCAGGATTATTGGCGAGTAATCAAGACAATCACGTCATGACGGCATTAAATAAGTATCTGACGTTCTTTGTGGCGACACGTGCCAATATTACTCGCAACTATGACGTCATTAAACGTTTATATGCTTTTCTGCCAAGACTAAAGGCTGTTAGAAGTGAAAGAAAAATATAGAAATCCAAGAAACTTGGGAAAATAAAGAAAGAAAAATAAAATTCTCTAAAAATAATGAAATGCTTTGATGATAAGTTAAAGAGACAGTGAGATAACGGTGATAATTTGATGTAATTATATAATGAGCAAATAAAAAGAGTAAATGGAATGGAAAATTCGTCAATTCGTTATTTCTTGCAAAATCATACTTCTCTTTATTGACGTCAAATATGAAATAATAAAAGAGAGAGAGAGAGAGAAGGAATAATATAAAATAAGAATAATATATAACATTATAAATATATTAACAATAAAATAATATGAAATATTTCGAATCTCAATCGTACTTTCTCTGCTCTGCGGATTCTTTTCAATCTTTTAAATGTCGACGCACGAATTAATTTTGCATTATAAGCGATTGCAAAACAATAATTAAGCTTTCACACAATTAACAAAAATGTATAAAATTTTTCAGACGATATCAAATAATCTGTATTCGATAAACCCTAAAATCTGAATTGAAAAAATTAAAATCCGATCAAAAATTTATTTACTCAGTATAATTAATAATTTCAGATGTATAATTTCATACGCGTCTATAATATTCAATAATATCGTAACCCATCGTAATGTGTTTGTCCTGATTTTTCCTCTTCTAATCACCTCGAACATGTATCAGATGATAAAATTACGATAACAGATACGAATAACAAAAGACTGTTTTAACTATCGCAATGACATACTTCGGTAAATAGATCGTTATCAATGTGCGTAATTTGCTATCTAAATAAACATTTTCGAAATAAGCTCTTCATAATTTACAACGTTAGTCTTCTATATTTAAACTCATTTTTTCTTGTAATTTTATTTTCCGAAATAACAATAACATAAATGCTTTAACATAAAATAATATAACTGTTTTAACTGGAAACCTTTGATTTTTACCGCGATATTTCAAACGCACACACAAACGAAAAATGTATTCATTACTTTTTTAATAACGGAGCGCTGTCACTGATTTATTTATCGTACAAAGGTTAAATGTTAAAAACTTGTGTTTGCGCACAACTACAATAATTTGAACATTTTGTTTATATCTTTTCGCGCTCGAAACAATTTTACCCTACACTGTAAAAAAATATGTAATATATTACACAAAAATATGTAAAATTACATAAATAATAAGTGTAAAATTATACGATAAATAATAGAAATTTTTATCTTTTTATTATTTATCATGTAATTTTACATTTATTATTTATGTAATTTTACATATTTTTTTACAGTGTAACCATATAATCTACGCGAGAAATAACATTTTCAATCAACGCTAATTATCAACTTCGCGGAAATATAGAGGTGCAAATAGTGAAAATTCCGCGAAAAATTTACTCGCTTGTCTACGGCTAATTTCTTTTATGTATTTACAATTGATTTTCAAGACAATGCTTTTAAACTTTCGGAATGTGTACAAACAAAAATCACGAATGAATGCACATCTGCGAAACAAAGTAAATCAGCAAAATTTTATTAAACTCTAGTATGCAATTTTTTTTAAATGTCTGTACATTTACTATCAATTTTATTTCTATTTTTAATTCAGTTTTAATTTTTTCAGAGTGTTTCGTAATAAGTACGTAATATAAAATAATTGTCTATTCTTTTATCTGAGTAACAAAGTATTATAAAGTCAGTCATAGAGTGAATGTATTTAATTGAAAATTTTTATTAAATTTACCAATAAAATTTTGTTTGAATTTTTTTAAATGTATATACATTTACTCTCTCAATTTTATTTCTGTTTTTATATTTAATAAATAGTGCATAATATTTCACATAATTATGGATTAATTTAAAAAATTTCAGCAATTCAATATTTTTTGCAGATTATAATAATCTGATTTTATAATAAGTAATATAAAATATTCATCTACTTTTTATCAGAAACATAGTATTATATTATAAAGTCAGTCATAGAGCGAATGTATTTAATTTAAATTTTGTTATTATATTTATCAATAAAATAATATTAACTAAAAATTTGATTATACATATAAATGTCAGGATAATTAATTTCGTAAAATAAATTACTTGAATATACTTTGATTTTATACACGCATACAAAACATATTAATTACTTTTAATATATGTATATTTGACTTCCTGGAATGCGTGCGCAAATGTAATGCGTTTGACATTAAATTATGTTGATTACTGATTACGTAATGACGCAGTATTGCATTCTGAAAAGTATAACTAAAATTGTTGATTTCTGCGATCGCAGTCGTGCATATACATATACATATGTGAGTGAAAAGTTACCGATGCCACGATGTGTCGTTGTGCATCTTACACTGCAAAAAAATGTGTATTATATTACATAAAAAGGTGTAAAATTACATAAATAATAAGTGTAAAATTACACGATAAAAATGAAGGTGTTATACCGTTTCATTATTTATCGTGTAATTTTACATCTATTATTTATGTAATTTTACATACATTTTTTAATGTAATATTACATATTTTTTACGGTGTAAAAAAAGCGTAATCGTGCAAACACTAATGACGTAAAATCATTGCAAAAGATCTCGAAATTTCCTGATCATAATCTTATCTAGAAATGATGATCAATAACGAGGTCTTACATTATCGGCAATCAATATTAATTAAATCAAACAAGCCGAAAAAATGAAAAAATTGAAATTGTAATAAAATTGCACGTTTTATCTCTCAAGTCCAGTTTACTGTAACAAATTGCTTGGAATTGAGAAAAAAATCGTAGACAAGGGAGAATGAAGATTTTTCCCGATGAAAAGAGAATTCCATGAAGGATGGCGCGTCCTTTTAATCTCCGTTGCAAGATACGCGCTTAATAATAACCTGTTGTACATGTGGGGAAAAGCGGGGCACAGACCACCGCAATGTATTTGTGTGCAATCGATAACTCACGTCACGTCAAAGTCAAGATTGCTAAACCATATATATCCTGTATACATATATGCGCAGTTTTCTCTCTCTGACGCGCTTCCTTTATAATATCTTTATAATTAATCACGCATCTGCATACATGTATGTAGCTCTTATTCAGAACTATCTAACATAAGGTACACTGAAAAAAATCTATGTACTTTTACATGGAAATTACTAGTTCAGAACTGGAAAAGTTACTTGCTTATTAATATAATTTTTTCCATTTGTTTTAAAGTGAAAATACATATTAATGTTAAAATACATGTAAAATATAGGTAAAATTACTATTTTTATGCAAAAATCATATGTAATTTTAAATTTAATATTTTTACTTTATTAGAATTTTATTTTATAAGTATTTATCTATTTTATTTGTAACATTATTTTATAGCATTTATATTACTAACATTTCCTATGTGTAATTACATGTTCAGTGAAATATTTTAAATCTTGAAAATATTTAAGATTATATTTCATATGAAATTACATATAATCTCTAATCTTCCATATAAGTATATCAATATTACATGATTATGCTGGGTTGGAAAAAACCTAGCTTAATCATGTAATTTTACATAAATATTTTTTTCAATGTAGAGCAAAAGAAACGAGAAACTAAAATTTGAATTTAACATATTTAATGGAGAAATTTATTTATTAATTTAATATTGTACTTAAATTGTCAAGATGCTGAAATCGATGAAGAGGAAAAGGGAATTTTGCGGAAAAAGATTGATAAATTCCAACATCTGTCTTTGCCTCTCCGACGAGGCTTAATCAACAGATAATCGATCTGGCAATTGAATTATGACCAATTTGCACAGTTGATCCGCGATATAAATAGATCGCAACGCGTCTGTGACCGATTATTTTCGTCACTTGTCGATACGCTGACATCAAAGACAGGGATCTGACGCAAGAGAACTTGTTCGATTTTTCTTAGTTTTTTTTTTTTTTTTTTTTTTATTTATATTTTTATGAGAATTATTTTTCCAAATGAATGGACATAGAGGAGTTGAATTAAGTACTCGGTTAATATTAACTCGAGAAATTATTGACGTTCTCGATATGTTTGTAAACTGAAAAATCCGTATCCAGGAATTTCGAAACGTTTTTACATTCTCCGTAAACGAACGTTTGACACAAAGCGACTGAAATTTTAAGACAATCGCTCGCGAGTTCGTTCACACTATACTAATTTAGAATTCGGAATAATATCGTCATAGTGCGGAGGATGCGAATCGCTATAAGATCGAGTTGGCCGACTTCCAGGTCTCTTTTCAAAAGAGATACAGAAGAGAGGAGTAGACGAAAGACAATAGTCTCTTTAAAGATGCGGTACAATTAATCAAGTCAGAATCTGCATCTCATCTGTTTTTTTTATTTAGAAAGTTTTTTTCGGTCTTATTTTATTTAAAATTTATATTGAATCATCCATTATTTAAAATTTAAATAATGCGAGTTAAAGGTTATTTAATATATAAATTATGTTAAAATTCGAGTTTAATTTTTACGTTTAAAAATATGAAACTTTAAAAATTTATCTGTATGTGACAAAATTTATTATAAAAATTATTTACAATATAAATTATATACGTATAATAGTTATTATTGTATAGTTTTAATCCTTTTTTATTTATTTAAAAAAAATTGTATTCGAATTTATGTTGACTGTTATTATATGATAATCATTATTTAAATAATGTAAGTTAAAAATTATTTAATTTTTACGGATTATAAATTTTATTTTGAAATTCAAAATTCGAATTTATTTTTAAAATACGAAATTTAAAAGATTTATATGATAACAATTATTTATACAATATTTAATTTATTCATCAATTTAATTTATTATTACTGAATTATTGCAACGAGACATTGAAGTATTTTACCACGTTTATATTTTCCTTCGTTTCTGCTCCATATTCTCCTTATTATCATATCTATTCTTCGAAGACGCGTGCACGTATGCGCGTCTGCTCTTCACGTGTGCTGCGTATTTGTGTATTGTAATAATAATATTTTCTTATAGGCGGCTAAATATAGCATATATAATACTCTATAATCTTTGTCCAAACATGTGATATCGGCGCATTTGTTTTGCCTCGACGCAGGAATGCGAGAAGTGAACATCCGATTCCTTTATACTGTATGTCTCTACTTTCTTTTCTTTCTTTATGGTTTTTTGAGAAATTATCTCTCAGCAAAAAGAAATCAGAGACGCTAATTATGACTGAAAAAAAAACTTTCAAAATTTTAATAAAATAAAAATTTTTTATGAATAAAATTTTCCAATAAAAATAATTTTATTAAAACTAAAATTCTAATTTTATTTTTTTTTGTCATTATTTATTTTTTAAATGAAGCTTTTTTAATACTTTTGTTTTCTAAAAAAGATATTAATATTTGCTTATACAAGCATAATCAAATTGCTATTTTTTAAAAAATAAAATTTAATTTAATATTACGAAGAATATCATAAATAAAAATAGAAATTGATTTTCAATGTGTATATATATAGATTAGGCATCAAAAACACCATGAATTTATTTACATATTTTTATACTGAAATTATATATGTATATAATTACATATATATTAAAAATTTTTTAATTATTTATTATAGTATAAAAATATTGTAATAAAGATTATTTGTTCAATGCTTTTACGTGGGCTCAATTTATCAGCTGCGACCTCAAATAATTTGCGGAAACTTCTACTTTTTCCGGTCTAATAAACGTCGTAAAACAATCTTATAAATTTTCTCGCGGTCGTAGAATTATGAGAAATGACCGGAAGAGCCATTCATTATCTTAAAAAAAAACGTAAAGTAAAAATACGACAAATTAGTATGTTCACTCATCACGATGAAGAAAGAACACTAAGGAAATGAATCTTTTTTTTTGTATCCTATATGAAGTAACTTTTGCGAAAAAAATAAAATTGAAGATATATTTTTTATCAGATAATTTAATCTGAATAACTTCACATAATTTTATCGCATAATAACAATAATAACAGGAAACATTTAAAGAGATTTTGAGATATACACAATTATATAGGTATATAATTAAAATACTACCACGCAAACACACATTAAATACTCGGAATTGTTGTGTTAACTCGCATTCAACGTATTTAATGTAAAAAAAAATTCCATTCGAAACGTTATTGTGAACTGGCAATCACATTAATACCTTAAATGCAGAATAGGAATTAATTCGTTCCTGTAAATCTGATTTTGCGATCTAAGATATCAGTTTTATCGAAGAAAATTTATTCGTCTGATAGCAATCAATTCTAACCGCGTGTATATCTCTTTATCTACCGTGGTACCGCGCTTCTCAAGCTGTTTGTCTTATTTAATCTTATCGATAATTAAATCGGTAACACGAATTCGTGGGATGGATGAAAGTCGAGCCTAACGATTCGAACGCGATCGACGCGCTTATTCATTTTCACGAGTAGATGTTTGCTCTTCCGGCCATCTCTCTTTTCCGACATCTATCGACATATAGAATCGGCAGTGGCACAAAGAACTCTAATTCTCACGCTTTAATTAGGAATTCGAATTCATATTGTCTCTACAGAAAATTTCTTAAATCTGCGTATTTAATTTCTAAGATATTTCTTTAATTGATTTACTTTTAATTTAACTCATCGCATTTGTTTAGCTAAAGTTATATGTGTATAATTATGTTTGAGCATAAAAGAGCAAGAGGAAATTATATGGTATAATTAAAATTTTTCAAATTTATGCCATTAATAATTATTAATAATATACATATTTTATGAATACTGTAGAACTTTTTCAATAAAAATAATTTTATTAAAATTTCAATTTAATTTTTTTATTCTTTAAACTGATATAACTTATACATTAATTTTATTGTGTTTACATAAACGATCTTAAAAATAATATTATCTGGAAGTTATCTAGATATATGTAATTTAAAAAAAATCTTCATCTTGTTCAAGATAAATTTACAAGATATTTTTATCTGACATCTTCAGCAAATTTTTAAGTCATCTAATTGTAAGCACAACACTGATTACTGTCATTTTTTTACATTTTCTACAAGATTATAAAATAAATTCTCATTCTATCGTGACACATTGAGCGGTATAATTATTTCACGGGATTATAATTACGTATACATAGGCAGAAATATCAAGTTTTTTAAAAATTGTGTTTACATAAGCGATCTTAAAAATAATATCCGAAAGATATGTAGATTCTAAAATTCTAAATAAATCGCCATATAATTTTATCTTTTATCTAGATATATTTATTAAAAAAATCTTGTCCAAGATAAATTTACAAGATATTTTCATTTCACATCTTCAGCAAATTTTAAAGTCATCTTGTAAGCACTGATTACTGTCATTTTTTTACACATTCCACAAGATTATATAAAATATTCTATCGTGATACATTGGGCGGTATAATTATTCCACGAGATTATATATATATATATATATATATTTTTTTTTTTATCTAGATATATTTATAAAAAAAATCATTAAGTCATCTTGTAAGCTCAGCACTGATTACTGTCATTTTTTACACATTCCACAAGATTATATATAAAATAAATATTCCATCGTGACACATTGGGCGGTATAATTATTCCACGGGATTATAATTACGTATACAGGCAGAAATATCAAGTTAAGTCTTCTTCCTGTGCTCCCACCCTCGGCGCCTATCCCGAGTGACTGACGGCTCGAGCAGCGGCGCGCTCGGCCTTTTAGTCGCGTGTTGCCGTTAGTCCGTCGCGAGTCAACGCGGCTGTTGCACGTGGAAGCGAGCGGCTGCCTCCGGATATTCGGCGTGGTGCGTCCGTATTTGTGAATGCGCGCCGATGCCGATGTGTATCGCTTCTCCGCTTACGTGATCCGCATTGCTGATTAAGCCGTTCAAAAGTTACGCGGTTGCATAATGTAAGTTACCGATATAGACGAGTGTACGCGCTTTTTAAACGCGAAATGACTGAGCGTCCAACCGATTAGAACTGATGGATGACGAGCCTTCGAATTTTTTTTGGGGAGGAAAATAAATATTTGAGAACGCTGGAGTGCGAGAAGTTCAATATTTATTTTAGTATTTTGATAGGACGGAAATCTGTGGAATTTATTATTGAAAAACCGTAATATTATACACCGATCAGAAAATCGAAATAATATATATAATCTTGAGAAAAGTGCAGACAATTATAAAACTTTGTGGACATTCGTTCGAAAAGTGTTACGATATCTATTTCGAGTAATTGTCGATAGCTGCGAGTTTATCTCGAAAACGGATGTTGATGCAATCTCGATTTAGAGATACAAGAACGAGTGCAGGAAAAGAATTATAAATAATAAATGTTTCAACACGAGAATTGTTCCAGTTAGAGTGTCTAAAATACATTCTATATAAAAAAATCATAATTATTTTCAAATATAAATTATATTCTCTGAATAAAAAAAAGTAAATCGAGACGAACGTGATCTTACGAACAAAAATACAGTGAATATTAATAATAAAAATTCCTATATCTGTGATTAAAAACAAACATATGATAAAGAGAAAATTATTAAGGACTTTAAAATAATTATAAAAAAATTAATATAATAAAAAGACGGAGCAAAAGTACCTGTGATGAAAAACTAATCTTTACATCTTTGAGTCTTTGACAGTTGTGTGATTTTGACCTCTTGTTTCGGAGCACATGAAAGGGACGGAAGTGACGGATCGTGATATTTGTAAAGTATCCCGGTCAATTTTCTAATCTGAATATAATGGCGCCAGCGAACAATCTCGACTGGTCAGAGCCCTGTCAACAATGGCGATATCCGAAATTCTTCTCGACAGCGGCAGATCAGAAAAGTGCCGAGCGTCCCAAAAGTGCCGTGGAACTAACGATGAATGGCAAAGAGACGAATACCGCTTATAAAAAATTCTGCAAGTTTCTGCGCCGACTAAGCAACAAGAAACGTAAGTTCCTTCAGCGGTCGACGTATGAATTTGCATATTTCGCACCCTATTATAAACTTCACAGTGTTATTAGACTCACTCTCTACCAAGTATTTTTTTTAATATTACGAGGTCATTAATTTTTCATTTGATTCTTAATTTGTGAATTTAAGAATTAAATTGAAATTTTTTTCTTAACTCAGATTTTCGAATTCCAAACTTTATTTTAATCGTATAATAAAAAAAATAATTTATTATTCCAATAAATAAATATCTAGATTCATAAATTTAAGAGCTGCATTAACAACTTTTTAACTTTTATTTTAATTAAAAAATATATAATTTTATAATTCTTACACTGAAAAAAAATTTGTTAACTCGACTAATTCTTCTAACTAAATTACTATTTTCTTAATTGAACATATAGTAGTATTTAAGTTAAGTATACGTTTTGTTAGATTTAATTTAAATATTTTTATATATTTAATTAATAAAACAATATTTAATTGAAAAGTTTAATCAAGGTAATCAATTTTTTTGACTGTAATAAATAAATCTCTGAACTTACTGAAATTTATTAAATAATCTCAATAATTAAAGAACTGATCTGACAATTTTTATTTCTGTGTATTTCTACTAAATACAATAACAATCTCTAGATAAAATTTTATATAATGTTAGAAAAATATATCTGTATATTAGTATATTTTATATTAATATATTATATTAATATATTATATTCTATAGAAATCAAAATATATTAATATATTTTAGTTTCTATAAAAAAATGTTTTTCAATTTTGAATAATGCATATAGTTTGTTTGAATTTTTCACAACTTGGTTTTCATCTAAGGCTTCTTTAATATATCGAATTAATTAATTTTTCGTTTTATATACTTTTAGAATTTTTTTAATTGTATTATTTTTATTATATTATTATATATTTTTTCTATAAAATTTAAAATATATTAATATATTTTAGTTTCTATAAAAAATAGATTTTTTAATTTTGAATAATGTATTCAGTTTGTTTGAATTTTCCACAACTTGGTTTTCATCTAAGGCTTCTTTAATATCTCGAATTAATTAATTTTTATTATACTTTTAGAATTTTTTTTAATACATTATACTGTATTATTATATATTATCTCTTTGCCGGTGATTCTGAGACAGCCTACGTGTACCCCCTCATTTTCTATCGAAAGGAAATCAATATCTTCTTGTCACGGGGCAAAGAAGAAAGAAAAAAGATTCGCCGCTCATTGGCGCGTCGCGCGGAGCGTCATCCGGTTTCTAGGGCAATTTCTCGCCGATGTGATTTCCGTTCGAGTGATCGATTAATCCCGCCGCACGATGACGTATTAATCATGTCGTCAGAAACCTGTACGGATCGCTTTGTACATCGAGAGAGAGAGAGCGCGTGATCCTCTGACATTTACGCCTTCCGCTCTCTGCTACTGTATTTATTCCTGGTCGCACCTACCGTGTTGCCTCGTGCTTTTTCCATCTGTTCGGGAGAGTGAAAGAAAAACGGACGGACGAGGGGAAAATTGATGGGTATCTGTTACCCTCGATACTGCTACCCGCGAGAACGCGCCGAGGGAGGCTCTTTTCGTTACGGTAACACAACGATAAATGTTAGTTGTATAGCCTTAAGTAAACGTCCAGTCATTTCTTTCGTGCACAATTTTTTTTCAATTATTTTATTACATCTGGTGATTTTTTTTTTTTTTTTTTTTTTTTTTTGAAATTTAATATTTAATTTATCGCGTAAAAAATTAAGAGCGAAATGGTCTCTCTTTAATGCAAACTCCGTGTTAAATACCAATGACAGGATCAGTAAAATCGGATTAAATCGCAACTCTCAGTAGATTGAAATCACCTTTCTCCCGCCCTCTTGGGTTTGTTTAATCTATTTTTTGAAAAAAAGGCCTGTTTCGTTAAACCAAGCGCGATCGTTCTCGAAGCCCACAAAGAAGCTCTCGATATAACAACACCGTCGAGGAACCCTCACTTAAGTCGTGTGAAATGTCACAACGAGAGAGCCTCTGAAGCTCTCTTGCTTCACAGGTAGGGGCTGATGAGAGTGTCTCGGAAAGGTCGAAGTCTCCTCCGATGCGCGCCTAACGCGATAAAAGAACTGTGCTAACAGCATATATGTATATGCGCGTTGCAGCTGCTGCATCGCTTCATTGCGTTTTTTGTCGTATGTTGCTGAATTTAGCCTAGCTAACTCGCAACCGACCGGTTGGCTGCTTTTTTTTCTAGCTTCGACCATCACTTGACCCATTTTTTCCCCCTTCGCAATCTTTGCTAGATTTTTTCTTTTTTTTTTTTTTACTTTTTTTTTTTTTTTTTAAGGATTTTTTAAAAGTGTCAGAAAATATTTTGATAGAGGGGAGAGAGAATGTCCGTTTTTAATTTTTATAAAATTTAATAACCAGTAATCAAATAATTATATTAATTAATTTCCTTTACAGTAAACTTCATCTTTTTCTCATTAAATTTTTTTAGTACTTTTTATTCAATTAAATAATTTATTTTAAAAAATATATTATTATTAATATTATATTTTATTCTACATTTAGAAGTATTAAAAAAAAATCTATACAAGAGAAAAAAAATAAATTCTCTAAAACACCATATAAAACTCTTAAATCAGACTAATATTGATGTCCAATTAATTAATCTGCTTATCAGGATTATCCTAATTTGTGCATTTATATCATTTATATTTTAAAGTTTGTATCAAAGATATATAAAAGACATTTTTTTTTTGACAAATAGTATTACATCAGATTATTTTATTAATGATCGATTTTATCGATTTTAATGACCTCGAAAAATATGTGGTCAAGATCAAAGTAGCTTTGAGCAACATTCAAAAAAGGTTTAGCTCGCTGATTATTTACTACAAAGTTAGGTGCTTAATAAAACGAGATGCAGAAACGGGCAATTCCGTATTTAAATTTTCAACTTTCCACACAAAGCAAGATCTAACATCACCCGAATGCTTCGGATGCGAAACAAGTCTAAAAATATGATTACCACATGTGTTTTCGACTAAGCAAAATCCCCTTCATCCGACTCTGTGAAGTTGGCACGGCTTTTTTCAATTTTCAAAAAAAACATATGAGTTCTAGTAGCACTTTTAAGAGTTCTAGAGTTCCTGATAGGTTTCGCAAATAGTTCTGTCAATTTAAGGTCAAAAAACGAAATTTTTAAAAATGTCGTGCTAACTTCCCGTAGCACGACACTTATGCAAAAAAAATTTTTTATTCATGTATTTCGATAGATTTCGACGAGATCTAGAGTTCCTGATAGATTTTAACAATAGAACTGCGATATATACTCAGCACGACACCCTTTGCTCGAGTGTCGTGCTGAAATCGGACATTAAAAAATTTTAAAAATTATTAAAAAATGTTTACTCGCCGGAACTATTAGTGAAAATAATTGCAGAGCATAGAACTCTACGAGAACTAACCAAAACTCTCCCTAGAACTGCGATATATACTCAGCACGACACCCTTTGCTCGAGTGTCGTGCTGAAATCGGACATTAAAAAATTTTGTTTGGAACAAACCTGCTTGTTTGGAAAGTCAAAAATTTAATAAGTAGAACTATACGTTTTTTTTAGATCTCGTTTTGCATTCAAAACATCGAACGACGTTTTAAGCATCTTCTGATGCTTAAAACTTGAAAACTTTATAACTAGAAGTGAGCGACAGTTAATGTTTGTTGAAGGCTATTCAGTGGTCTTCTTTTTGCAACAACTTCAAAGTTATTCAAATCGATAAGGTCGCCTCTAATATTCGTTTTATCAATTTTTCTAAACAATTCATATTTGTAGACACCTAAATGTGTTTTATTGCGATTTTTTATCGTGGCTATTTTATCATGTTTAGTTTTCAACATATTAGTTTTGAATTTTTTCAATTATTTATTTTCATTGTTTTAAAAAAATGGCCTGGAAAAATACTTTAAAATCTCTTTTAATATAAAAAAATGAAAAAATATAAAAACTGAAAAATATGTATTTCATGTTATATTAAAAAATATTTTGGATATTATATGAGAGCTTAATATAATTATGTTATATATATATGCATATAGGTATGTACTTCTTAATTAGGATTATTTATGTTTTTTTTTTATGAAAAATAACACTTCTCTTAATATTTTATATTGTAATTTAATTTAATCGACAAGTTCAGTATCACAAATCGACGTATTCGTCCGATTCCGTAGAAGAAGAATACAGAAAAAGTTTTGCAAACTCACTTTATCGATATCCTTCAGTGATAAATCAAATACAAAATTCTTATATCCATTGTCAATGCAATTATGGTAATAACAGTAATTTCTTGTGTACGGATGAAATTGATGACTGTTAGATTGCTGGCTAAATTTCGCAATGAAATATAAATTTCCGCTGATTTTATATTGTCTATAGTTACAAATTATAGGTCAAAAAATTCTATCTAAAATTATAGATTGTCTCCGAAAGAAATTTTAGTGATTAAATAATCGAACATTTTCTTTTCTTCTATTTTTAAAAAATGGTTTCGATGTTAATCTCGCGAAGTACAAAACGAATGAAAATTTAGCTCGCGATTCTCGATGTATATATCGACGATTGATGGTGAAGATGTCGCGAATTGCGAACATGTCAGGAAGCAAGACACCATCCACGTGGCGATTAATCGTTCGGTGCATTCGCGGATCAGAAACTTCGTATTTGTCTACGGAAGGTGACTCTAAAGCAGGTGACTCGCTCGTTTCGGAGCTCATCTCTTAACAGTTTCGTTTCGTTAACAACAAAACACATATTTCATACATCTTTTTTACACCTTTTTCTGCTTATTTTAGCTTTTGTTGCGAAATTATGTCAGACTAATTTTTTCCATTATATATTTAAAAATTACAATTTTTGTTGTCACACATGTATTTTTTACATTTATGGCTTTTACTTTCATATATGTTAATACACGAAAAAATAATAAAAATTATTTACTTGAAATTAATTTTTAATGATGTTATTATTTTCTAATTATTATTTAACATATTTATTATTAATAAATTAAACGGAGAACATGTGTGTCTCGTATCTGTCAAAACAAAAAGAGCGAGGTCTTTATTAAAAACATATATATTAAATAATAAAATAAAATATAATAAGGAAAAACAAAATATGTATATTATTAAAAAAATGTATAATCATAATTTTTGTCATAACTTTTTATTACATTATGCATCATACACTTTACTATACATAATAATATACATAAGAAGAGGAAGACTCGAATGAGTTATTTTATCTCTATGAATCAGCAATATATATATTGCAAAGTTAAAATAACTTGCAACATATATATGTCTGATGCTGGTCATTTCGAAGGAAAAATGTGACAAGAAAAGTGACGTAGTCGATAAAGACAACTTGCAAGAACACAAATTAGCGACTTGCGTAAAATGGCAAAAGTACACGTTACTCAAATCTATTTCCAGAATGAAGTTCACATTGTGCGAGACACGAGAATGTAAAGACTCTGCGACTAGATTGTGATACTTTACATCATCTGTTTATCAGAAATTATCAAGGTCGTCCTCCCTTTATATATCATCGATAGAAAATCCTCAATGTGCAATTGTACATTGACTCGTTTCACGTAAACATATCTTCCTCACGTTTATTTTCTACGTCCGCAAACAGAATCTCAAAAAAACAAATATGTTTGCCTATAAGTATATTGAAGAACTAACTCAAAGGAATGAAAAATCATTGAAATTAAACTCGCGGAATATTTTAACGAAAAGTAAATGCAAAACTTTAAGTAATTTAATATAAATTTTGTGTAAAATTAACATATAGTTTTAATGTAAAAATTAATTAAAAATATGTTCATCTCTTAGATTTTATCATCCCTACTTATAAGTGACGATATAATATATTATAAAGTATATTATAAAATAAAAAATCAACATTTTTTCTATAAAGAACAGATAAATCTTATCATTAATAAAACAGAACATACTTACTGTGTAAAATTAAAAATAGATGCACATTGTGTATTTTCAGGTGTTTTAATAATTGAACATTTAAGTTCAATTAACACAACAGCAATATGTTAAATTAATACATGAATGTGTTAAATATTGTATTTAACACAAAAATTCTAACGGGGATCGTTTTTAACAAGAAAACACAAATTTTCCTACTGTGTAGATTTTAATTAGATTTTTCGAACAATTTTTCTCATTAAATATATATATATATATATATATATATATATATATATATATCACATGGTGGTTTATTCGCGTAACTCGAAAGTGGTAGTAGTGACGAAAACAAATCAAGGATTAGGCTATTCCTGGTCGCTGTATGTAGGCCCATGTCCGAGAACTACACGTGAAAATAGCAGCGGTGACCGTAGAACCGAGATATATTGTAATTTATGTAACGATTTTCGGAATTGCAATTTTTAACACGACAAACAATTTCTATGAAATGTAATGTCACTCTATTAGCGAGAATCATCAAAATAATTAATAACGAAATTTATATGAAAATTTGTATATAATACACTATGAAGTACATGGGACATTCCAACAAATCAACAACTTTTTTGCTTTATATTTTTCATATTTTTGTAACTGTTAAAAGTAACCGTGAATTTTTTTAGATTTTTATCCCTATCGATATCAGAGTTATAGTTTTTCTAAATTGATTTAAAAATTCTAAGTAAGTTGAAGAATAAAAAATATTGTCATTACAAAGGTGGTCATTTTTTTTGTCTGAATGTATTTTTGGAAAAAAATGTTTTGAAAAAATTAAAAGAAAAAGGTGTTATAGTATTTAATAGTGTTTTAGTCTATTTTAATCAAAATTATTTTATTTTTATTACTGAGACCCCTTCAATTTTTTCAAAAAAAATGTATAACATTTTTAACTTGAAAATCAAATTTTTGAGCTATTGGCGAAGAAGGGATTCAAATATTTTCGATTTTTTAAGAATATTTTATGAATTTTTTTTCAAGTCTTTCACTTTTTGACATTTTACATTATTTCGAAGTTTTAAGGGCCAGAAAAGAAAATTTCCATATTTTTAATTTTTTGAAGTAGGCAAAAATATGAAAAAAAATTAAGCAAATCAAAAGTGGAATGCCCCATAATATAAACTTTTATAAATTAGCACATCGAATTTCATCAATAAGTAATTAATATTCCGATGTTATTTAATGTCCAACAATTATCATCGATATGGATGACACTTTCTTATTTTCACTATTTTTGTGAAATAGTGGAGCGCACGCAAAAATCTTCGGAAAAAAAAAATTCCGCCTCTTTCTGCTTTTAGAGAAAAAGTTTGGTGTTCCATTTTTATTTTCTACTTTTCCTGTACCGTGGTCTTTTCCGATTTGTTTCTATGGGTGGTGCAATGTACCCTGCAGGCAAGGATGGCAGCAAGGTAACGACCGTGGTGGCGACTCCTGGTGCTGGTCCAGATCGTCCCCAAGAAGTCGCGTACACCGACACCAAGGTCATCGGCAATGGCAGCTTCGGCGTGGTATACCAGGCCAAACTCTGCGATTCGGGCGAGATGGTCGCGATCAAGAAGGTTCTCCAGGATAAGCGATTTAAAGTAAGCATCTTTTATATTTAATAAAAAATATTTTATTTTATTATACAATATATATTTTTCATTTTTATTTCATTTTTTATTATATATGTTTTTTTCATTTTTTATTTTATTTTATATTTTTTTACATTATATTATTTTATATTTGATTATGTATTTTACTTTTTACTTTATTTTATATTTTATCATATATTAGTGTTTTATTTGACAAATTTAATAATACATGTTAATATATGTATATTAAATAAATAATGAGGTTCTTTACGATTCTTTTTCAGAACAGAGAATTACAAATTATGCGACGCCTCGAGCACTGCAACATTGTGAAACTCAAATATTTCTTTTACTCTAGTGGTGATAAGGTAATTATCTTATCTCTGAGCCTTCTATAAATTTTAAGCGAAGATGAGCTTTTATCTGTCATACAAAAATTCTGTCATTTCTTCTGTCGAGACTCGTGGAAAAATGATGCGAAATATATATATATATATGCGAGTATGCGAGATGTTAATTATTTATTATTTATATACCGCCGTTTTGATTATTTAATTCTATTGCTATTTGATTTATCATTTATATAACGTGTGTCTCTCTATAAAGTAAAGCGAAAGGAAAGTTTATTTAATGCATGCCACATTGTTATGTTCTTTTAGAACATCTTAACCGCGACTAATCCGGTTTTTCACGTTGACGTAAGTTAAAGCACACCCTAAGTAGTTTTGTGCGAAAGTCCCCCCTTTTGGTGAAAAAGAAAAAATTGTAGGCAAATTTTCGCTTTTACATAGAAACTTACATCTTCACATTATTCGTATCATTCTTTTTTTGAAACGTCATTTCTTAAGTCTTTTATTTTTTTTACTGAATTTATCACGCTGCTTCGCTAGTCTTGTTATCTCGTAACTTCTTTTGAAAGACGTGTGTATAACTTAAATGTTAATAACATGAAGACGTCGATGTGTGGTGTCTAAGAAAAATAATAACGTGTAATTCAAAACATAAACAAGATGAAATAGTGGCCTACAATCGCTGTAATTTACTAATTGCTATAATTAACTAATTTTAATCAAAGACCCTTTGATCGATTTTTTTACCGAAAAAAAATCTCGAAATATTAATAACTTGAAAGAAAGCTTTCTCGAAGAAACAATTAAAAGTTGAACATATTATATTTTTATATTCTAAAAATTACAGCCAAAATAATTAAGAGTGCTAATAATAATTTAAAAAAAATTTCTTAGATTTTGATTGAAAAGAATTTGTCATTTTTTAGATTGCGAATTGGAAGTGAAACATTTCATACATATTTTTTTTAGAATATGCATAATGTTTGGTTTTGAAGTAGTGTGTCTTTGAGACGACAAATACCCATAGACAGATCTCTCTTTCACGAACATCGTAGAATTGTCATTTTCTCTTCTTTTTTTAGAAGGACGAGGTTTATCTCAATCTAGTCCTGGAATATATACCCGAAACTGTGTACAAAGTCGCTCGACATTATAGCAAAAGCAAGCAGACGATACCAATCAGCTTCATTAAGGTGAGTTTTTTTTCATATTTTTAAATAAAATTAATAATTATTATGTAATAAAAAAATCTTTGCCAACTTGTATGAACGTATAAGTACAGAAAAGATGAAGAAGTTAATCTTTTGGGGTTTTTTGCAGCTGTATATGTATCAACTGTTCCGTTCGTTGGCGTACATTCACTCGTTGGGTATCTGCCACAGAGATATTAAGCCGCAAAATCTACTCTTAGATCCAGATACCGGTGTTTTGAAGCTATGCGATTTTGGTTCGGCTAAACATCTAGTGAAAGGCGAGCCCAACGTGTCTTACATTTGCAGTCGCTATTATCGTGCACCTGAGCTCATCTTTGGTGCTATCGATTATACTACAAAGATCGGTGAGTACTACAAATCTTGATTGACACGTTTTAAAACCTGAGGAATCATCCTTGTTATTATCGCTTTTTAATACTCTCGTATATATATTTAATCTTTAATCACAGATATCTCTCAGCTGGAATCTCATACTTCCATAAATATAACAAAAAATAAAATAAAATATGTAGAAAATTATATTAAAATTTATTTTATTTTATTTTTTTGTATATTTTTTTAAATATAATTATTATATTTCTTTTCTAGAAGAATTAACTAATTTAATTAATTTTTTTTTAAAGGAATTATTTAATCTTCAACAGATTTATCAGCTAAAATCTCTTAAACTTTCATAAATATAATAAATAAAAATTTTAAAATATGATAAAATATAGAAATTGTATATTAAAATATTTTTTATTTAATTTGCTGTATAATATATTTTTTTTAATATAACTATTATATTTTTTCTCTAGAAAAATTAATTATTTAATTAATTTAATCAATTCTCTTAAAATAATTATTTAATCTTCAACAAATTTATATATATTAACTGAAATCTCTTAGACTTCCATAAATATAACAAAAAATGAAAAATCTGTAGAAAATTATATTAAAAATTGTTTATTTAATTTTTTGTATAGTACGATTATTATATTTCTTCTCTGAAAGAATTAATTAATTAAATTAATTCTCTTGATATATTTTTCTTAATTATTAAGTTAATTTAATTCTCTTAATATACCTTTCTTATTTCCTCGACAGATGTTTGGAGCGCAGGTTGCGTGTTGGCAGAACTGCTGCTAGGCCAACCGATTTTCCCTGGCGATAGCGGTGTTGATCAGTTGGTAGAAATTATCAAAGTTCTTGGTACGCCTACGCGCGATCAGATACGTGAGATGAATCCCAATTATACTGAATTCAAATTTCCACAAATTAAATCGCATCCTTGGCAAAAGGTAAAGATTATTATTTTACTTACAAATAATACATATTTAGACACTTAGATACACATATCCAGCGACATTTTCCACACACTTCTCTTTATCTCGTGATTGTCTCCGTCTTGTTTCACACATGTGTCTATCACTTTGTGACTAAAAACTTAGGAATAATCGAAAAACCTACTTCCGCCTTAAATCTGTATTTAAGAAAAGTAATAGAGATTGTCTTAGTTTTTCTCAGATATCTGGATTAGTTATTAAAAACATATATAAATTTTAGACAAGATAGGGTCGAATTTTTGATGAAATTTACATACTTGAAAAAAAAAAAGAAAATATATTTTTAAAACTCGATTGATGACATCAAAACAGTACATATCAATACATGTACTCGTGGTTTGCAGTATATGCTTCAACGAAGCAGTGAAACACCTGTGTGTTCCATGGAGCACCAGAAGATTAGAGTAAGTGGTCCGACTTGCAACAAGTCTTAACTGGTACATAAACTTTCTATACCTTGGCTCATACTAACATCCAAACTTCTGGAGTTTAGTATTCGGCAATAGCGTGCAGAGACTCTTTTTTCAATCTATTCAGATAAACTAACTTTAAAAAGAGATTCGAAAAGGAAGGGGAAAAAATAATTATGAGCAATTTAATGTAATTCCTAAATGTGAGAATCTCCTCTATTATCCGGTCCATCTTTATCTGTTAACGTTACTAACGATCTACGTACCTCTGATATTTGTTGTGGCGACTGAAAATGATTAAAAGTATCACTTACTCTGATGTTCTTCTGGTGATATTTGAGATTTGCATTTTTGCGTTACATATAAAGAATGAATAACATATTTTGGCCTTTCGTGTCTATCGAGAGTAGTGGCTTTTGGAATCTGTGTTGTTCATTTTAGATGTATATACATATTTACTTACATTGTACTTATTTGAATATCACACATACATATACAGGATGGAGGAAAAATAACGGAATGCCTTGATATTTGATGAAAGTATGGATTTTAGAAAAAAAATATTTTAAATAAAAGTTGATTTTATAAAATCAGATTTTTTAAATATTGCAATTCAAGTGTCGAATGATATTATTTTAACTTTGGATTACCTTGTGAAAATCATGTAAAGATTTTTTTAAATGTTATAAACAGTATTTCCTTTTATTACATATTCTTATAGCTGATTTTTGAAACTTTTTTTCTTTTTTTTCTTTTTTTTTCTTTTTTTTTTTACATCTTGACATCAGTTAGGAATATGCAATAAAAAATGGAAGTTCCTGTTTAAAACATTCAAGATGACCCTCATATGACCTTCGCAAAGTGATATCGCCATTCGATGCAATATTTGAAAGACTGTAATTTTTGTTTAAAATAATTATTTTATGAAATCCATAGTTTTCGAAATAGAATAGATGTTTCGTACTTTTTCCACCTTGTATATAGATGTGTGTGTAAAATACCATATGGCACAGGTGTTTCTAGATAATATCAATCATAATCATTTCGCCTTCTATCCTCAGCAAGCATAAGCTATCTTTTTAAGCATCACAAAATGAAATATAAGAACTGAAGTCTGGCAAAGCGGAATGTGATTAAAATCACTCTTTCAATGATAACAATTTATAATATTTATTATGCAAAAAATTATCGTTGGAATTTATAAAACTTTCTTAACTTTTAAATATTTTAAAAATACAATGTTTGATTGTACAGAGAGGAAATATTTTTCCAACTTTCACAATTTTCAGTCGATCTAAAAATTGTTGAATATATTGATAATAAATCTGAGATTAAATATCTGAGATTAATCCAAATTAACGGTCTTAAACTGATTTATTATTGCATTTATATCTAATCTGCATTACATTTAACAGATGCTTAGAGCATTGATTAAAAATCTAAAATAAAAATTATAAGTTTCAATATATGGTTTTAATGTCAATTGCAAATGGATGTATTGTTTCATATTTTGTAATTTTTTTCTACAAATTAATAATCAAAGATTTTAAAATTTTCTTTATACAGGATGAAACGTTATAATATATAAAGTCAACATATTTTGTGGCAAATTATGTATTAAATAAATATACTGTTTTCAAGAACGAAATCTGTTTACACTTTAAAATATAAAATAATTTAAAATAAATAAAACATTTGTCGGTCTAAAGATTAGATGGTGTCTTATAGATTCTACAATACAAAAAGTTTAACCAATTTTACAATATCTGCATTAGAGGCTAAAAATCACTAATATTCTATTCTAGCTACTAATTATTCATACAACTTTCAGTCTTTAATAATCTTACAGCAGGGAGCAGTTCAGTTGGCCCTTCAAAACAACACATTCTTCATCTTCAATCTTTCTTCTTCTTACATTCAGAAGACAAAGCTATCAAATTGGAGTGTGAACTGGACTATACCCATTAAGGCTCCTAGATCCTCGTCGCATGTTAAATTATGACATCAGAAGTGAGAAAACGCACGCTGAAAACTCTTAGATGCCATTTTTAAATGAAAAAATGTTTTGATGAGACACTATTTCAGCTATTTCAATTATTCTTTTCCTTTGACAGTCAATCAACAACCATAAAATGATCGTCATATTATACTTTGTCTGAAATACTGTGTTAATATTTTAACACAAAATAAATGCAACATTTCAAGTAATTTAAAATAAATTTTTTGTAAAGTTAACATAGTTTTAATGTAAAAATTAACTAAAGATATGTGCATTTTAGATGTTATCATTCCCACTTATATTATAAAATAAAAAATCAACATTTTTTTTCTGTAAATTTTGACAGATAAATCTTGTCACTAATAAAACAGAACATATTTATTATGTAAAATTAAAAATCGATGCACATTTTATTTTCACATTTTTTTCAAGCAATATATATAGCCATATATTAAATTAACACATGAATATGTTATAAATATTTAACAGAAAAATATTAACGGGGACCGTTTTTAACAAAAAAAACACAAATTTTCCTACTGTGTAGTTTTCGAGATATTTTAAGAGTGCGCTAAAACTATGCTGTTTCATCAAAAGATCTTTTTTATTTCGAAACTAGGCATCTAACAACTTTTAGCCTGTGTTTCCCTGCCTTTGACATCACGATTCCAACATAATCAACGAGGGACCAGGAGCCTCAATATCTACCAACTATTCAATCTACTCATTGCTTCGTCATAAAATGATCGTATACACGACAAAGATGATACGACATAACGGATTGTTCTCGCTCTCATAATCGTCGAATAACAGAATTGTCAACTGTCGCTCTGAATAGAGGTCAGATATAAGTTCGATCGATGCTTTCAGGTATTCAGGGCGCGCACCCCGCCGGAGGCGATGGACCTGGTGGCGCGGCTGCTGGAGTACACCCCGTCGCTCCGTATGACGCCGCTGCAGGCGTGCGCGCACTCCTTCTTCAACGAGCTGCGCGAGCAGGGGACGCGGCTGCCGAGCGGTCGTGAGCTACCGCCGCTCTTCAACTTCACCGAGCACGAGCTGCGCATCCAGCCGGTCCTCAACAGCATGCTGATACCCAAGTACATGCAGTCGTCGGCCGCCACCGCTACTACCACCGGTACGGAGGGGAATAATCCTGGCGGAGGTGTGGGCGGCGGAGGTGGTGGCGGTCAATCGGACGCCGCCGCCAGCGCTAGCGGTAACTCTAATGATAATAGCGTTACCAGTCCTATCACCACCACCAACACCATCAGTACCAATACACAGAACACTGACTCCAGCCAATCAAACATGGCTTGAATCGCTTCGCTCTTCTTTTCCTCATTTTTCTTTTTTTTTTCTTTTTTTTTCCTTTTTAACGTTGTCAAGAAGGAAGATCAGATCGCAGCGGAGTTATATGACGAATTATCTTCTAATTATCTTCTGACGAGGATGTCCATGTTGTAAATGCGATATACGGAGTGTCCCGTTTTTTTTAATCGATCGCCGTCAATTTTCTTTTTATTGATACAGGACATTGTACAACAAAATGTTTTGAACGAACATTTGAAGGGGGACAGAAGATCTGGTGCTACAGACTTTTCTAAAGGGTGCTTTTCTTGATTCCTCGCAACTTTCGCAACTTTCGGCACAAGAAGTTAGATGATCAAAAAATGAATAGTTCATGAGATATTTTATATTTAAATTTGATGTAATTTTATGTAAACTTTAAAATATATTTTTTGACAACTGAACTTTTATTCATAAAATAATGAAAAGAGTCGATTGATATAAAAAAATATAGCTGTTTGTAAGAAAAGATATGTGCCTGCTGTTATACAATTTACATACTTTTTTTTAAAACGTCTATGTGTCTTTACACCAATTGATTCGTGTTATTTTGTGAATGAAAGTATTGAAATAAGATCGTCGAAAGATTAGTGTTTTACAAGATAGTTTATGTAAAATTATGTCGAATTCAAATATAAAATATGTCATAAATTATTCACTTTTTGGCCATTTTAAGTGAATGTTGTCAGGAATCGATTATATAAAAATAATACAGTGGTTCCATTTAAAAAAGCAATTAAATTTTAAAAACATTGATCTTAAAATGATCTTGAAAATCGTTCTTTAAAAAAAAGTCAGTAATATCCTTCTTTTGTCCCTCTTTAAATCGAACAATTTTTGTTTGAAACATTTTGTTGTACAATAAATAAAAAAATTTTGGGGGTGATCGATTAAAATGGGACACCCTATATATTTCATTGCGGAGTTTATAGATATAAGGATTTTTTCACCTTTTAGAGAGCGAGAAGTTATTAGCGTAGTACAGCGACGCGCGACTCGGCGAGAGATTAAGGTTTCTCATCCCGTCATCAACGGTTATCAGTCATATTGAACGCGTTTATGACATCAGGAAACTCGTATATGTTGAAATAAAAAAAAAAAAATCTTTGTCGCATGTTTAACACAAAACTCTTGTTTGATGAAATTTATGAAACGTGCTGTTTCCTTTCTCGATTTGTAAAATTACTTTCATATAGCAAATATGGAATATACATATATATAAATAAAACTCATATATTTGCTATAACATACAAATTGAGCTTTCAGATATCAATTTTTATAAATGAAAAAGGAGTCAGCGCATTTTATATAATAAAAAAAATATATAAATATATATATATATATATATATATATATATATATATATATGAATTAAATTATTTAAGAAAATATTTCGTCAATTTTTTGGTATTTTTTTTTTTATTATTATTGAGAGTTGCATGTAAAAAAACTAATTTATGTGCACAATATATGCAAGAGAGAGAGAGAGTGGAAAAAACAACTTATATAATTTGCTATTTCTGATGCTATAAAAAGCAATATGACTTAGGAGCCTTAATGATACTATATTGTTGCCGAATCAGATTCAATGTATATATATATATGTAGGAATTGGTCCTTCTTTAACTTTAAATAACCGCTGAATGCGTTTACTCTAGTTAAAGATATAAACTAAAAGAATGTGTAATCTAATGTGTCTAGTAATGTCATTTGCATCATCATCGTTTTATACTTTAAGACACCGTGGTATCGAAGCTCGACGAAAATATCAATTTAAGAGGAATATATAAGAATACCGAAATAATAATAATTGAAAGAGGATGTCTTTCGTCAGATCAGAGCGATGCAATTTGATGACAAATTCATAATTATTATATCTTATGTTTATATTGAGAAAAAAATGGTCCCTCTTTAACTGATAATTAAATGCGACTGTAATTAAATACAGTCGAATGTCCGTATCGTGAATTTCGTCGAGAGACCAAAGAACGTTTTTATTGTGAATTTTTTTGCACACACATACACACAGATTTCTTTCTTGCTTATTTTTTTTTAATGGCACATGCGTCGTAGAATGAAAATGTCAATCCTCACTTGCTTTCTCATTCTTTATGTTATCACGCGATCACGTGACAAATAATAAATAGGAAGAGACTTAGCGCAAGAGAAAAGACATGAGATGTTTATTATTGAGTTGTGTTTCACAATACAAGGTCGCAGAATACAAGAGTTTACTATACGAACATTCAACTGTACATATTTGCATTATATATTGCTGTATATATTGCATTAGATTATGTGTAGATATTTTTAGACAGAGTTAAATATCTGCAAAATTAATCGAGAGAGAGAGAAAGTACCGACGATTAAGAGAAAACTTATTATGCTGTTGACGTAATAATTCGGTGGCAAATGAGTTCTTCTATCGCCGAATTTACTTAAGAATGCATTCGAGAACTGGTTTTTCTTTAATCGATAATTGCTTAAAATGATTCACCGACCCGGCAGACTCTGGTTTGAAAGCAAACTGTAAACAATGTGTAATCAAATGTCTAGCAATTTGTTATTACTACATTGCAAAAAAACTCAGCTTTGAGGATAAGAATTGGAGAAAGACCATTTGTGCTATTGATGTAATTTAGCGTATATATAGAAAATTGGTCGTTCTCTAATAACTCTAATAACTGCTAAAAACGCGTGATTCTAACTGACGAAAACAAAACTGACAAAAAAAAGGATGCGTAATAATTTGACATCTCATAACATTATTTTATCAGAAACAACGCAGGATCGAAACCGATATAATTTCACTGAGCCTATATTCGAAGATTCTTCTTTATTTATTTGCATTAATAAAACGATAACTGTTTTTATGACACTTTTTTACGGAAAATTAAGTTTTCTTGGAACTATACTGGTTTCGAATCTTCATACATGGTCATTGCTGCGAGATCAGTTTAAAATAAGAAAGAAATTAAATTAAATTAATTATCACACTTTCCTCGCAAGACAAATTCTATTTCCAGATTATAATTTTCTGAAGGTTTCAGTCAGACTAAGGATATTAAAAATGTGTATTAAAAATGAATAAAAAAGAGTAACAATGATTACAAATGATTACAATGATGACAAATTATAATGATATTAATATATCAATAATACTGATGGTCCGTTTTTCGTCTCGACTGAAATAATCTTGTAAGTGAATTATCATGGAAAAAATTCTCTGTCTTGCGTTTAGTTTTCTAACGAATTTCTTTCATTAATCTATTATACTGATAAACAGAAAAAAATACGTTTTACAGAATGTCCCATAGGAAATTGCTGAAACTAATCAGCTGTCATTTTTTAATGCATGCAGTTATTGAAAAAACAAAAATTGTATTGGAAAGAGGAAAGTCTACAGTTTTGTAATATAAATAATATAAATAAAATGTTTGCATGCTAGTTTATTTTATTGATAAAATGTAATGAAAAATGTACTAATAATCACATATGTAAGCTAATGATAAATATTTTCGAGGTGCGCACCATTTGAATTTGCACAAAACACAATTTTTGTTTTCTCAATAACTGCATGCATTAAAAAATGACAGCTGATTAGTTTCAGCAATTTCCTATGGGACACCTTGTGTATATAAAAGATGTCTTTTTCAGATATAAAAACTGATCGACTTGCCGCAAAATGACTAAAACGCTATCATACGCCAGCATAATTAGAGGGAACGTTAACTAGCAAGCTGGAGCATTTAGAAGACATATTCGTGCCTGTCAATCATGTCTCGGCGCGTTAAGGCTCCTGACTCTTCGTCGACCTTGGAATTGTGACGTCAGAGCTTAGAAGACACATGCTAAAAATTCTTAGATGCCATTTCGGTAAAGTGGCACTTCAGATAGCTTTAGCACACTCTTAAAATACTTATTCTTTTCCCTTTATATCAATCAACAAATTGCAAAATGAGTGTAATATGATATATAAGTTTGTCTGACAGTCTGATCATTTCACAGTTGATAAACTATGAAGAAAAAAGAACAGTTTTCGAGGTATTTTAAAAGTGTGCTAAAGCAATATTTTCATTTCAAAACGGCATCTAAGAATTTTTAACGCGTGTTTTCTCACCTCTGACGTGGATCCAGGAGCCTTAAGTCGTTATCCCTAGCACTGTCGCTATCATTATATTGATTTTCTCTAGATTCTCGGCTATCCAAATCTTTTTCTTTTCTTTTTGTTTTTTTTTTTTTTTTAATTGTAGTTGACGAACTTCTGATCGACCCAACAGAGCGATTTACCATACTTTTAAACCAACGACACGTTGTCACATGGCGAATTTTTGACATGCATTAATGAAATCGCTTCAGTAACGAAGAAATCTCTTTTTGCGTATTAAGCATGTTCCCGGAATTAGTTATGCGAAAAAAAAACAGCAGTCGAACATTCGAATTCTTTTTCGAAAAGAACATACATGTGATAAGGAAAAAAACTTTCTAAGATTAAGAAGAATTATATATCATATTAGATCGTTTTGTTTCTTGCGAAATAATTGAAGAAGTACGAAAAAATTTGTAACATAATTTTAATTTTCAAGATTTAATTTCAACAATTGAAACGATCAAATAATATTTAAATGTAATATAATAAATATAAATTATCTTTTTATACATATATTTTAAAAATACATATATATTGAGTTGTTTTTGGCAACAACTTTGTAATATGTTAATTATTATAAAAAAAAATGCAGTTATGCAAACATAAAATCTATTTGTTAATATTTTTAACAGAATGTAAAGCTGCAGAAAATTGAAGATATAAAAATACAATTTTTTAGGTTTATATGTATAAAAATTTAAAGATATACATATAGACATAGGATGATTTATTTTATTAATCGATTCAATTGAATAACTCAGAATGATATTGTTTCCTTTAAATTAGATATAAGTTGTTTGATTTTGAAAGTAATATAAAATCTTGATGATTTTAATTTAAGTTGAAATATCAAGATTATTTTAAAATCTTTGAATTTACATTTTTTTTATTCCATATTTACTCTTTGTATCTCGAATTTTTTGGTCATAATTCGATTATTCTTTAGATATATAATATTTTATATCCTCTTTGAAACCAAATATATAATAACTTTTATTTAAAATAGTTTTCACAAAAATTTGTTTTCGAATTATTTAGCTGGATCGATTAAAATAAATCATCTTATATGTAGCATAAAATTGAACTCTCGCACTTGAATTCCGGGTCACAGCAGTTATACTTGCATGTATATACATATCATTGCGACAAAAAACATAAAGTTCAAGCAATTTGGTTCCTTTTTTCAAGAGAGAAACTAGAAAACGAAGTAGCATAAAATTTGAAAGGAGAGTAATGTAGAAGAGTTAAGGGTTTTGAAGGTCAAATTAGAATTTTATGGGCGTGTTGAAGGTGTTAAAATTAAGTTTTTAGATCAGTAACTTCTTTCTTTCTTTTTAATGCTACATTTCATTATTTAGTTTTAAATGAAATCGCACATCGTCTATATTCCTTTTTGTTTCAAAGAAGTACACATGGGATACGCTCTGCAAAATGTCTTCCGATTTCAAAGAAAGGGAAAAAAGTACGTCTTGCGCAGAAAAAAAATGCAAACGTATCGACGATAGAAAAATATTAAACTGATGACATTCTAGCCATATATTATGTACAGATATGAATCGCACCGTTCTACAAGAATTATACTCGAATCGAATAAATAATGTGATCGAAAAGGATTTATGCTGCTGCATAAAAATGCATATAGAACGCGTTTAATTGTAGAGTTGAAACTCTTGCACGTTAAGAGCAATTCTTTCCAAATAAATTGATTTTTATTATAACTCTAGGTGTGGTGCGCGTGTTATAAAGATTAATTATTCTGTAATTGTTTTCTTTATTAGCGGTGTATTTATATATAAATCCTGAGAAATGGCTGGCTTGAACGATACCTTCTACATGTTGTCACGTTGATAACATCATGTAAACATCATTATTTCGAGAAGAAATTTCGAAATGCTATTCTTTGCGAAATTACACCGGCTCGTATCTCCAAATCTGTTCGTTTTAGTTGCACTTTTCTTCTGTTTTCTTTTTTTTCAAATATGTATATGTTATATATACACCTTGATACATCTATTTTATTTTATTGATGCGAAAGAAAGTGTAGCTGAAATAAACAACTGTCCCCTGTTTCTTTTTGAGTTTGAAGCGACTATCGTCAAGAGAAGTGTTGAATTTTTGAAAAACAGAGGAAAGAGAGAGAGAGAGAGAGAGAGAGAGATCAGCCGGAAATCTGTGAAATAGAGAAACGATAAATCTTAATAATAATATACGAACATTGAATCAAAGCACAGCTTGGACATAGATATTGTTGATTATTTATCGTGATTATTATTATTAATAAACGAAAAATTCATCGATTTTTTCGGTTTTAATTAATTCCTTTCTCATGTCTCATCTCATCTCACCACAATTTGTCTTTTCGATCTTATTGTTTCCTTCAACGCGTCCTCTCGATATCGCTTATGGAAAATTTATACTCGCAAATGGACTTTTTCTGTTATTTAATAATTTATTATGAGGCAGCGCACAAACCTGATAGTATGAATGTCAATATAGAAAACAAATGTAAAATATTGAGTTTGTATATTTTCAATATTGATCGAGAAATTCGCATATTTTGCATTTTTTATCATTGTTAAAAGCCATTTGAGGGAAAAATGAACGAATCTTTTCATGAAGTTAAATACACACATCTACGTATATATACAATTTAATTTATAGAATTAAATATTTAACTTATTAAAATTAAATTTGTTTTTTAATCTTTCTGTTTTTTTTTCAATACAATAATGATACGTTTTTATTAATTATTACCAGTAAAGAATTAATTAATATACATATATGTATGTATATATTATAAGTAATTCTCTAATAATGATTAATAAGAACGCATCACCACTATTTATTGAAGAAAAAAGAAATTGATCAAAAGAAAGAAAAGATTAGAGAGAGAACAAAATTTATTTCTAAATATTATTGATTATAATATTAATTAAATATTATATTCTCTCTTTTTCTTAATTTACCAATATGTTATTCGTTAAATCTTTTTATTTTAACATTATTATTTACAGTATAATCTTTTTTCAAGTATAGTGAATAAAATGTAATATTTTTATAAACAAGTTTATAATAATGTAATATATATAATATATACGTGTATGTGTCAATGCGTATGTATATACATATGTATTAAATTGGCGCAAAAGATATAAAAAAATCAAGAATTCAAAATTGTAAAAAAAAAATAATTACACTATGTATTTTAATTAAATTATTTCAAAATTTCGTAAAAACTTATTTTTAATTATATTTTTACGTGTGTGTGGAAAAAATCTTTTGCAGCAATATAATACATTCTAACGAATATTCTTTAAGTTCTGACATTACGAATGTGCGTGTCTGCTCATATAACATTATTCTTATTGTGGTACATATTAATATATGTATAAGGTAAGAATTTTTTAGCAAGTGACTTATACAACATAGATCGATACTATCGTATTTCTTTGCAAAAAATAAACTATATTGTTTTCATTCTTTAATATGTCAATACGATGCATTTGCTGTTTCTTGATTTTTCGTGTAAATAATTCAATTCGTGTAAAAATGTTTATTCTGTTATAATTAAATATAATCATCTAATTATAAAAGTATTATGCTGTTATTTGCAAATTTATTTTATGTCATTTAAAATAAAACTTTAAATTTGTCATTATATATAAAAATTAATTATTAGACTTAATTATAACAGAACTACTGAAATTTTTCACGCAAATCGAAAAACAATTGCATTTTATTAATATATTAAATAATAAAATATTTCAAAAACAATGTGTATTTGAATTTTTTAATATTGTTTATTTTTTGGTAAGGAATATGATAATATCGATCTGTGCTTTATGTATATAATGATTATATATTTATATACTTTGAAATCGTGATACAATCAGAAAAAGGATATTTAATGCAAAAATAGGTCGAAAATGTAAAATAAAATTTTTCCAAGAATATTAACTTTGACAGAATTGATAAATTAACGTTTAAACTTTCTTTAAACTTCAGAATATTTAATAATTTGTAATTATGTCAAATTTTGAGATATATATAAATACATATAATAAATACAAAATTGAAATATATAATAAGAATGTTCCATTTAATAAAATAATTTGTTTATTAATTAATTTAAGTTACTATGTCTATGGAAGAAAGTATCAAGATCATTTTTATTTTGTTAATGGAATATTTTTTTTTTACAAGAAAAATTATAGTTTGATAGTCAATGTTTAGAACTGAATTCGCGATGATGTATAACAAGATTTTAATAGAAGTTATTCAAACTTTAAAAAAGGCAAATATATTAATTTGTAATTATCAAAACTATTTTTCTCGCAAATAAAGTCTCAAATGAAAAAATATTTTATATTTTTGACTTGTTTTTTTTTACGAAAAATTCTTAAAATAATTTTGCACCACGATTTCAGACAATCTTTTTTAATTTGCGCTATTTTCCTAAAATATTTATAACTATGGTTATCTTAATGGATTTATTAATCGATCACTAAAAAAAGAGGGTAATCTTACATATAGTTTATCATTTTTATGATAAACAATTCAATTACAATGAATCAAAAGTTAACTTTGAAAAATTTTAATTATTAATAATTGCTTACTGTTTCTCTATTTTTATAGCTGTGTACTGATTTTAATTTAAAATAAGAATTTTGAATTCTTAATTTTTTTTTTAATTTTTAAGAATGTATCACATTCAAGAAATTAATTTATATATATATATATATATATATATATATATATAGACACGTACAACACATACATATACACACACATACATATATACAGGGGCTCCCATTTTAATTGCATATCCACAATCGTCTCGTTTTGAGGACACTTTATATATATTTTTTCATTTTAATTATTTTAAATAATATTTTATATTTAGACGAACAGAAAATATCTTTCAACCTTAATTTTGAATATTTTACGTATATAATTTTATATGTATACGTATTTTTCTCTAAATTTATTTTAACTTATTCTAATTACTTTTTTCCAGAGATTCGTTACAAATATCTTTTATATATCTTATTAACTCATAATATCAATTAAAGTTATAGTTATATTTAGTGCTTTTCTATATCAAAGTATTTGATATTAAGGTATGAGATTAAAAATAGAAAATTTAAAATAATTTTAACTTTTGGATATTCTCATCAAAATAGTATAAAAAATCTTATTCTAAAATAATATTCTAGATATATACATTATTTACATTTTTCAAGCTTATTGTTAGTTGATAACAAGCCTTTTATTGCAATAATAAGTTAACTTTCTCCAAATTCTAAAATTTTCCGTGTACTTATCACATGGTTACTATTTTATAATAACTTGATAACATTGCACATTTTCATCAATTTAATTTACTTCTATGACATAAATATAAATTAATAATCGAGTAAATATTCGCACGAGTGTAATAAGTTGTATAAAGATATGTGAATTGAATAAATTAATTCAGACATTATTGTGTCTAGTAAAAATATTTAAAAATTACTTGAATTTTTAATTTAAACTAACATATAATCTTTTTATTTTTTTTGTTTGTTTTAGAGAAGCAACGAAGAAAAATTTAAACCAAAAGTTACTTTTTATTTCTGAAGATATTTATAAAATAATTTTATTTACTAATAATAGGTATATAAATTTTAATACAAAATAACATTTCTAATTGTCGTGAAAAAAATATTTAATATACAGAGAATAAATAAGATAACTTATAAAAATAAATAAATATAATTTGAAGAAAAAAAATATATTGCATATCAAAATATTCGAATCATTTTATGCAATTTTTTTTATTCGTGTTAAAGAAAATCGAAATACATCGTAAAAAAAGATTAATTAATAAAAATTATACTTCGCGACCTGATTCTTTTTTTTACATTCCTCAATATCGCATTTTAGATGAGGACAAGGACGCTAAGGAGGCGAAGGAGCAGGAAGGCCACCAGGAGCAGCCAGTGGTAGATGGGGAATAATAGGAGAAGCTACATCCAGATCTGATGCAGAGATCACATCGCGCGCCGATCGGATGGATACGATGGCAGAGATATATCCTGCGGATGCTATAAAATAATTAAAATACAATCGAGATAACATCTCCGATCGCGCGAGCGCAGTAAGTCCTTAATGTTTAAGATTCATGAATGTACGATATTAGGGAGAAATTGTTTAATATACATAGAGCGCGTACGTAAGCGACAAAAAAATATTTACACACTACACAGTTAAATAAAATAAACTTACAAAAAAGATGATTAAGAAAAAAAGAAGTAAACGGAGTAGTGCTAGTTATCACCACGCCTATATACGATAAAAAACGCGCTAATTCAAATGTCGTGAATAGGTATGAGAGATATATGTGCGCACGTGTGTGTGTGTGTGTGTATGTGTGTTTGGAAATAAAAGTGCGTTTGAATGAGAGAGAGAGAAAGGCATGTACATACATATATATGTATGTAATATATAAATAAAGCGCATATATATATGGATATGTATATGTATGTATAGGTAATTAATAATATGATTACACACTGTACTACTGCGGTGAACAAAAAGTATATAAAGAAAAAAGTAGTAAGACTCTTATTACACGATTGCTATGTTTACAATTATATATATATATATAAATAATTACAATGTCTTATAAATATATTTATATGCATATATATATATATATATATATATATTATACATATATTTATATATATATATAAATATATATATATATATATATATATAAATAATATAAATACACACAAACACACATCTTTACCTACCGTTCTCATTTCGCTATTTCTCCTCTATGTTTTCTCTTTCTCTTGAATGTTGTTTTTTAGTTTTACAAGACATGACGCAAAAAAAGAACGCATTAATCGTAATTAATGACGATTATCGACGAATACCTTATAATATAACTTTACTCTGGATGTGTTTAAGCGAGAAAAAAAATCACGCGAGACCGTCGCGCCGTCAGTCACTCTATATAATAATATCATTGTACATTTTGTGGTTTATTTAACAATAAAATATTAACAATAATGTTAATCGCCGCTCAATTCTTCTCTCATTACCGCACGCAGAATAATAATTGTGTGTGTGTATATATGTATAGATATCACTCTGTCATATAGAGGTATACTTTATTATATTTACTTTACGTATAAAAAAAGAAAAAACCAACAAATATTTATTATTCTTTATATAAAATGCATCGCGTCTTCATAAGTGTATGTAATATTAAATGTACTGTGCAGCATTTTTCTCTCTATATTAATACAATCTATCTATAAGTTTTTATCTTAAGTAGCAAATACATGACATCATTCGACGTCAAAATGACGTACATTATATTTGCAATCTGGAATATTATTAGTGAACAAACAAAGATTTTAGGAAGTAAAAATGAACTTTTTCAGTGTGAGAGAAAATGAAGAAAGTGAGGAATGGTCCTGGAACTTTTTTCAGCATCGTAGAAAAAATATATCCTCGAGATCTCTTTAGCCAAGAAGAACCTTTCTAATCATTGCGCCGCTAACTAGCTCCTCATCGCTGTCGCGTAAGTCGATGCACTTGCTGCTGCATAAATATTGTAGTAAAGGTAAGCGATACTTGCCGCAGAAATCAACAAACTTGATGTGCTCCACGCGATTATTGAAAAAGACGCCTGCACAAAAAAAGAAAATATAAAATATTTTGGTCTGATCAAAAAGTTGTATCTGTCATCGGGGATCTGATAATTTTTAATTTACACAGTTGCACATTTTTGAAAATCTTTCGTAAAAAACAGATAAGATTGCGAAAAGAAAATATGAAAGTATTTTAAAAATTAAGCTATTCTTATTATCATGAAATTCGGAATGACAAGTCCCAATATTTTTCAGCCTCTTTGTATATAATTTATTATATTATTTTTATTTACATGCTAATATAAATATAGATTTTTTCTTATTTGTCGAAAAAGTTTTACCTTGTGTTAAGATTATACAAAAAATATTAATTATAAGATTTAAACAACTCAAATTCTACATATATTAAATCAGTTGATAAACTAAAGAGATTAAAAAAAATGAAAAAAATTTTAGAATAGAAAAAAAGAAACTGAAATTATTATTAGAATAGGAGAAGTCGATTATATTAATTATATTATCTATTATGCTGAATTATTGCGCTCTTCAAAAACTTACCCTTGCACTTAGGATTGACACAATGATGAGCACTGTTAAGGTATTGCACTAGGTTCCGAGGTAAGCTCTCATCATCGTAGCAAACATCGCTAGTTTTAATGGCACGTGCTGCTAATTCTAATAAGGACGGCGGATTGTACGTCATATCGGATACGAATCTCACCACCAGCGGATTGTCTCGTAGAGATAACTATACGAAGAACATATATACAATTATTTATTATATATAACTGTTAAAATTATTCAGACAGCTTTTATATTTTCGTTGTGATAGATAATAGCAGGGTTGGGTAAGTTAATGATTTTTTAAAACTAAGTTAAATTATTAAAGTTAGTTGTTTATAAAATTAATTTAGTTAAATTTCATGAACAAAAAATTAACCCAGTTAAAGTTAAGATTAAATTAACTGAAGTTAAATCAAAAGTTAATTTTCATAAACATTATTTATATATTAAATTAGAATTTTGTTTGTTAATTCTTTTAAATTTATAATAACAAAGAAATTTTGATTTTTATATAGAAATATATTTTGTGGTAATTACAGTTGATTACAAATAAATATAAAAATTAATATAATTCTTTAATTTAAAAATAATACGTTTATAACTTATAAAAAAAAAATAATATAGTATTCAAAGATAAAAAAATTTAACTTAGGAAAAAAGTTAATAAGTTTATGGTCAAAAATAACTAGTTGAAGTTAAAAATTAATACATTTTAAATTAACTAAGCTAAATTAAACTTTTAACTAATTAACTAGTTATTACCCAACCCTGGACAATGGTATTAAAAAAATAATAATTGGAAATTAATAATTTTTTACCCACCTCTGTGAGACATTTCAGTGTTATTATTTCTGTAGGCAATGTGCGCAATCTGTTTTTATGAAGTGATAAAGTTTTTAAATTCGTTAAATTAGCTATCGAGCCTGGCAAGCTTTCCAACATATTATCACAAAGCACAAGAGCTTGCAGGACTTTGAGTTCACCGAGAGTGGACGGTACCTCTGTTAATCTGTTGTCTCCCAACGATAAAACTCGTAACCTTTAATAATTATGTTCGATTTAATAAAATTGACAAAGTAGCTTTTATATATAAAACAACACAAATAAAATAATTTCTTTAAATTACAATTATTTAAATCAATATTGCAATTATGTATTATACACAATGTACATCTATATAAATAGAAATTAAGCAATATTATATAATTAAAACGATAGAAAAAATTAATAAACTCTAAAATGTGACAACTCTATATAATAAATATTTATATATAGTTAGTTATAAATATTTGTTTTTTTTCTTAAGATTTTTTCCTATAAGAAATATTTTGAAATTTGCTCTTAATTATAATTAAAATTTTAAATATCACAATTAAAATATTTTATATATGCTACAATATTATTCTTTTTGCACCATTAAAAGTTATAGCTATATTTTTATAATTTTCTATCGTCGATTATATTAATTTGTTAATTCATTAATTTTTTGTAATCATATTAAGACTTTAACTATCATTTAAATTTATTAGAAATTGCGATTATACCTTTGTAGTTTCCAAATATCCTTGGTAATCTCACTGATACGATTACCACCTAAATAAAGGTATCTCAAGACAGCTAGATCGAGCACTTGATGAGGAAATTCCGTCAGTCTATTGCCACTTAAATTGAGTTCTCTCAAATTAGCCAAATTTTCAAAATCTTTAGCCAATCCATCGTTGGTCAGGCTGTTGTGTTTTGCGATTAAGCAAGTCAAGGAGCAATTTTGCCAAAAATCTGGCAATTTGGTGAGGCCGCAATTCGAGATATCGAGGGAATTGAGACTGGTAAATCTATTGATATTAATAGGAAAATTTGTCAAACGGTTCTGGTTCAATAATAAAGTGTCCACGTTCTCCGGGCATTTAATATTAAGGAACTGTTTATCCATTATTTCGTCATCCAGTGATAGATACGATAGATCCAACGTTCTCAAGCTAGAATCCGAGTCGCTGGAGTCCGACGTGTAGTTTTCCATAATTGATACTTTTAATCACTTATTTCAAAATCTTATTCATTTGTATTCGCCGTTGTATGATGCTGAAATGAGAACAAACAGTTTTATTAAATATATAAAAATATAAACACATATATCCTACGCGTATAAATATTTAATTGTGTATATTTTTTTTATTTGTAAATATTCATATATGTATACTGCGTGACTTGCAAGTTTTTGTAGAAAAGTTAAATTTACAAAGATGTACAAATATAATTTGTTTAATGATAAATATATATTTATATGATATATATACATGATATTATATGATATTATATGATATATATATATATATATATATATATATGTATATATATGATTATATTATATGATATATATATTTATACAATATATATATATAACGGAAAAAATATATAACGAAAATATATATATAACGGAAAAAAATATGTATTAATTTTGTTTTACTGTAAATTTTAAAATGTTTTTTTAAAAGAAAAAGAGAAAAAGCTTATATAATCAAAAAATGATAATTTTATGTAAAACCGCATCATCATATCGTAATCGCACGCAAGCATGATATAAAGGAAAAACGAAATGTAAACAGTAGTCATAGTATTTTTGTCGATTAAAATATATGACGATGTGACTTTGCATTTAATGTGTTATATCGTATGCTAAATTAATTATAAAAAATAGATGAAATTGGAAGAAATAGTTTCATCCTTTGATATAAAACAGTATAATTTATTAATCAAATGATTATATATATTATTGCGAAATAATTTTCGAGCATTTCTTAAAAATTATTTGCGACTAAAAATATAATTAATGTCTTTTACTTGATATGTGTGTTTTTTTAATCATAATCAATTTCAGAGTTATATTTATATATATACGCATTATATCATATGTTCAACGCATGCAGATTAATTAACAGAAATCGATAAGATTCTGAGAAAGCTGCTGTAGCAAATCACATTCTTGTTAGTTAAATATATCATTTTTATCTTTATGTAAAAAAATTTGCAAATATTTTATTACGCACGTAAATATTTAATTTTTTCTATATAAAAACTTTGAAAAATAAACAATTATATTTACATTAAATAATATTGATATTAAACATTTTTATTTAATCAATAATTGCATAATTTCATTTAAAAAAATTTACATAAATTTCTTGACATTTTTAGCATGCGAAAAAAGAGAATTGATATTTATAATGCGTGTCACGTTTAAAATACGCGCGTTAATTAACCACAACGCGAATCAACAGGGCGACACGTGACATCACATTCTAACATTGAGGGTGCGTTCCGTTATGCACTGCAAGTACTGGCACTATGACGTCATGCAAGTGTACTGTTGACAGCGTTCCTTTTTAATTTTGTGCACTTTGAAGCTACTGCAAAATAGTAAAACGGAACGCACTACAGTACGCTTTCAGCAGACTTTTAACTAACCTTTTTCGCTAATAATCATCGAGTGAAAAATTGGTGAAATGGATAATACCATTATTGCATTAATTACATATAATTTAATCGAGAATATATATGATTCGAGTGAGTCATCAAGTGAAAGCGATTTGGAAATGGAATTAATAAATGAAATGAGACGACAAATTAAAATACATAGAATAAAATGTAAAAATTACGTTAAAAATATTGTATCATTATATTCAGATATGGAATTTAAAAGTTAGTTCCATCGTACACATGGAGGTAGCCATCTTGATTACTGCGAGTGCTTTACCTCGCCGGTTGCAGTAATCGCAACAGGAAATAACGTCAAAATTAATGACGTCATATACTCATGATAGTACTTTCGCAGTGTACTGCTATGTATATCGGAACGCTATTGGTAGTACTGTCAGTACTTGCAGTGCATAACGGAACGCACCCTGAGTGATGTCACACAGAGGTTGCATATAGAATGTTACACTTACTTATTACTCGTTTTGTTCGCGCTAACGAGACAATTCTGCTTGTTGTGGCTCCGCTTAATCGACACTTCCGGAAACACACACACGATTACGCGTTATTTAATATTTTAGACGGACGGATTTCGCGAAATAAAACGACAAGTAATGACACTCGTCAGCAATCAACAGCGCATGGATGACGATCCATCACCCGGCCGCACGATATCTGAGCTTTATCAGCGCACTCACTGCTTTATTCCTTTTATCATCCTATCACCTCCCCGCCAAACGACGTCATAATCATTGACTAAAAATAACAGAACCGTATCGCGAATTCATTTTATATACCAGAATCTGGAATACGTCTTGACGTTTGTCAGTTTATGCTCCAAAATGTCATATTTTTGTTTCTTTTTCAACAGAGAAAATTTATACCTAATATTTTATTTTACTTCATTTTTTATTTTATCTATATTAGTTTCTGTGGACACAACTATGGAGTCTATTCTTTCCAACAGAGAAAGAATTTCTACAGGAATTACTAGACGTCTTGGCAGAGAGACATCTTGCTTTCTGTCTAGGAATGAAATATCTGCATTGTATTCCAAAAGAATTTTAATGATATCAAACTTGTTAGCTACAGTAATATAGTTCAATGCCTATATCCGAATTGAAGATTTACAGGAGAAATACTTTAATAATTACTGATTGAAACAGTTTTCCAATCACTGTCACAGATATTAATGTCATGTACATGTTTTATAAATTTGGTGACAAATTTTGCATCTTGCAATATACAAACATACATTAGAGCTGTTTCTCTATGATCGTAAACTTGGGAATAATTAATGAAGCATCAATTATTCTCAAATTTTAAAAGACCTGCACAGCTATGCTTACCTGTTCATAAAATCATATTTATGCATATTAATACAGATATAATGATTATAATTCAAATGAAATTAATCGACTTTTTAAATATTGTTTTGTGAATTTATTATTATTACTTGTTAAATTAAATAATCAAGCAATATACCTTTGTCCTGTTCATCGTCTGTAAACCTTGCATTAATGTATGAGTAGCTATTCTCTGTACAGTAGCTCTCTGAGCTTTTACAGCTTGTTGGTCATCTGCGATCAATGTCTGCCATTAATTGTTCTGTGCATATAAATTTATCATTATGTAATGTCAATATAATACAATAGTAAAAAAAAATTAGAAAAGTACCAAGTTTATGCAAACTGTTGGCAGCTTTAACAATATCTGGTCCTTGAATATACTGCTCATTTGAGAATTCAAACGCTTCGATAAATGTTGCATTTTGGCGACTCTTCTCAGAAAATCAGAAGTCTCGTGAAGCCGTGTTAGCACAATTGTTTGCATCTTGATTCTATTAAATGTATCAACAATTTTCCCACATAATCTTTCGACTGCTGACAAAAGATTCTAAAAGAAAAAGAATTTGTGCTTTCTGTGTCACTTTTTTATACATCAATTTTATTTTCTTGCACAATATTCACCTGTATATGAGACTGTATTATAAAAAGCACTCCTTCCAATTTTTCGACCTACGTTGCTTGAGATAAAAAATCCTCATGATTGGCGAATACTTGTCTTTGTAACTCGACATTTAACACCTCAGTAGCTAAAATAAAAAAGAAAAAATATAATTATAATTTACTATTTCAGAATTCTTTTTACAGCGTATAAAACAATTTGAATTTTACCTTGTCTTACCTTGTTTAATTTTTGAGCCACTGATAACAGCTGACCAATGTCAGATTTTTTGGAGTCAGCTGTTTAAGAAATTCTGAAAAATTAATATATATTTTGTTAATATTATCACACACAGACATACAAATTTTACTTGAAAAATTCATATTTTTCTACTTGCTATCATTATCTATATTTTCTTCAACTTGACAGATCCCCCAGTTTAAGGTTACACAGACATATCGGAAAAAACATGACGTATTCTTTAGGGTGCGTTCAAAAATTTTACTCAAGAATGCACAAATGAATTAACCAATCAGATCACTTTGTCAGGGAGCGTACTAGTACACGCAGCCGCTCTCTTGTTTCTCTCTGGTGAAATGTTTTTTTGTGTTGTATGTGGATATGTTTGATAAAACGTGCGAGAAGGTTAGAAAATCTATTTCTTTCTATTACGAAGAATTTTGATAAAAAAGGCAGGAAACTTTGATACAATCTTACACGTGTAAATTATAATCTATTATATTTACAGATATTATATAAAATATTATAGAATAAAATTTGTGTTCTAGATTAGTTATAACATCTTGTGTACCTCCTATAAATTAGCAGCTTTATGATTATGTGTGATTGAAATATTAATTTAAATTATGCATACATATATAAATATATAAATTGTTCATATAAAAAAAAATATGTAGTTTTTTAAAAGATAAAAAATCAAACTTAAGAGTATATTGCGTATACATATATGTATATGCGATAGAATAATTATACTGGAATTAATTGCAAATATGTTTTTTGACATTATTTAGTACTAAATAATAATTATATTGTTAAAACAAATTAGAATTGTATGCATTTACTTGACATCTTATTTAAAAACTTAACTTGGAATTTTATTAATAGAATATATACTTTTGAAGTTTAAGTAACTTTTTATTTTAAGAACATTATATTTTAATGTTTCATAAAATTATTAATGAAAATAAGGATTAAATTAAATATAATACAGATTTAATTTAAATAATTATTTACTAGTAAATATACATATGTATACATATATATGTATTTTTTTGTTTTAAAAGATATAATTAAAAGAAAACATTAGAATCATATATAATTTATAAATAGAATGCATATGTAGAATTTATAAATTAAAATTGAAATGCAAGATATAAGATAAAATATTAATGTAACAGATAAATATTTATATTAGTATTATAAATAATTATATGTGCAAAAAATTTGTGATTTATACTTTAAACTTTAAAACAAAGCCTTCAATCTCATTAAATAATGTTTTTGCAACTTGCTATATAAATTTTAACAAGATAAATTTTTAAAAATTTTATCTAAATTATAAAATCTGTATAAGAAATATATATGTATATATACATATATGTACAATATATACAATATAAAATATAAATATACATATATAATTATATTACATATAAAATTTGTATTTATATGATTGTGAAATAATTTTTTGATAATAGCATTAATTTTTTCAGATACGAAATAAATGTCAGTGTTTCGCAGAATATATCGACCACTATGGTCTTGGCACCGTAAGGTTCATAAAAATCCATATTTTGTGCCAGACCAAGTTCCTAATACTAGAAAAGCTGTCCCTTTAAACTATATTATCTCAAAAAATCCGGATATCTGCGACAAGATAAAAGAAGACATCCCAAATATTGAATGGTCAAGCATACGAGAAGGATTTCTTCAAATTCAACAAATTACTTCAACCATCGTAGATACCACAATTATGGACGTGTGTCTCGTAAATCTTCAAGTGGAGAAGGCTATTACATATTTTAAATTTCTGAGAGAAAATAATTATCCTTTGAATGTGGCAGTGATCGGAAAGTTTCTGAGATTATACGTTTTAAAACGCGACTTCTTGACCGATAGAGATAAAATAGAAATTGTAGAAACATATGAGGCTTTAAGAAAGCAGCATCCATATTTGGATTCTGTTACAGCTGAACATTGTATAGCGAGTTTGTGCTTAACAGATCAGTGGGAAAAAGCACAAGAACTAATAGAAATGATAAAAGTTACTACCGATCCAGGTCAAGCTGTGTATTCTGTATTAGCTGGCGCCGCATTTAGAAATAAAAAACCCGATATTGCATGGAAAGCATTATTAGAAATAACATTACGTAGATTAATTCCACAAGATGTAGTATATAAGTCGCATCTGCAACATTGCAAATCAGAAGGAACAGAGATTTTTAACGAGAGAATGGAGGAGATGTTTAAATTTTGGGCTGAACACAGCATGCTGCCATATAATAGAATTATGAATGAATATATTAATGCAGCTACCGAATGTGGCTGGTCTGTAGAACCCACAAATATTTCCGCTACGTAAGCATTATTTTATATTATTCCATATGTTAATTTCAATTTCTTCCTTAATAATTTAAAAATAATAGGATTTTAAAGTTAAAGTCACAATCTTAACACCAATAATTTTTGTAATAAAAATTACAATTTTAAATCAATAGAGAAGTTTAGAAAATCTATGAACTTTTATAACTAACTGCATATTTTTTTTTGTTTAGAGGGAAATGTAGTCATTGTGGTCATTCCTTGTTGAAGATAACATTCAGCGATAAGAATTTTCAGGATTTAGTTGAGTCTGTGATGAACAGGGTGATTATAGGATCGGATATTTTCCACAAAACTAATCCATATGAATTAGAAAGATTTAAAAAATTTATTCATACTACTAAACCTTATGACATAGTAATTGATGGACTAAATGTGACTTATATTCAAAAGAACAGTCCTGCCCCGCCTGGGTTAAAAGGGGTAACATTTTTGTTGAAATAATAAATATTAAAATATATTATAATTGTTTATAGATATATAAGTATATTAGTATATTATACAAATAAGTATATTACATGGGAATATACACTTTCGTCAATCGAGAGAAGAGACTATTATTCTATTATATTTTACTATTTAATTTTTTATTAATAAATGTTTACAATAACATATGATTTATATTACAGTTGATTAAAGTGGTTGAATACTTTAGCAAACGTGGAAAAAAGATACTTGTGTTAACACGTAAACATCAGAGAAAGCAGCCTACTTTAAGTATATAGAACAGCATGCACGTGTTTTTTTGACAGACAATTTGTAAGTATTGAATTTGATAAGAGATTCCTGAAATCCATGTTAAAAATATATATATAATTATAATAATTATTATAATATATAAAATATAGTAAAATATAAAAAAATAAAAAAACATTTCTTACGCATAATAAATATAGAATATGTAATATGTAATATAGATGTATATTATATATAATATAATATATAATTTTTTAATATGTATATATAATATATAAAATAATTAAAATTTTAGGTCTGCTGATGATCCTTATTTAATTTACGCAACCATGGCAAGTGGCAAAAATGCAATGTTTGTGTCTGTGGATTTAATGCGGCAACATAAGCACTCCTTGAAAGATCTGAACTTGCAAAAAGAATTCAAGAAATGGCAATGCTCACATCAGTATTTTATTAGGAAGGAAAATGGGAATTTACACATCCAGGAACCTTCTGTTTATGTACCAACTGCCCAGAAAAATGGCGACTGCTGGCACGTGCCTTATGTCAGCGATAATTCTACTAACGCAGATTCGTTTGAATTCCCAGACAAATGGTACTGCTTCAAGTACGACAAAAATAAATAAAATGAACGTGATATTAGATATATTATCGATGCTTATATAAAGGTAAATCTTTTCTTTGCTGGATTATCATCCTCGAATATGTATACACAGTACCATGTTAATTTTCACTATAGTGAGAATATTCTTGTTTTATTACACAAAGGCATATTAGTAATCCTATTTAAATTTATCCAAATCCTCGAGATCTACAGCAACTGATTTACTGAATATTTCTTTTATCAACGTCCATCAGATATCTTTAGAACAATATCAATAATACATTTATGTACAGGATGTTTCTAAATAAAAAGCGAAAAATTTCATGAGATGATCTTTGTCGAAAATTAGGAGGGATTTTTCATATATATTCCTATAGGTATCTCTCCTTGAGAGAAGAGTCAACTTTTCAAAGGGAGATGAAAATTAGGGTTTTATTTTTTTCTTAAAAATTATTGATTTTATGAAAAAAATAAAAGAAATAAAAAAATTTTTCTAAAAGAATCAACTTTTCTAACACTTAGATGATCGGTTAAAAAGTTCTAATAAAAAATTGATATGGGAAGATTAAAAAAATATTAATGAATATCTTTTTTATTAGTGGAAAATATTCACTAAATTTTATTCTTTTTTAATTGTCCAAATTAAAAATCTAATTTTTACCTCTCCCTTTGAAGGAGTGTAACTCTTCAGGAAGGGATATAGGAGTGTTTTTAATTCCCTTTAATTTTTGACAAAGAATTATTTCTAAAGTTTTTCGCATTTATTTAGAACATTCTATATATATTTTATCTTTTTAACAACAATTATAATTATAATTATAAATATATTATATATGCATATGCATAATATATTATATATTATATTGTATTTATATATAGGTGTATATATATATATATATTTTATATTATATTTTTATATTATTTTTATATATTTTTATATATATATATATATATATATATAATATTTATATTTATAAATTTATTTATAATTATTTAAATATATTTTTTATAATTATAATTAAATACATATATTGTATATAATATGTATATAATATGATATAACATATATATAATATATACATATTATATAACTATATATAACATTGAATACCAATAATTGATTTTCCATTGGATATAATTCAAATCCCTTAATTCGTCGCCTTGCAAATAGCAGCTGATGCGACATGCAGTCGGCAGCAGCATTACATGTAGACCCATCCCCGCAAAAGTTCATATGCGATTCTCCGTGCGTCGCCGCATTCTCTCCTGAATTCGCCCATAATCGAGTTTGTGGCATGCTCGCTCGAATTATTTGACCTCCCAAAGGAAAGCGACTTCTGTACATGAAAATCGTTCCGGCGGCATGTGTTCGCATTTTTCTGTTTCCGCTAGCGGTTCGGCCGGTCCACGTTATTTTCGGAAGGACACGACTTTAATGGAGTTAAATACCTAAATCAAATAAATATAATAAATAAAATTTTGAAAGAGACCGTCTCCTTCGAAGATCTCGTCAGACATCCGAACGTTCCATGATATAAGTTCCTATATAAGTCTCAGTCCGGTTTGATATTAAGTAAATTTTAGATTTTGAAAATAATTGTTTTATTTCAACAAATTTTGACATTTGAGAAAAATACTGATACACGTAAATTCATGTTTTTATATGAATGTGATTAATTTCACATGAATTTAATACTGTGTTAATAATATAAAAATGTTACAAAAACTTAGATTTTTTTTACATTTAAAAATTATTTTTGAGCAAAGATTTACAATCTGTAAACACATAATAGGATTTTGTTCATCCATACTAATTGCGACATATTTTGTAATAGGAATTTTGTTAATTTAGTGTAATTTTAATACTACAGAATGTAAAATTAATGGTTAAATATATTATTTGGAACTAAATATATTTAATGTGAAAAACTGATTATCCCATTATGTGCTGACAAAATACTAGAAAATTTTCAAATTACATAAAAAAATAAAAAATAATTAAACTAATTTTATATTTTCAGATAGATACATATTAATAAACATTTTATATAAAAAGACAGATATTCAATAAATCTGTGCTTATTGATGATCATGTATTATTTTATTTCTGTCTTTAAAAAAACATTTTTAAAAATTAGAAAACTGAGAAGACTTTATTTTTACTGTTAAAATTTTTGTAATTTTGGCGGTGAACACAAGAAAAACTTTTTTTTATAAAAATGTAATTAAAATTTTAAATATTTTAACTTTTATGTTATTTATTGTGTTAATGTTCTTTGTGTTAACGAATAATAATACGACATCATAGGATAACATTTTATAATATACTTTAATTATATTTGTTTAAGAAATTTCTATTTATCCTTTTTGTTAATTAGTATAATTACTAATTAATATCAGTAATTGCAGTTTTTTTCTCTGATAAAACAAACCAATTATGTTGTATAATTAGAAAAATTTTCCATTTTTTTTAATTTTGTCTCAAACTTAATATAAAATTAAGTGTCACATTATTTTTTGAACAACTTGTCAGATATATAAAATATTTAATAGTTTCCAGAAAATAGTATAATTTTCAAGATCCGTATGATCTGCTATTTGGTCTGTTCCTAATATTCAAAAACTATAGCAATAATTAAAATTCAATAATTAAAAAATAATAATACATTAAACAGAACTTTTTTAAAGATTAGTAAAATAAATATAATTAAAAATTTCAATAATATGGGTCCAGTTCTATTATTTTTATTTTTTCAACTTATTATATTTGCGTGAAATGATTCTTTGTTGTTCTGTTTTTATTAATCATCGACAAGTAAAAGAATTTTTGAATATTGTATTTTATTCAACACGGTAATCTAAAAAACATAATATTCCAATATTACAGAGTTCACTGTTAATAACCATGACCCTTGTTAAAAATATGTACCAATGCAACATTTTTTCAGCAAAATGTTCGAAAAAAGTTATATTATTTTACAACTTTCCAATCTTTGCATTATGTATCTTTATAACAAGCCTTAAATTAAAATTTTATTATAGTAAACTCTACCTGAAATTAACTGAAGAATGTAATTATGTTAGACTTTTAACTCCAAAACGTTTAGTTTTCAAAAAACCTATTTTTTTCAATCGCTTATAACTCGAAAATTATTGACTTCTCAACATTTTTGCTAAGGAAAAATCGTCTCCAAATTAGCCAGAGAATCCGCCCTTAATCATTGGTCCGTTAGTTACCGGACACCTTGTATATATTATATAAAAGTGTATAGCACGTCAGAAGCTTGTGAGCTTACAGCGATAAGTAAAAACAATTGCGTATCTATTTCATTGCGTTTATCTGTTTAAACGCGCGCTTTAATTTTTCCAACGTTTTTGCCTGTTTATATTTTAAAGGTCCTCTCTTCTAAAAATCTTGTTTTAAAGATCCTCTCCGCGAGCAAAATTCGAAAACATAAATTATTTAAATTTAATAAGGAAAACAATTAGATATTTAAAGACAAGGCTCGTGTGATATTATAAAATTAAGATTTAGAAAGACAGGGCCAACTATAACGAGCATATTAAATTAGTGAGAGATGTAATGTCAACACATAATTGATTTATTTCTTAGTAGATACAATGATAATAAAAATAATAAAACGTTTCGGCTGTTACCTCAGCCTTCAGTAAATATAAAAACAATAAAAATTCTCTTAAGAAAAATTATGACATATTACGCATTAGAGTCTATTTTTTAATGAACATTTTGGTTTAATAAGTCGATGAATTTAAATTGGGTTACGCTTATAACATTTATTAAATTAGATATTTTTTCTAATCGGCTAACCATTTTTTAGTTAAGATGGTAAACTTTTTGATTATGTCAAAAAACATGTAAACGAGTTCCCTGTTGTTAGTAGAACAGGTTGACGGCCCATTCCACGTCATCAATTCTTTTGAACATTATTAGTTAAAATTATCGTCAGAACCGCTTGATATGAGAATTGAAAACAATTAGATGTTATCCAGCATCAAAAAGTTAGTCCCCATCATCAAGGATATTTCCGAGTAAGTTCGTCATTGCAGTATATTTCACCGTGATTGTCTAAGTATATTTTTATTTTTTTGGTATATTAATTTATATTAATAAGTTATTTTTTTTTATGTGAAAGATCTTAATTGTGTTTAGAATTGCTTACTTAAATTGATGAGTAGTCAAGATTCCGCCAAGTTGATGTGTTCACTATACAAAGTCACATAAATTATTTAATATTTTTACTTTATTATTTGTAAATCCTCGGTAATTTCAAAATTTTTCTATTTGAAAATTATTAATTTTCTATTGCCAATTAATTTTATCACAGACTTTACTCTTACTCCCATTGCACTTTCGTTTGCGGTTTTCAGTATACGATTTTTTATCGTAGTTACTGAAAATTATTATTGTGAATTATACTTGTGCAGTGATTTGAAGAATTTACAATTTCGTTGAAATTGTTGATTTTTCAAAAAAATTACGAGATTCGCGGAAATTGCGTGCTTTCTTGGCATTTTCCGTTCGCGGCAGGCGGTTTATTTTTGATTGTTGCAAGTGTTTTTGTTTTCTTTTTTATTAAAATAGATAATAATAATGTGAAATAAATCACGATATTTGACAGATGTGCATATATATAGAAATTGTAATAATAATAATATTATATCATAAAATTGTAAATTGTTTCAATTTTTTATAGACTGCGATAAAAGATTTTACATTTGGATAAGAAACTGCGGTAAGTAAAAATATAAAATTCTTGAAAACGTAAAAATATTTGATAACGTAAAAAGGTGAACTTTGAAAAATAAGGAACTTAAAAATTGCACTAATAAATGGGCTATATATATGTGAGCCGTGCGCGGATGTAAGGTGTGTTATATCGAAATTTAATTAATAGAATTGAGAATTAATCCCAATTTTAAGTCTTACAAATGTCCAAGCTAATTTTTTGTACCTCGTGTACATTTTTGAAAGTTATATCGAAAAATTAAATTTCAATATGCGTCTTACATCTCACATTTCGCATACGGCTCACATATAGCCTATTTATCTCTTATACTTTATTTCAACCCTTATAGAAATTTATTACTAGTAACGCCAATTTATCACTTATTTCGAGTAATTAATCACTTTTATTTCGAATACTTAAATTACTGTATATTATAGTATTTTAAATACTCAAAATAAGTGATTAATTGGCGTAGTGATAAATTTCTACAAGAGAATAAGGAGCCTTTAAATTCTTAATGTAAAAAATTTCAAGTAATTTTCTTTAATAAAATTTAATTAAAAAATTTTTGAACACTGTGTTATATCACATTTAAAATCGTGATTATTTCAATAAAAAAACATTTTATGTGTAAAAAATATATTTTTTATATTTAATAAATTTTATATATATATGCATATATGTAAAATATTCTCTCTCTCTCTCTCTCTCTCTTTCTCTCTCTCTCTCTCTCTCTCACACACACACACACACAACGGGGGCCAAATCTCTCAAATTGGTCTCATGATCAATTAGCCTGGATTCGCACCAGGGGCAAAGTCTGTTGGTAATGTCAAACGAATTTAGCCTGGACTTGCACCAGGGGCAAAGTCTTTTGGTCGAGTCTACGAAATTTAGCACGGACTCGAACCAGGGGCAAAGTCTTTTGGTTCAAGTCTACGAAATTTAGCACGGACTCGAACCAGGGGCAAAGTGTGTCGGTAAGGGGCAAAGTCTATCGCACGAAGATGGCGGTCTCTTCTTTAGGCAGGCCTTTGGCGATCTGTCTATTAATCTGTGCCAATAGATTGATTTTCCATGTGGATATAGAATTGTTCAGAATCCCCGTTAAGGTTCGTCGCCTCTTGCAAATCAGCCCAGCTGATCGCGAGCGCCGCATGCGAGGGGGTCGCTGCAGTCGCGATTTTACGATCGGCTGAGAGGCCTATCCGCGCAATAATATTCCATATCGCGATTCTCTCTCCTCCGTGCGTTCCGCCGCGTTTCCTCTCTCGGTGTGACATTCCGTCCGACATTTCAACGCGAGTTCGTCGCGATGTTCTCGCTCTGAATTATTTTTTTTTTTTCGCCACCCTCCCGAAACGCGCAAAGCGACATATCGTACATGACATCGCTGATCGCGGTCTGGCACTAGGTGTCTCGCCATTTTTGTCTCGTTGTCCCGAGAACAACGCGGTTTCGGGAAAAACGGGACCCCGATGCTCCTCGAGCGTCGTCGTACTGTTTTCGTCGCGAGTGGATCCGGCTTTGAAATCGCCTGACGAGAATTAAATACGCCCGTGAAAATTCGATCCCGCGCGCGACGATTTTTTTTCCACACACACACATATATATATATATAAACATTTTTGGAAGAGAGAGACCGGTCTCCTTCGAGGCGAGGATCTCCGCAGGACCATCCGGAACGATATCCCCAGGATATACAGTTCCTATATAAGGACTTCTGCAGCCATCTCCCCGATCCACGTGTCGGTGGGATGCTACATTGAAGTGAGACGGTGGCGTCTTGCATGGATTATTCGCAAGAGTGAGTAGATTGTTGTTATTGAGTCAGACAATTTTTGACATTTCGCAGAAGTATGTAATTATCTGATACAGAGTGGATATTCATTGTTTTGTATTGAAACTGTGATTAATTTCACATGATTATTTACATACTGTGTTAGAAACCATCAATATGTAAATAAATGATGTAACAAGAGCTACTAACGAGCTTATTTTTTTACATATTGACAGAAAAAAAATGAATTTTACATTGATTGTCACATAAGAATTTTTACATATCTATGATAAAAAAATTTTATATATATATATATATATATATATATATATATATATGCTTCTTGACTAATACTTAAGTTTTTTTTGTTCTTATATATTTTTGTAATTAGGAAATTTTGTTATTATTTTATTGTGTAATTTTATTATCTCACAGAGATGTGTAATTACTTGGTATAAAATAGTTGATGTGATATACTATGGGATTGTGCTAAATTATATTTTATATTGAAACAATGATTAAAATCCACATTATGTGTACACACAAATTCAGAAGAATTTCTTTCAATATGTAAATAAATAAATAAGCAAATGATATTATTATGCTCCATTTTTTTACATATTTTCAGAAAAAATGAGCATTACATTGATTGTCGAATAAGAATTTGTATATATGTCTATAATTTATGACATGATATTGCAAGATAAATCTTGTGCTTATTGATTGATCATTTTATTTTTATATTTCTGCTTATAAAACAAAACATTTTTAAAAATTAGAAATGGAAAAGACTTAATTTTTACTGTTAAACATATTTTGGTATTTTGTGTGGGAGAAAAAAGAAAAAACTTTTTGTTAAAAAACTGCTACATATGCGACAAACTGTTTTAAATAGTTTAGCTAATTATTTTTATTTATTGTGTAGTAAATAGTTTCTTTGTGTTAACCATCATAATTAATACAGACCATTTCGATTAGGAATAACATTATGTAATAAATAGGCTTTTAATTTTTTAATTTGTTGAGAATTTTCTTTCTATATTTATCCCTTTTTGTGTTAATTAGTATAATACTATTAATAAGTCAGTATTGTCATGTTTTTTCTTCCGTTCTGCATAAAATACAAAAATTATGTTTAGTATAAATTAAGACAAATTTAATTTTTTCCATTTTTTTTAAATTTTGTCTTGTCAGCTTAATATGAAATTAGTGTCACGATTTTTTTCTCGAAAAAATGGTACAGAATATAAAATTATCTTAACTAGTGCAGACTAGTACAAAATGAGTATTAAATATTTCAATGGATCCGATATGATTCTGCTAATTTGGTCCTGCTTCCTAAAAGGTGGCTATCTTTCAATAAATCTATAAGTTTCAGTAATCTGGGGCAAAATTCAATAAATTAAGAAAGATCAATTAATACATTTAAAAAATGTTTGAAGATTTTTTTTGAAAGATTAGTAAAATAAATATAATTAAAATTTGTAAATACATATGGCGTTTCCAAGTTCTCATTATCATTTTAATTTTTTCAAACTATATTTTTTTTGCGTGAGTTGATTCTTCTTATATATTATTTTATATATAAAAATATCGAAACAGAATTAAAAAGAATTTATGAGATATTTTATAATTTATTCTAACAGGTAATATAAAATATATATAATATTTCATATTAAGATTCACTTTTTAATATTATTCTCCGTCTTTATAAAAAATATGTACCTAATGCAAAATTTTATACACAAATTATGTTATAAAAAATAGTTTAATTATTTAACAAATTGTGCATATTTTTAATATATGTTTTTAATATAAATACATCAATTTAAGATGTCAGACGTGAGCAAATTGTTTAAATTTAAACTTTGGATCTTTATTAAGGAACTTTTACTAACACTTGCAAAATTACTATTTTAATATGTGATAGACTCATAAATTTAAAAAAGGAAAGATTTTAGCATTAAGTTTGGTTTAATTAAATCTTAATATAATTTGCTAATATTTACAAAATTATCATAAACTTATCAATTTTATATTTTATTTATATATATCATAGACTTATAAATTTTATTTTATTTAGGAAAGCAAAAAAGTTAATGTAAAATAAACTTATTTTTGCTTTACACAAAACTATCATTTTATAATAGTATACAATGAATATTTTATCAATAATTTTTTTTTTAATACTTAATATATTTTTTACTTTAACACATTTACAAAGTTAAATTTAATTTTATTTATTTCTGTTTATATGTATATGTAATTATTGCGAAACGTTACACTTTATCGATTATTTTTTCATGTACACATGTATAGATTTTTATGTATACATATATGTATATATACATACATGCATACACACAAGTAAGGTGTTTTGTCACGAACTTTACAAACTTTGCTAATGTGTTCCGGTGATTATTGTAAGGAAAAAATATAATACACTCCATGGGTCGATTCAGTTTCGTTCCCGAGAGTCACATGCTTTTTTTTTCTTACAATTAGAGTAACTACTCGAAAATGTTGACAAAGTTTGACGAAATATCCTGTATGCATAATAATATATTTATGTAATTAATTACAAATGTAAAATTGATAAGAAAATTAATTAGTATATAGACAGAATTATCAGTTAATTATAAATTATTATGTCATACAATTATTAATTATTTATATTTACATTTGTTAATTTGCAATAAAAATATAATAATAATTTTCATTTGACTATATATGCAGAGAAGTTAGAATGAAAATGACAGAACATTATTAGTAAAGCAATAATTATTTTTATTTTCCTGGCAAAATAAGGTTAATAACAGTTTGCTCATGTCAGATGCGATCTATCTTTCTCGATTTATGATAGCGCATAACACAATTATCAGTGAACTTTCTGAGGATATTTTAGTATCATTATTTTATATAGAACTATCTGTCAACAGAGAAAGCTACTTAAAATTTATAACATCGATCGATCAGTTAGTGAAATAATTTATGTATCTATATAATTTTCAAAATTAAAGCCTTTTCAAGAAATATAAAAAATCAGAATATTATTTTTGTACATACAACATTATTATTTTTTTTTATATCCAGAGAGAGAATTTCACACTGTACATAGGAATTTAATCCATAGGAATAAAAGTAGCACATCTGTATAGCTCTGCACTTTTATGGATAGTACATTTGTCAGTATAATAAGGATAATGTAATACTATGGTTCAGTAGTGTGTCGTCATGTCATGAATCATCGAATTTCAATCTCACAGCTATATTTTACTAGATTCTGATTGCAAACAGATCGTATAGAATTTCCTTGCTATGCAAGAATTCCAATATGCTACAATAAAGCTTATCCGTTTTGCATTTTGAAAAAAAAAATTCAAAAACTCTTTATACTAATATATTAGAAGTATTAGTTAATTTTAAAAATAAAAATTTTTATTTTTATTCTATAAATATAATGCATAATTTTAAACTTTACTATCTCTCATTTTTAATTTTATTTTTTTTATTATTAATTAATTATTTATAAATATAAAGCGAAGCTAACACACAATATATCTATATTAGTTAATATATTATACAAAAAGTAATACATTGTTACATATTTTTTTCTGATATTAAACATTTTATTATTTTAATAAATAATTATATAATAATAAATACAAATGATATTATTTTAATAAATTTTAATTAATTATTTATATATAGAGTTTATATAAACACACATAAATAGCTTTTATATTTTTTTATTTTTATTATATTTATAATTTAATTCTAATAATAGTAAATTTATAATTTAATTTTATTGATATTTTACCATATAATATTTATTACATGAATTTATATATATTTTCTCGAAAATATATATAATTTATTATAATTTAAAAAGTTGTAAATGCATAAAGTACTTCACTAATTGATCAATCGATATATACATTATTAACAATGCTTTATGAACTTCCACGAATTAATCATATTTAATTCTTAATTGTCTTAAAACAACAACTATTTACTATTTTTTTAACTGTCAAATCAAACTGTCAAAATTTGCCACTTATTAAAATATTTTTACAATATGGAATTTATTATTTGACTATTTCATTCTCTTTTTATTTTTCTTGTAATTTAAAATAATATTTTATTTGAATGAAAATGAATAATGTCTGGCAGATTATATAATATTCTAAGATAATCTTTTATTTCCTATATCCGCATATTCCGGTTACTAAATAAAAATAAAATTACATCTGGATTCGTATAAAGAATGTCTCATATAGAATTATGTAATTCTTGTGTTGTGAATTAAAAAATCTTTACTAAATATATTCAAACTGAAATATTTAGATAAATTTCTAACATATTAGTAAACTAAGAAAATTATAAGAAGAATATTCGCGTATTCATCATTCTTGCATGTTACATAAACATTAAACTTGCAAGTATTATATAAAATTGAATAACCGCTGGCTTCTAAAATAAGTACAAAGAAATATGATTCTTTTTTGGAGATAATGTCAGAATCAATTTCATCATTAAGTTTAGTCATGTCACTCGAATAAATCATTGTTTAAATTTTATTTTTAAATATCTTTTTACATATCTAGTTTAAAATTTTTAAATAATTTATTTTAAAAATTTATTAATTTTTTTAATACAATCTTTCAATATTAAATTTTTTATATATATTTATATATATATATATATATATATATATATGTATATAATTTGTTTTCTTTAAATTAAATACATGTATTTAATTATAAAACATATTTCAGATTCTATAGATCCTTGGAAAACATAATTAAATATATATTTAACAAAAATTAAATTTAACGTATAAGACGGGCAACAAGAGCCAAATCGCGGATGACAATGCGTTATCCTAACGAAACTAAATAATTTTTCGTTAGAAATAAATACCGGTGCACAAGGCACCAAATTTTTACTTGGACACGGCCAAGCGAAAGGTCTCGGGTTCGATTCCCGATTCAGCGATTTTCGGATCTATATTTTTCTCTTGCGTTCATTTATTTATTTTCCGTAGGGGGGTTAAAGTGGTATTGAAATTAAATCTCAAAATATGAGATTATTTCATATTTAAAATCTTGGCCGTGTCCAAGTAAAAATTTGGTGCCTTGTGCACCGGTATTTATTTCTAACGAAAAATTATTTAGTTTCGTTAGGATAACGCATTGTCATCCGCGATTTGGCTCTTGTTGCCCGTCTTATACGTTAAATTTATATTTATATTACAGAGCCTTGTTAAAACTCTTATAAAAATTAAATTATTCGATATAATTAAAAATGAATAATTTTTATAGGATTTTTATAATTTTTTAAGGATAGAAATATTACTGTATATACATATAATAAGAGATAAAAGATTTTAACAAAATTTTAAGTTATTTAATATAATTAAATTAAATTATTTAATAATTAAAAATGAACAATAATTGTTTAAGAATACTTTTTTAGGATTTTTAAAATTTTGAGGCTAGAAATATCACTGTACACATATAATCGAATATATATAATGAGATAAAAGATTGTCTATACAGAGTGTCCGGTAACTAACGGACCAACGATTACAAATGGATTCTTTGGTCAATTTGGAAACGACTTTTTTCTCAGCGAAAATGTCGAAAAAGGTCATCATTTTTTACAACTTTCCAATATTTATCATTATGTATCTTTATAACTAAGCCTCAAATTAAAATTTTATCATAGTAAACTCTACCTGAAATTAACTGAAGAATGTAATTATGTTAGATTTTTAACTCGAAAACGTTCAGTTTTCAAAAAACCTATTTTTTTCAATCGCTTATAACTCGAAAATTATTGACTTCTCAACATTTTTGCTAAGGAAAAATCGTCTCTAAATTGGCCAGAGAATCCGCCCTTAATCATTGGTCCGTTAGTTACCGGACACCCTGTATATGTATTTGAGATTTGGGAATATCCTATATGTCAATAATCAATCAATCCACTCCTGTGCGTGGGAACAATTGCAATTTGCACCCTCGAATTTGACAGAAGTGCCGATATAATCACATGGCGCAGGCGTTGCGCACTTTCCATCCCCACTGACGCTTCGTGCACTCGCGGAATAGGGGTGGGCTCGAGGGGGTTGAAACTAAGGCGAGCCTTCAGTGAGAGACTGAACGCGAACTCGCGCGTTGCGGTTTTCCCGTAGCGATCGAAAAATTACACAACACACTCACACACCCACACACACATACATACAAACAAACAGAGCGTGCATATGCATCCCTTATCATTTATACACACACACACACATATATTTATATATATGCAGATATTTATATACCATTCGATATTTTTGTACCGATAAATAAGCGAATTCTTTTATATCTCAACAATATACGTCCATGAGAGAGAAAGGATCATTGTGTACATAGAAATATTATATATGGTGTAAAGTTAGTAGGTGCGGCAGACCTCACCGTTATCGATGGGTAGAACGGATATGTCAAAAACGCTCAACGCCTATAGAATGTGAGTAGAGCATAGAAAATCCTTATCTTAATCGTTTCATCAATAATCTCCCCCTTAATCGCATGTTTCAACTGATAAAAAATGATACGAAATATTTTTCATTTAGGAATATTGATAGAGTATCATTTGAATAATATATAAGAGATCCACATTTATATATATGTAATATTTACTATAATTAATATCTGTACAAGAGATCACTCGTTTTAATGATATTTTTTGATTCGGTTTATTTGATATTTTTTCTCTATTTTTCCGACATCTCTTTATAAGGGTGTTTCAGAACTGGCGGAAGTTTTTAATGGCAGATTTCTGCTATCATTTGGCGACGATTTTTCCTCAACGAAAATGTTGAGGGAGGTCATCATTTTTATCATGTTCCTAGTTTTCGCTATCATGTATCTTTGTAACTAAACCTTAAATTAAAATTCTAGTGTAATAAACTCTACCTGAAATTAACTGAAGGATGTGCTTTTGTAAATATTTTATTTCCACATGGTTTAGTTTGCATAAAAGTCTTTATTTTAATATCAAAAAAATAGAAAATATGCATAGAAATGGAAATGTGGTGTGATTTTGGGGGAGAAAATGGCGGATGGATTTAAGGGAGGAAATTGCTATGAACCATGAGAGCCCGTGAAATTAGGCTCTGATTTTGTTTGACTTGAGGATAAGACTTATCCTTCCATATTCGCGGTATGCTACGTATGTAGCAGACCTAGGAATTGCACGACTGTTAGTGGTTCTAGACACAAGCATCGATCGGAAGCTCTGCGACGTTATCACGCATCGGATATATTCGGAGCTAGATGTAGATTTGTAGATATACGCAATTTTCGATGTGCGAATATTGAAACTTATACGTGACGACCGAATGTTGGAGTTCTTTGCATTAACTTATACCTTATCTAATTTTAGCAATTCTTTATTCATTTATTTCATTAATTTATTTTCTTATTTTATGAATTTTATTATTTTATATTAATTTAATTTATATTTTATTAATTTATTTATTATTTTATTAATTAGGGAATATTAGAAATGTAGTTATTATCATGCCTAAATTGTAGCTATGGCAACTAATACTTTTTAACTATAGTTTAACGAAGAATGCTATAACTAAGAAATACAGCTAAAATTTAGCTATAATAGCTACTCTTTTTTTGTGAATATTGATTAATCTTGCATGGATTTCTATCACAAATGTGCGAAAATTTTTGATGATTGAGATCCAATATTATATAAATTATAATTAAGTTTACAACAGTTTAATTCATCTGGGCGTCTATTTCTTTTTGAGGATTCTTTTAGAAAATTGTGTTATTGATTTTTTCGTACAGATTTCTCTGTTATAAATGTGTAAGTGAAAGTTTTGTTATGATGAAATCTAAGTTTTTATTAGGTTATATTTCCAGCAACAAATTGATTCTAATTATACACTGAAAACATTTATTAACTTGACTATACCTTTCAACTAAATTATTATTTTGTTAATTGAACATATATTAGTAATTAAGTTAAATACATATAATACATTTTGTTAAGATTTAATATATTATATTTAATTTCAATATTTTTATATCTCTAATTAACAAAATATTTAGTTGAAAGATTTAGCCAAGTTAACAAATTTTTTTCAGTCTATAATTATCGATTTGTAAAGATATTAAGTAAGTATATAATATTATATTAACATATTGATGCTAGAGATAAGTGTTGCTAGAAAGTCATGTTTTAACTATGATTTTCTATGAGATTTTATTTCTTTTTAAAACTGGAATTTTATATTAATATTATTTATAATATATATTGATAAATGCAGTTCTATTATTGAATACGTATACGAAAAAATTTTTTATTTTAAAAAAATTTAATTTTCGTATCGTTACAATCACAAAAGGATATCCATATCCGAAAACAAAAAAAACTTGTAATTTTCGATTGAAACACGCGTTAATTACTCAAAAACTCTTGATTCTGAATAACTATAATTAAATTTCGATATTATGTGAATTGTAAGAATTTATATTTCAATAATTATACTGAAGAAGACCGCGTGCGGTCGAAACGTTTATAGAATGATTGTAATTTGCGTTAGTTTTAATATAATGACTGTAGTTTTATAATTTATACATGTAATAAATGGTAGTTGACTGAACATCTCGAATATTCAGCTCGATAAGTTGGCCTTATATTTATCACTTTGTTTGTAATTTTCGATTCTTTTTAATTTAAAAAATCAGGATTTAAATTCAATTTTCATGAAATTTTATTGGAATTTAAAAAACAATTTTATTGTCTTTTTGATCATTTTAATCTTATATTGTTAAATATGATTTATATATTTTATTTATATTATTTTGATAAATAAAAAATTAAAATTTTAATTAATTTATTTAATAAATAAAAATTTATTTTGAAATCTATTTATGACCATATTGAATTAGTGGTGTTTAAAATACATTACGATATAAATATGTGTATGTATATGGGAGGAAGTAAAAAAGTAAGGTTTCAACCAATTAATTTAATTAATACGTACTTTATTTTAACTGTATAAAGCGTATAAAGATACACATCTTTATACTATTTCTGTCAACATAGTTCCCGCCTTTATTTACTTGTCTAAGCGATAGATCCAATTAAAACCTTGTCGATAGAAAGTGGGATCTTTGAACTATTTCTTGCATCCTTGCATTACTTATCCTTTTTAAAAAAATGTAATACAAAAATGGCTTTGTAAGCAAAATCAGTGAAATACAAATTAAAGCAAAAACTGAAAGTACAAGCATAATCTTGATTGTGATTCTTGATTAAAAAAATGAAAATATGCAAATGAAAAATGTCTGATGAAAACTATTCAGTTCTGTTCATTATTTTTGCATATCTATTAAAAACTGAAATAATTGATTTTTTATGTATAAATTGCAGTTATTGGAAAACACATAATAAAGATAAAAATATGTTTATTTTAAAAAGTTCCATCTAAAAAATCTTTAATTTTATTTAGAATTTTAGACAAAAATACTTAGATATTCCAGGAATTTGCTAAGAATTTTTAAGTAAATATGTTGAAAAAATACTTTTATTGTTCTGAAATATTTTATATATTTAGAGTTGAAGGAATTGAAGAGAAAATACAAAGAAATGATAGATCCCTCTTTCTTTGAAATGATAATTTTGATTGATGAATTTTTAAATGATAAGATTTCGGTGGAGAGGGGCAGATAAAAAGGGGATAAGCTTTTTTCTACTTAATGAATGCCATTACACTTTAGGATTGAAAGTCTATTGCGTGCTAAGCGTGCAATATTGCCATCACTATCATATTTCACTTTGTTTTGCATGCGAATTGAACTTTAAATTGCGATTCCGAGAAGAAAGAATACGATTGCATGTGTAAATAAAGTTTAATCATGGTGTAAAAATTAGATGGATCAAATAATTTCTTTTTATTGCACTCACTAATAAAAAAAAATTGACAATTTTTTTGTGAACTTAATAGATACAAATTAAATAAATAAGCGACTTTTTTCGTATATTTAAAAAAAATTTATTTTGTTTTGAAGAAGAATGAAAATGTGTAGTTTTTTAATGATATCTTTTCCATTAAATTCTCGAGTTTTAAAGATTTACATATTCTCTCTGGATTACACTTACTTTTAATAGTTCACTAATATTTTTTAAACTAAATGTTTTTAATTAATTTTTTTAGTGGCAAAAATATAAATATTTTTACATTTAAATTGATTTATACAATTTTTTTTACTTATATATTGTAGTTTCATGTATAAAGGCAAATATTCAATATGGGAGCCACTTTATGGATTTTTTGGAAATATATATTTTATGTATTTATCACATTAACTCGATACAAATTTAATCTAACTTAATTTTAGAATTTTTATTAGGTTAAGATCAGGAAATTTACGCAAGATACAGAATGCAAGGTCGAAGCCTCTTTTCTACCCACGCATTCACCTTTTATTTTCTATATTTGTCGACTTTACAACTCGCTGGTTTTACTTCACCTCTTGCCATTATAGCAATATTGCGTGCTCTCAAAATTTTGTTCAATTACTATGAATATGTGAAAAACAAAATAATAATTTTTTATTTTTAATTTTATTTTTACGCATTAAAATTCGCGTATGAAATAGTAAATATATAAGTTTTAGAAAATCCGTGAGTTGGCCATCCCTATACAGAGTTTATTAATATGAATATATCATTTATATAAAAAGATTTATGAATTTTATTTATTATCGTAAATATGTAAATATAAAAAATAGAAGATAAATTTGTTCCTTTTTCGAAATTCACTAACAGGATAATTTCCAGAATTCTAAAAATTATAATTATTAATTTCTTCCATGTATTTTTTAAATTTATAACATGGTTTATATAGTGAGATGTCGATTTATTCAAGGACAAATCCAATGTGAATGGATTGGTCGATTTAATATCGTTACTTCAAATAATCCAGCTCACTCGTCGGAGATGGAAAGCTATTGAATGGCGAAAATACCGGAATTGAACAAATAATCTTGTCGTGAGCTCGCCAAATCCACCTATAGTATCAGTTATTGGACATAAATAAGGTTTACGAGTGCCCGAAACCTGTAATCAAGAGAGACAAAGTATCACAATCTATCATATAAGGGATCGAACAGATTCAATTGGAACACTAATTTTTATTATTGTTTTATTATTTCGTGATAAATTCTCACATTTGGATAAAATATTTCGACATCGTCAACAAATGGAAATTTTTTATTTTTAATCACAATAAAATTATGGAAGTTTCGTGTAATCGAAAAGGACCTATTGTGATTGGTTATTTAATCTTGCAATGAAATTTATAATTGTCCAAAAATATAAAAATTGTCCAGAAATATCGTCGGAAATTTATTTTTTGATTATTGTAGTCGCGAACAGAGATTTATAATAACTCCTAAAAAGAGAGAGAGAAAGAAAGAAGACAACCTTTATATAAACTCCTATTGATTACAACGCGAATCGTTCTTCTTCACCATCGAATTTCCGACAGCGCTGCACCTCTACAGGTCGATTTATAAAAAAGATAATGTAATATAAAGATTTATTTTTAAACGATGCTGTGGACAAAAAAATGTTTACAAGCTAACCCGATTATTATGATATTCATTTTTTTTAATTAAATATATTTAATGTGTCAATTTCGTGTTAAAACGTGTAATTTCTTTTATGTTACATATGTAAATTACCATATTAATGTTTTAAAAAATTTTTTGAGGACTACAGAATAGGTTTTTTTCTACTGCATTTTTTATACACTTTCTTAAAACTTTTCTTTTTATTCTGTGAATATTTTATTTAAAATATAGATAAAAATAAAAAAAATAAAGATTGTAAATATTACCTAATATAAGTAGAATTTGTTTTATTAATATTTATTTTTAAATATATTTATTTAAATTGTAGAAGAAACAAAGTAACTGTGAACAATTACAAAGTAAAATAATAATTATAGAAAGACCATTTATGACGGACCAAGTATTACAGACCATTTGTTACAGACCATTTGTTACGGACCATTTATTACAGTCCAATGAAAAATGGAGTTTTATTTTTTTCTAGTTTTTATAATTTAAAATTGATTAGTTTTGTTTTATTCTGTTCCGTTTATACAATTTTTTTACACATTTCTCATTTAAAGTCTTAAATTTTTTTTCGATAATTTAATATGTTAGACTTGACAAATTGTATATATTTATTTTTGCATAGGTTGAAAAAAAATCAAAGAAAATATTGAAACGTCTATAAATAAAACCAGATATTATAAAAGTACTTGAAATTTATCGCTCAAACATGCATTTTGGCTCAAATCTTTTGATTTTATTGTGGTTTTTTTATATTTATTAATTTTTCCGCATTTTTAGTGATTTTAATCTATCTTATTCTATTTTTTATTATTCCATATTTTATTATTTTATTCTTTGATTAATTAATTCTATAAATCGATATATACAATTCTATAATAAATAATAAAATTATATTATTTATCAATCCCATAAAAAATAATATAATAAAATTATAATATTCTATAAAAAATAATATAATAAAAAATATAAGAAAAAATAATAAATATATCATATAATAAAAAAATAATATAAAAAGATTGATCAAAATCAAAACCTTCCTTTTCTCGTGCATAAGAGGGCGAGGGAGGATAATGAATTAATTAACATATCGAGATGTATCTCGTGAATCGTCCTGTACCCGTGTCTGCTCTGTCGGAACGAGAGCGCCGCTTTGTCGGACTGCGCCGACGTCGAAATATTGACTCGGCGATACCAGCATGTTAAAGACCAGCACGTAGACAGCTCTAACATTGCTCCGAAGACATGGGGTAAGTTTTCTGTCTCTCTCGCTCTCTCTCTCTTCTCTCTCTCTCTCTTTTCGTCCTCGTCCTCGTCCTCCTCATTTCCTCGATGGACCCTTCGATCGAGCCTTCGTTGATCGCGTGCTCGAGTTGTCATTAATGTTGCCCTGTCATATCTGGGTATCTTCGGGTACCTCGTGCCTCTTCGGCCTTCGATGTCCCCCTCATCGACACCGGAAGCGCCTCGGTGCTCGTCGGCCATGTTGCGAAAATAAAATTGCGGTATTTGAATTTCCGAGATTTTGTACCACAAAATTAATTATCCACGTATGAGGGTGAATATTTAATTTTTTTTTGACGCTTATGCTGCTTTGAAATGTAGGGAAACAATTATGTATGTATAAAGAGAAATCTCTCTTGCAAATGTAAATTAATGAACTTCCATTCTTGTCTTTCCAGTAAAAAAATCGAGAACATAGGCAGAATGACGGCGATGACGCAGGAGGAAATCGTGGCCGGTGCGCGGACGGTCGCCCAAGGCTTGGAGGCTCTTCGAGTCGAGCATGGCGGTCTGCTGCAGGGACTGCAGTCGCAGGACGCGCCAGCAGCTCGCGACAAGGCCAGTCTGCTGTCCAAGATCATCGAGATGATCGACCTGGGCCTAGGCGAGGCGCAGGTAATGCAAGCGTTGGCGAGTCATCTGCAAATGGTGGAGGCGGAAAAGCAGAAGCTGAGGACGCAGGTGAAGAGGCTGTGCCAGGAGAATGCCTGGCTAAGGGACGAGCTTGCCGGTACTCAGCAGAAGTTGCAAGCGAGCGAACAAGCCGTAAGTGTCTCCGACAGGTTGCTCTTTTCCATTCATTAACGTGACTTTAAATGGTGCGGAGATATAGTGCTTTGGAAGCTCTCGAGATGAGCTACTACAAGAATGTGTAATAAAAAAAATAGAGGGTTTCAGTTGAAAAAATTTAATTGACCTTGAAATGACCTCTAAATTTGATCCCGTGGTCAAAGTCAAGGTTCCTGTCAAGTGCCTTATTTTGAGCCCTACAACTTTTGTATTTAACATTTTTTCATGGAACCATTATTTTCGAAGATAATTCGCTGTTTCCAGACTTTTGACACACTCCGCATGTATATAGAGTGAGGAAGAAAAGGATTTTATGAAAAAAATGTTTTAAATGAAAGTTGTAGGGTTTAGAAAGGTCTCTTTACTAATCTTATTAATTTAATCTTATGTGGTATTTTTTAAAGTCATTTTTTGAGGTCAATTTGATTTTTTTTTACTGAAAGTACCCTAAATGTTTTATGCAAATAGATTCCTTGAAACATTCTGCATAAAAATCATAAGGATAAAATAGTCAAAAATTGAATTGGTTTACGAGATATTTTATATTTTAATACATGTATTTTGATATAAAATATAAAATATTTCATAAAGTATTTACGTAATTTTCAATAATCTTCTCTTAATATTTTTATTCGTAGAATAATTAGAAGATTTAATTGGTAAGGAAAATGTATAATTGTTTTTAAAAAGTATATATATGCAATTTAACGTGGTTTTTATAAAGAAATAATTGTATTTTCAGTCTAGCATTTCTCTGCTCATCATTCTAATTAGTCTGTCTATTATATTTCCAATTGTGTATTTCGCAGGTTGCTCAATTGGAAGAAGAAAAGAGGCACTTAGACTTCATGGCCAGTATGCGGCAATATGATCCGGATCCATCGACAGAGGATGAAAACGCTAAGGATCGACCCAAAGACGATCCCGTTGTGGATCTCTTTCCAGATGATGACGCGGATGATCGTAATAGCAAATGTAGGTGTCCCTCTAAATCTAAAACACAATTTACATACTTAAATTAAAATATTTTCTAACAGAAATTCCATGTTCTTTTAAAAAATTAATAATAAATAAATTAACAATAAATTATAAGAGCAAAATTATATATGCATATATATAATAATATTAATTTAATAATATATTATAATCCTTGCTGCGGTCATATTTGTGACGTCAGAGGCGAGAAACTACACGCTGAGAATTTTTAAATGCCATTTTTAAATGAAAAGATATGTTACTACAGTCTCTTATATCACAGTCATTTTACTGTTGATTAATTGTAATTTGGAAAATAATAATTTTCGAGGTATTTGAAGACTGTGCTAAAGCCACCCGAAGTGCTGTTTTATCGAAATATCTTTTTATTTCGAAATGTCATCATCTAATAATTTTTAGCATGTATTTTCTCGCTTCTGACGTCACAATCTAACATGGTTGCGGTGAGAATCCAAGAGCTTTAAGTCATAAAAATAAAAAATTTTAATTAAATTGATTTTATTATAATATAATATTAAATTGATATTATTATTTTATATATATAATTTTTTATTTTATATATATATATAATTTGCTCTTATAATTTATTGTTAATTTATTTATTATTAATTTTCACAATTCCAACATGGTCAACGAGGAGGCCAGGAGCTTTAATAAGATTTAAACAGAAAATATTTAAAAATTTATTACAATTATTTCGTGAATAAAAATTATTGTTGCCTCTTCTTTCAGCTATATCTCCGACTCCGCCGTCGCAGTTCGCCCAACAAGTGAACGCCGGTTACGAGATACCGGCGCGTCTGCGCACATTACACAATTTAGTGATTCAGTATGCGAGTCAAGGCCGTTACGAGGTGGCAGTTCCTTTATGTAAACAAGCCTTGGAAGATTTGGAGAAGACGTCCGGCCACGATCATCCTGATGTAGCGACCATGTTGAACATTCTCGCTCTCGTGTACCGGGATCAGAATAAATACAAGGAAGCAGCGAACCTGCTGAACGACGCGTTAGCGATTCGGGAGAAGACACTGGGCGAGAATCATCCCGCGGTAGCGGCGACGTTGAACAATCTGGCGGTGCTGTACGGAAAGCGAGGGAAGTACAAAGAGGCTGAACCCCTGTGCAAAAGAGCGCTGGAGATTCCGCGAGAAAGTGCTGGGCCGCGACCATCCGGATGTCGCGAAGCAGCTGAACAATCTGGCGCTCCTGTGTCAAAATCAAGGCAAATACGAAGAGGTGGAGCGCTACTATCAACGCGCGCTAGAGATCTACGAGGCTAAGCTGGGCCCGGACGATCCGAACGTCGCCAAGACGAAGAATAATCTGGCGTCCTGTTACCTGAAGCAAGGAAAGTACAAGGATGCCGAGGTGCTGTACAAGCAGGTGCTCACCAGAGCGCACGAGAGAGAATTCGGCGCCATCGACGGAGACAACAAGCCGATCTGGCAGGTACTACGAGACCTTACTACCTGAATCAGTGTCGTAATATTGGTCAAAGCTGCAAACAAAAGTCCAATTTTTTACTTTTAGACTTTTTGGAAGATTAAAGCAGTAGTTAAAAGTTCCTAAAATTAAATAAAAAAAGAAAGAAAATAGTTATTTATAATTTATTATTTTTTCACTAATATCCTTTCAAAATTATTCCTTTTATTCTTACAATAACGATGTAGCGTTTGGAAATTGGATTAACATTACTTGGAGACAAATATAAAAATATTTTAAATTAGCAATATTTGTAGCTATTTAAAACTATTACGTTATTTGACTTAAAAAGTTAACAACTAAAATTTTTCAAAATATTGTAATGTAGAAAATAAGACAAATAACATAGATTAAATTTTCTATTACATTATATTATTGGAGTAGATAAACATTAAAATATTTTTTCGTGCAATATTGAAAGAAAAAAGAGAAAGAGAGATTATTTATAAATTAGAAATAGATTTTTAATGGAATTTTTCATTGGATTAAAATATTTATTATAATAGAAAAAATGTTAATGTAATATATTAAAAATATTAATGAAGTTATTGCAAGAAAGTTGCAAAAAAATATAAACTTGAAAACTAATGAAAATTTTATAAAGAAAATAATACAACATTCTGTGTTTTCTATTTAACTATTGTAAAATCTATTTTATAAGTTTATTTATAAATTTAAAATATAAATTAAATTTTAAAAACTTTTTAATGCACAATATTATGGCTTTATAATGTGCAAACTTAAATTTATCATATATATATTAAACTTTTGTACATAAGAAAATTATTCTTATATAATTCGACTATATTTATATATTAAGAAAAGTTTATTGTAATCTTTCTGATATGTATGTGTGTATATATATATATATATATTCAATTCAACATGCAACTTTAAAAAAAAATAATAATATCTAAAAGATTATATCTAATCTATCTTAATCCCAAAATTTTTGAAATTATCTTTATGACAATATTTCTCTGTTTTGTAATATCCAACAATTAACGACGATATGATGTTTATCTTTGATTTGTTATCTCGCGCGTATTAAAAAGATCATAAGATTATTAATATAAAATTTAAGATAAGATTACTATAAAATTTAAAATCTATAGCACACAATATTTTTCTGTCACGATTTCTTTGATACTACATTAAGAATCCATATTAAGGTACTTTATTCTAAAAATGAGAAAAAAATTAAATGTTCTCTATTAATTATTTTTTAATTAATGAAACTTCTGATTTCTGTATTTAGGTGGCCGAAGAGAGGGAAGAGAATAAACACAGAAACAAAGAGAATACACCATACGGCGAATATGGAGGTTGGCACAAAGCTGCAAAGGTGGACTCTCCTACGGTTACCACCACTTTGAAGAATCTCGGTGCGCTTTACCGAAGACAGGGCAAATACGAGGCCGCGGAAACGCTCGAAGACTGCGCCATGAGATCTCGAAGAGAGGTAAATGCTCGCATTTATTCAAGGATAACGCATATAAATGATACAATTAACGATATTTCTTATATTTCTCGTATGCAGCACGTGCAGCAAGTGAGTAAAAGCTAACGATCTTGAATTTAGTTCGTGAAGTGTTGCATGGTGGCTGCATTTTGCAGGAACAAATTTTGTTCTTTTTTTTTAAGTTTTTCTTTCTTTTTTTTTACATTATATTACTCCAATTTTAATTTAGATCAGCACCTTAACATTACTATATGCATGATATTGATACATAATTATTATTGTAATACACATAAAATAAAAATAAATTAAAGTTTCTTTCTCGAGACTATATAATTAAATATAATATTATATATATTTTTTGTAATATTTTTATTACAATTAATTAATAATATAACAAAAAAGATTTATCTATTAATTAGAATTTTGTGATTAAAAATCTTTATTGATTAGAAAAAAATTTAATTAATGAAAAGCAATTATTTTTTTGAAGGCATTGATAGTCAACATTTCAAATAACACTAGTTTATAGCCAAAAATTATTTTAAACCAGACAAAGTGTTTCTTATAGATTTTGGGTGTTAAAAATGATGTCGCAAACCAAATTTCACCAGCACGTTAAGTTTCCAAAATAATTAAGATTTAACATGTGAAAAATAATATTTTTTTGTGATATTTAAAATTATTTTTGTGAAAAAGATTACATTATCTAAAAATTCTGATCAGGCTTACAGTATCCAAAAATCTATAAGAAACACCTTGTCTGGTGTGAAATAATAAAAAAATTTTTGTAAACCAGTGTAATTTAAACGTTCAAAAAATGAAAATTATTGAAAAATAAAAATCATAAATTAAAACTGGATATATAAGAATTAAAAGAGGAAAAATAAAATTAAGAATTGTTTTATATATAATATATGTGTAATATACAATATATAATTGTATAATATATAATATTACATATTTTTTTATTATACCCCAAGTAGCAAAATGACGTGCGTTGGTACCTGAAATATTACATTGTATATAATAAAATTAAAATTCGTCCTTCTCTCTTTATAGGCGCTAGAACTGGTGAACAAGGCGCGAGTGGCGCAGCTGCTGGGCGACGAGAAGAGCTTCGACCAGACGCGGTTCGCGGTCAAGTTTAGCCAACAGCGAGCACGACCAGAGCCACGAGGAGGTGAGTGTCACTTCCTCCCTTTTTTTTCATTTATATTTAGCAAGTATACGCACTTTCGCATGTTAAACAACGTAGCTTGAACACACGAACACACACACACACACTTTATAGTTGTCTACTATCCTTTTCTTCTTTCTTTTTGTTCTTTTTTTCGTTCCGCCTCGTCGTCCTCATCTCCGGCACAACCTGAATCTGAATTCTGATCCGAAAACGCAAACGAACTCGCAGGCGAGTAGCTCGCTGCCACTAGTGCAAAGGGCACTGCACGAGGGACAAGCAGCGGCAGGCGGCGGCCAGCATCAGCACGACGCTAGTCCTAATAAACCCGGTTTTAAAAACAAGATTTTCCAAGCTTTCGGTATTCATACCTCGTCGTCTACGTAGGCTTAAGCTTAAAGGACGATCCCGTTTTCTATGTCTTCTCGAAGCTTTTTATTCCGCCTGTATTCGTTTAGGTTCGTTCTCTTCAGCCGCGTATATTTTCTCTTCTCAGTTTTTCTCACACTTTTTCTTTCCTTTTTTTTCTCTCCCATCGATTATTCATATGTGAATTTTATTTTGAACCAGCGAAAATATATAACGCGACTGAGGAGAACAGATCTATTTTTTGAAATGTAATGTAACTAAAGAAAATGGATCTATTTTAAATGTAATATAATACTTATTGACGAAGACAGATCTATTTTATGCTTTCATTCGTTGTTAGTTAATGATTTTCTCAGCAGGGCGTCATTATATATAGATAGATATGTAGAATTTTATGGAGAATTAGCAATTTTTTTAGGTTTTTAAAAAAATATTTAATTTTAATTTCCTCAAAGCTAGCATTATTCGTGTTAATTAATTGATTTCTTGGTATCTCTTGAATATTATAAATAAAATGTGAAAAATTATTGATGCACTTAAAAGATAATTAAATTTAAAGTGCAATATTAATATTTTTTTTGAAAATCGGGAGAATAAAGTATTGATTAAAAGATTTATTTCAAACGCTTAAAAATTTGACAATTATTCTTTGGGGGATCTGATTCAAATTATAAAACATTTATCATTATTTCTATCTATAAAAATAATGTAATATAATTTTCTTGTACATATTGAAGTTTTAAAACAAACCTGCGTAATTGCATAAACATATATGCATAGAGATTGATCAGTTCTATGCTTAAAGGATTCCACAGTGGTGGATAAAATTAAATCAGACAAATTTTATATCATACAAGTTTTTATGTTTATACATAAGTATACAAAGCACTAAAATTACAGTTTAATTATAAGATGATGTTCGACTGAAAATATCAGTCTGTAGAATATTGATTCGTGTGTTTAAATTAGCATTTCGCGCATTTAAAAGGATTTATTTCACACATGCTATTTATGACAATTGTCTATGAATAAATGATCCACTATCGTTTTCTTTCACATCTCGTAAAAGGAAAAACACTTTTTATTGTCATTTTATTTAATAAAACATCACTAAATTAATTATATTCATCCTTAATATTAATAAGAAATTTATTAATTTTCTTTACCAATTTCAAAAACAAAATTTTTTTATTTAAAAGATTTAATTAAATTTATATTAAATTTTTTAAAGGGATTATAGAATTCTTCCTTATTCTATAATTCTATTTCTATATTTCAATTCAATTTTTAGCGATTGAATATATATTAGTGTAGATTAAAATTGGTTGTGTATGCATAATGTAGGTAGATAAAGAATAATATAAATAAGGATCTCATAATATAAATAAGAATCGATGAAATGCTCAATGTATTATATAAACTATCGATATCGTGGATGTGCATTTAATCGATTTCTCTCTATGCATATGCGTGATGCAAATCAATTCTGTATACAAAATCCTTTAACAAAATTAGGAAAAAATTATAACTCAATGTTAAATCAATATTAAGAAAGATATAAAATTGAATGTTAAAATAATGTTAAGAAAGAATCGAAACTGCAGTGACTGTAAAGTCAAGGTATGCCGGATTATAGAGTAAAACATGCGACGATATATCTATAATACACTCTGAGCATGTCTAACTTTATGTGATAAAGCACATGTGACGTCTAGTGGTAGATGGATTTTTCCAAACGAGTCATTCATTATAAAATTATCTTGCGAGGTCCCTCGAATTACTATACTAATGACAATGCGGAGATTGATAAGTTATTTTGAGAACTTTATTTAACACAAATCTATGTTGTATAGCGAGAATTTTTTTCCTTTCAGCGAATATTTTTTATGTGGCACCCTCTATAAGATTACTTATTATTATATTTTATTGCACACTTTATTTACTTACCATAGTTTTTTGTAAGATAACAAGAAATTCGTTAACAGCCGTATGTTTTTCTTTTTTTTTTCCTTTTTTTCCCCTTTTTTGTAAGACGATAAGGATGCATTTCTCTTCGCTCTTCGTGTATATATGCATGTGTGTGTGACTGTCTGTGATATTGAGAGCACGTGAGAAAGTTTCGATTATGAGTTCGTGACGCACAGATTGAAACCTTCTTACGTATTTTAGCATTATAGATAGTCATATGCATCGTTCTAATTGCGGGATATTTTATATAAATTGCATTTACATGAGACTAACCTTTGGGATAGATATCTCACACTATGGATATAAGAGATAATTGAATTGTGACTGTAATCTGACGCCAGATGAACGTACTGTATAAATCTTTAGACTAGAAAGTTAATTAATGTTGTGATGAGCTTAAAATATTTTATATTAAAAATGGCAAATTGACATATTAATATGAGATGCAAAATATTTTTATATAATATTTTGAAAGTTAGTTTCATATAAAAACGATATTTTCTTTAAGTACATTAGAAACCGTAACATGATAGTTTATTAAATTCGATCCGATTTTGTTGGATTGAATCTTTCTTGCTTGGACACTTTATACAGTCAATTCAGTCATTTTCTTATGTCTATAATATAACACACAAGCAAACTGCAACAATCGAACGTATTCGGCATGTTGCACTTACCTAGAAGAAAAACATGAATAAAATTAGAAATAGAAATATAAATTAAAAATGTATTTTTAAAAAATTTTTAATGGAGAGATATTAATGCGATTGTATTTTTTATCTATAAAAAATACAATTTGTTACATTATAAAGCTTGATTCTTTCTATCGTACCACATGCCTTACTAGAAAGAATATCTTTCTGTTTCTTTTTCAACGTAATTTGATGAAATAACTTACACATCAGTTCGAAAGTAGTTTTATGCAAATAGCAGCTTTGCTTAATTATAATAATGCAGTATAAATACGCAAAGACGTGACTTCCCAAAGAGAGGACGACGAAAATATATTAAGAATAATTAAAGGCCTCAAATAAATTAAAAAAAAGGTTGTTTATATTATAATTTTCAATGTATTTTCCGATTTTCGCTTATTACGATATTACATAATATGTCGTTTACGATACAATTTAAATAAAAATCGAAATCTATTGTGTGAATATAAAAATTATATGTATTTTAATTTTTTTAAAGTTAACATATATATGTAAGAAAATATTGTTACAAATGTTTTTTTTCTGATTTTTATTAAATTTGTATCGTAGAAAGAAACTTTTCAAGTTTTCAATGCAGTAATAAATAAATATATTGTGTAAATATCTATAATAATTGCAAACGTACGTCTCGAATGTCTGTGCGTTGTAAGGATATTGATTTTTAAAAACTCAATATGTGACTTTCAGCGATAACTTCATCGCAGTTTATGTAAGATTTAAAACAAGATTGTAGCGATCTCTTATGGTATTGGGTGTTTGGAAGATATATTTTATTAATAATAGCCATAAATATATTTATGCGATTTTTTTTGTATAAAGAAAAATATATTTTAAATATAATTTGGGTGAATATATGTTTGAATAAATTAGAAAAATAAATTATATTTGAAATATATTTTAGTGGCAAAAAATGACGTAGACATTATCTCTTACAAGATCTCAACGGTACATGTAAAAAAAGAAAAAAATAAACATTACTTTTTTGTTGACTTGCGTTGAGAGATATCAAGAATACATTGTTTTGATGAAAAAAATGATAAATTTTATACATTATATGAAGACGGCATTTATTTTTTTCTTCTAGATAAAATAATTGTTATATAATCTAATAATTATTTTATCTTTGATTATAAATTAACGATGAAAAGCTCTAATATGGTAAAAGTAATGAAGATAGTGCCTTGAGAGTTTAATAAATGAAAAATAAATTATTTTCAAACGGAAACTCGTAGTTTTTCCTTGATTTATACTCCATTCTGCGATATTTCGATCTTTTCATTGCGAAAAAAAATTCACGATTACCCAAATAAAATGCGTGCGATAACTAACAAATTAACATCAACTGTAAAAATTGATTATGTTAAGGTTCTGCTGATATAGTTTGTCGATCGAAATTAACTAACTAATTTTGTAGTCTTTGTATTGCCAGAAATGTATAACAGATACTTAACAAAGTCTGTTTTTAGCTAATACGCAACATAAATATTGTAGAATCGAATTTGCACTTTAGTGGTACATGTATATGTATGTGTTTATATTTTTGGGATGTTGTTTTTTTGCCTCTCACATGTGTGTTTGTGTTTATGTGTATTACGTATTGAGCAAATGAGAATAAGTAGACCGAGAAAACAAAAAGCGTCACATTTTTATTTTGCGCATATATTAAAAATTTCAGAACACGAGATATGAAAAATCGATGCCTATTATTTTCTAATAGATGCGTTCTATATCGAGATATTTTTTGATTCGGAACACTTTGTATACTCTTTGTATTGTAATTTGATATGTAGAAAAAGTTAATATCAATGTGGGATGTATTTTGTAATATGTGTTGATGCGATGTACGCAATATTTGCATTAATTTTATTCGCACGAAAAATTTGGGCACTGTTCGTTCTCTGGATCAACTTTTGCGTTGTTGTTTTGTGTGTTTCGCTTTGATCCTTGAGTATAAACTGAAAACTGGATCCAGAATACAAGATGATGATGACGATGACGCAGCGGAAACGCATCGCTTCTGGATGACAGATGGATATATAGATATAATATTAATAATAATAAGGTGCGTATTTTTTTTTCGTAGAACTAGAGTTCTTTTTTTACGTTTTTAATGCACAAACAATGAAATGGATAATTAATTTTTCTCGATTATTCTTCCCACTTTATTTATTCTTTTCTTAGATCTTATGTAAACTTTCTTTCCTTTGGACAAACAAAATATTTTATATTAATAATATTGAATATAATAATATTGAAGAAATCACAAAGATAAAGTTGAAATATATTTAAAAAAAATGTATTTAGTGTGTAATAGATGTATGCGCTTTTAATAATATTATTTAATTTATTTGTCTAAATTGTAATCGGATCGTTATATATTTCTTTTTTTTCTAAGACTAGACTACACAAGCGCGCTTTGCACGCGCTTTTGATTATTTCTATTATTTATTTTACAACTGTTAAATTGTTAATCTTCGCAATGAGTTTGATGCTATGACCATAATTCGCCGAATTTCTATTATGTACATAATTTTAATTTTCGAATGTTTATTATGTACATAATTTTAATTCACCGAATTTCTCTTGTATTGTTTGAGGACTATTTTGTATAAATGTATCTTTATATATTTTTTTCTCATTTCGTTTAGTTTAATCGAATATAATTACGTGCATGAAGCGAAGTTATATTATTCTTTGATAGAACTTTAAAAATTGCAACACATGTATAAGATTATTATTGCAATGCATGCATAGAAATATATTTATTAATTACGTGATTCATAAAAATTCAATATATACATTTTTAACAGAAAAAAATATAATTTTCTACGAGAATCTTTAATCAAAATATCTGCGCTTCCATTAGATTCGCGCGTCTGTTATACTGCACGCTGTGCGAAACTGATCACGTGATCAGATTAGTAAACCCCACACGTTCATTAGGGTGCGCGGCTCGCACGAGACTGATTCTCGTGCGAGTATCGCGAGCCAGTGTTGTGAGACGAACCCGGTTTTCTTGCGCATGCACGGCGAACGTAGTATCAGTGAAGTAACTCCATATGTAAAAAGGTGTACCGTTAGTCACCCGTATAGTTGTAAGTTATAATTTTGTAAATTTTTATTAAAAAAAAGATAAACAAAACGGAGGGATATAAAAATAACTTTAAACAAGATATATAAAAACTAAAAAATTTTATTTGGCAGAAAAATTATGAAATACCAACATTTGTTGCAAGGGTAAGGGAAACTGCCAAAAACCTTACCAGTATTCAAAAAACAAAAGTATATTTATTAAAATACAAAATAAAATTATTTTATAAATATAAAAATTAAATTTTTATATTAATATTTAAATTTAAAAGAAAATAAATATTGCGTCCTAGATTCAATTCAATTCAATACTTTATTTGCCCCCTCAGGGATTAAAGGCGCTTTTAAGGAGCGTACCCAAACCTTAACCTTACAAATTTCTTATATTGCGTCCTAGATAATAAACAATAAAATAAAAAATATTTGCCATAACTTTAAAAGTAAAAATTTTATAAAATTTATAAAAATATTAATTCTATATAGATATTTAATGGCTTACACATTTAATAACTTTATAAAATAAAAATATCTTAAATTTATTAAATAATAAAACTAAAAATAATTAAAAAAAAATAAAAATATTGCACTATCTTTGGCAAGAAGAAAATCTGGAAAATAAATAAAATTAATATATACATCTATTTAAAAATAAAAATATTGCACTTCGCATCTTTGGCAAGAAGTAAATCTGAAAAATAAATAAAATTAATATACACATATAAGATACATGTATGTAGCATGCATTAATAAATCTTGGCTAGATGTTGCAAAAAAAATTAAAAATGAAAAAGCAAAATTAAAAATTAAAAATAAAAAAGCAAAAAAAAAAAATTATAAATTAAAAAGCAAGCATAATTAAGCACCATCAAATGTGCCTTTTTCTCCGTACAAATTTTGAGCATTATGCAGTTCAAGATGCCTTGAGTCAGGTTGAAAATTTATACAATTAATATTTTTTGCTTGAAAACTGGACCGAACTACACAAATAGAAGAAAGTGACTCATTACTTAAACGATTTCTTTTTTTTTTTTTTTTTTTTACATCGGTTACAATAGAAAAAATTCGTTCGGCTTCAGCATTTGAGTGGGGAAAAGAAAGAACTACGTTAACTAATGATTCTAATTTGGAAACATCTTTTCCCCATCGAAATTTGTAGATTTAAAAATATTTTGCCACATTTCATTTATTTCTAAGCAAGCTAATTCTTTTTTCCGGTCTTCACTAAAACTTGATGGCAAAATTCTCCATTCAAAAGCTAAATCAGTTATGTCAATATCATTTCATATTCGTTTCGCGATAAAAGTTAAATCTTTAATTTTTAATCTACCTTCATAATACAAAGCAATTTTTGGATCTAAAAAAAAAGTTAACTGTTGAAAAAGTGTATCTTTAAAAGGCAAACGTTTAAGCATTTCTCGAACTGCAGTAATGTAAAAATCCAAACATTTCATTCTAATTTGTTGCGAACATTCCAAAGACAATGTATCCAAAAAACTCTCACATTCGGGCCCTACATATATATTTTCTAAATTTTGAATATGATTTTTATTATCTAAATCTAAATTATTAATATCTTTTAAAATATTAAATGTAACAAAATTTTGAGCAATTTTTGAAATTAACTCCCGACTACTTTCATATAATTTATGTATTAATATATCACGCGATTGAAATAATGCATTAAAATTATTAAAAAAATTTAACGAATATTTTAAAAATAGTAAATATGCTTTAACAAAATCATCGTTTAAAGATTCTAAAATTACTTCGGCAGATTTTAATTTATCTTCTACTGATGCTAAAAGAAAATAACTTTTTAAAACTTCCCAATTATCGAGAAGTCTAACAACGCATTTATGTAAACAAAACCACCTTGTTTCCGATAATTTTAAAATTTTACTTTTTTGTACTTCAAAAAAATTTTGAAATTCGCCCAAAACTGCACATCTCTTCGCACTGCCCGAAATATAAGTGGCAACTCCTCTAATTAAATTTTCGCAAGAATTCGGTAAATTTTTACACACTTTACTAGCTATAATCGCGGATGAGTGGCAAATACAATTTAACGTTACTAATTGCGGTACTTCTACTTTAAGACGAGACATAAAAGAATTATTGCATCCAATCATAACGGATGCATTATCGCACGCCAAGCCAACAATATTTTTAATCGGAATTTCTTTTTCTTTTAAAAAATTTGTAAATATTTCAAAAATTTTACTCGCGGAACAATCCGTTGCATCTAAAGCTAACAATTCTAATAATTGAGTCGTGACTTTTTTATTTAAAGGCGAAACATATTTTACGAGTAAACACATTACTTTAGTATCTGATATATCCGTACTTTCATCGATCAAAATTGAAAATTTACATGTTTGCAAATATTGAATAATTGTCTCGACTTCGCGTTTTGCTATAACATTTTTAACAATATTTGCACACTTATTTCGAGCAAGTGAAAGATCTTGCACGACTTTGGGCTCTATGCAAATATCTTTTAATAAAGGAGTTAAATGATCCGCGCAATAAAAAGCTACGTTATGTTCAGCAAAAAAGGCAGATAATTTTATTTCGGCGCGTTTAACTTTATCTTTATGTGATAAATTACTATTAACACTAACGGTGGCTTCAAAATTAGACAAATTTATATTTCTTATATGTTTTGCCGTCTGTGAGTGTGCAGTTACATTTGTTTTGCAACATCTAATGGCCTTATTACATGCAGTACAAAGCGCTTTATTCTGAATATCAGGATGAGGAGTTAACCATCCTTTAAAATTATTTTCATCTAACCAAGAATTTTGAAAATTTCTAAGTCTACGTTTCTTAATAACTCCTTTACCAATATTACTGCTACTATTACTACTACTACTACTACTGTTATTATTACAATCCATAATTTACATTTACTTACTGATATTCAATCTTCTTCCGTTGGGCTTTCGCGTTGTATTCCTCTGTTGGGCCAACGCTTTCGCGCCAATTCGCGCCCATATCCTCTGCAGACAGTCATCTAGATACGTGTCTGTTAATACTAGCCTAACAGACAACATGGCCGCGCATGCGCGAGAAAACCGGGCCCGTCTCACAACACTTCTCATTGAGAATCAGTTTCGCGTGAACCGCGCAGCGTGATGGATGTATGGGGTATAGTCTCGCGCGAGTCTAATGAAAGCGTAGATATTTGATCACAAAAGATTCTTGTAGAAAATTTTATTTTTTTGTTCGTATTTTCTGTAAAAGATTTAAATATTGAATTTTTATGCGTTGCATAATTAATTAATATATTTTTTATGCATTGATTGCAATAATTTTTGCGTCGCAATTTTTGAGATTTTATTATCAAAGAATAATATAACTTTGCTTTGCGTGCGTAATTATATTCGGTTAGATTAAACGAAATAATGTAAATATATGCTACATAAATTTAATAATTATAAGCAGATTTGTGTTTCTAATACAATAGGAAGTTACAAGTAAAAGTAATTGTGTCGACTCCTGAATCAAACTCAATTTTGTTATCAAGTTTAATTATGATAGCAAATTATTGTTAGTATAGTAAATTGATATTAGACTAATACAAATTTAAGCAATACAATTCAATAATTTTCATTAAAAAATAATGCTGGTATAAATAATGCTATATATATAGTATATATTAAACAATTATATTTTAATTTTATATGTTATATTTTAATTTTAATTCCCGAATATCTACTATATACATAATTTTAAAATGAATATTAATATCTATATTTAATAATAATCAAGAAAATTACAGGATAAAATTTGCAAAATTGTATTAATGTGGAATTGCATGCTAAAGTAATAATTGTGCACCATAGTTGTTTTCTTATTTTTTTATGCTTGCCAATGATAATAAATATAAATATATTATTTAATTAATTTAATATCGTGCGTTTCTTTCAGCGATAATATTAATACACTAAACTTCGTTTTATAAAACTTTGTAGTATATATAAATATAATTATATACATATCTTGTGTCTTTAATCGAAATAGGATTTATTGTATAAATCTTAACTCATCATTTTTTAATAAAAATGTCATGATAAAAATTAAACTTTTCACAGTAGTTTATGATATTAGAAGCAAAAAATTAAAAAAATCTTTTTCTCGTAAAAAAATATGTTAAAATAAATGAATTTTTATTTATGGTTTATTCACAGTTTGATAGCGTAGATTTTTAACATAGGTATATAAATTTCTTGATCTTGTATATATTAGTAAATGCAACTCAATCTGCATGCGTTCTGCACTTTTAATTGGGAAAAATGGACGTCAAATTGCATAATAATGAATCTAAATTATAAAAGATTACCTGATAGGATTGTAACTATTAACTTTCTCTAATATATCGTTTAAATCTAATAAAATATTTTTAAATATATATATATATATATATATATGAATAAATTTTATGTAAAAAAATTATATTTAAATTAATAGAAAAAGAAAAAAAATTAATTTCTTCAATTATTTGTAAGATAGACATTTTGATGACTGGAGTATAAAAAAGAATTATAAGGAATGATTGTTTGGATTTTTACATTTGAAACAAAGTTATTTGTTCGATCGATCTCTATATCATAATTAAAAAATTTTGTTTAGAGATTATTAGATTTTTAGATTACTTAATCTTTCTGGGGCAATTAAAGACACAAGGTTTTTCGCATCTTTTAAGACAACCAATCTTAAAACTTGCTTTTGTTCTGTTGCAGGACTGGAAGTACGCTTTTCGCGCGAAGTAAAAAGAACATTTGATGATGAAAGCTAATTAGACTATAATCTCAATGTGCGGATGATTAAAAAACGAAAGGTGATTATAACACGTTGACCGATGATGGTGATGATGATGATGATGATGTCCGGATCGTCGTTTACGTCATTTACACATGAAAACACATTCCAGCTGCTTCTATTTAAACGAAAACAAAAAAAATAAATAAATACGCACTGTAAGCGAGTTAAAGCTCCATGTTGCTGCTAGTTTTTTTACTCGTAACTTTATGCGAACGACTTGAGCGAATTTAATCCACTGCGTTTCGAATGTTTGTCCGAATAAATTTGAGAGATATCCAGTGATCTGAATCAAAATCGAAAGGAATTACGCACGATCATACTTATACTTCGCACATCTATATATCAATGTTCTTAATATGCATAAACACATTGTTTCGATACTTCGATAACGCGAATTATCATTTCCAGCTGGAGTTTAATCTGATCGAAACCGAATCATATTTGTGCACATTATGTATTACACTTGATATATATTTAAAAGAAACGCATTTTACATTAATTTTTTTAAATTTATTTGTATAATTGTTAATATTTATTATATTTATATAAACATTATTTTCAATAATGAATGCGTTAAAGGAGTTTTTAAAAAAGAGAAAACATCTTTCTTTTGAATCAAACAATTGAAGAAATCTTTTTTAATTATCTTAAGAAGTCACTTTTTAAAATTTATTTTTTTTTTAAATGAATTTATATTTTTGACATCCTATGAGATCTTCTACACGTTTTCTGAAGTTCTCATAGGGTGTAAAGTTATTAATAATATACGAGGGAGGATGGTAAAAAACTGAATAGTAAAACATTTTTTTTAAAACAATTCCGATTACTTTTGAGTCCTCCCTTGTATAAGTTTGTATAATTCCTATTTCTGTAAAATGATTTTTTAGAAATGTGGATTCGAGAACATCTGGTAATAAAAATTCTTAAATTTGTAAAATGAGAAAGATAAGAATTAACATTAATAAATCGACAAGTTAGCGATATTACAGGCTGGACTTGTACTTGCCAGAAAATGGTCTACTTTTTCAAACAATTGAGATGTTCAATTAATTAATGCCTATGACAACACTGCGTTTTCTTATGTTAGATTATTTGCACGTTTTTTTAATTATAAGTAATTTTTTGCATATGAACTAATACGCATTTTCTTTTATCAGAAATGTGCCAAATAATACATAACACATTTCTAAAAAATTGGTATTTTTTTATTTTAAGATAAATGTTTTTTTTTAATCGAGGAAAAGTTCTTTTTTATGCCGCTTTTTTCACTTTTTTACCTAACGCGTGATTACGTTAGAATAAAAAAGCAATTTAAAGACAGACATTTTCATCTTAATTATGTGTATCATTAAAATAAAAAGTGAGCAAAAATCTTGAAATATAGCGAAAATGTTCAATGCTGATAATTTTTAAATAAGGAAAATGTGACTTTCATCTCTACTAGCTTGCATACAATTTAGTAGAAAAAACGCACTATTTTAAACTATATACTATTATGGATCAAATAATTGCAATATTTTCGATAAGTTTCAATGAGTTTTGTTATATGCATGAAAATCGTGACATTGTTTTCAAATATAGTAAATTAACATAAAAAAGAATTCTCTTTTTGCGTTTTTTTCACAACGCATTTAAAATCGATTGGTGCAAAATTTGTATTTTAAAAATATGAATATTGCTAAACTATGCAATTCTAGAACAAAATTATGTATTAAAACATCGGATTTATTCCAAAAATTATGAAAATAAATAAATATCCTTTTATTAATAACTATATATGTATATTCTAAGAACTCTATAGATATAGAAAGAGAAATTTTATTATATATTTGTTTAAATATTTTTATCACATGACTCTTCAATCGATTTATAACTGAGAAGACTGTAAGGGAAAGAATAATTGTACACACATATATATATTCCTTTCTATGAACTTTATTAAATATAAGAAAGTTGTGTTATTATGCAGTAAGTATTTATTGTTTTATTTGAGTATTGTTCCTGTGAAACTAAACTATAGCGCAGAAAAAGTAACGAAAAATTGAAACAGTAAGCGACTTAATTATAATTGAGCATTTTTATTGAGTATTCTTGACCTAAAATTATTCACGAGAATGCTTGACTGATTAATTGACTTATTATTACTTAATGATTTAAATTTTTTTGTATGTAATGATTCTTAATTTTTTAACTTTTTTCTCAAATTTTAAGTGACAAAGATTGATTTCCTTTATCATTTATTACTTAAAAGCCACAGCTTTTTAAAAAATTTCTTATATGGAAAACTTTGAAAGTTCCCAGAAAACTAAATTTGAAAAATTTATTAATTATTAAGAATTATATATGTCGCATTATAATAATAAAAATAAATGAAACTATGCAATTTTAACAATTAAGTTTTAATATCAGATTTACATATTTAATTTACGAATCTGACAATCCAATATGCGAGAAGTGAAAAAATGTAGAATGTTTATACGCTTCGAAGATTTGATTTTATTACAAATTTTAATTTTTTTCCATCCCCGATATCCTAAAAAAAACGTCATTTTCTCTGCCTTCGATGCATTTCGCTTTGTATGAGCCTAAAAGGCCTAAATTCTCTTTCGATTTGATTTCATAAAGGGATATCAATTAATGAATAACAGTGTCTTTTGAACTCGGTAAGAACGAAACTTGGAAATCTGATTTGGAAAAGAGTTTTTTAAAACCCCTTAATATAATGAACAATAGTAATAATAGATTAAAATTAATTCCTAAGCAATATTTTATTTTCAGTCAATTTGTTTAAATGGCATCATTTAAACCTTTTGGTATCAAAATAAAATTGTATCTATGCATTTGCTGAAAATTAAACTTTTATTATTTTTTGCGAACAAGATTTGAAATAATTTTTTAATAAAATTATAAACTTATAATTAAAGAGTCAAAGGTAACGAGCTCACACAAAGCATATCTTACTTATAAAATTATCTAACGTAGTGTTTTCTTTATTTTGTTATTTATGTGAATTTACAATAAAACAACGTATACATATAATACACTCACAAACATATAATATAATACAATCATATTCACATAATTATGGTGCGTTGTATTATTAAAATTGTTTAATGAATTATTAAAATAAAATGATACATTTTTCTGCAATATGAATATATTACGTGATTATTTGTAGACAATATAGTGTTTTGACACTGTATGTGTTTTTAAACATGTTAAAATAAATTTTATTTCAAATTGAGTAAAATCTCAATATATAAGTATAAGTATCTGATTTACTTAAATATAAAAAGAATAAATAAAAAATCCTTGTTGGATTTTTAGGGTAAATATAATTTGTTAAAACATTTATTAAATTAAAGAAATATTTATAATATTTTTCTGTATTGAAATCATATTTCACAAAAACGATCTATTTGATCAAGAAAAGGAAACAATTAGTTTTTATTCGATTAATTTTACTAAATTTTTGTGCAATATTTTTTACATCTTTTTGCGATATAGAAAAAACAGAATAATTTGTTTCCTTTTTATTTGTACAAAGAAGAAATAAACGAAATTTTATTTTGTCACAAAAAACAGTTTAGAATTAATGTCGTTAGATCTATCAAATGGAAAATTTTTTTGAGAGATAACGATGCTTTTATATTTGGGATGAATAAATTATCAGTAACAGTCAGTATGATTATTATAGTTCGACGCCAAGATTTAACTTTATTATATTCTATTGTACATCTTTTGTGAAAATTTTTTAAAAATTGTATCCAGTTTATTTTTTATAAGAATTTAAAAATATATCTCTCTTTGAAACTATTTCTATAAAGTTAAATTTTAATATATCATATCTCTTAAACATGATAGAATAAATGGAACTATATTTTATTCGGTATGATATGACGATGTGCAATGAAATAATAAATTTAAATCTCGCTGCGAAACTTGCGATATAATCGTGCTGAGCGGTAAATAATGTTGGAAAAGTATAAATATATATCAGCTCACACACACGAATGAATACGTATATACGTAGGTACTGTTTTATCATATATGCGATGTTGCATAATACTAGTATATAATACCGAAGCTTTCGAAGCGTACTATAGCTCTCAGGTGCAAATATATTGTTATTTAATGACAAACATACATGTATAAGCTTTGATTTATAATAAATCTTTCCACTTGTATATCTGCCTCTTTTTTTAATATCGATGTAAAGTTTGCAATATAACTCATTATTTCGTGTTGGAACTTTAAAAAGGTAAGACAATTTTTTCTATTTTAGTTTCTTTTCTTCAATGAAATAAGACAAAATTAAATATACGTTAAGAAATATAATTAAATATATTATAATAGGTCGAAAACGCGACCAAAATTCTATATAACTTAACACATGAAATTAATAAAAATGTCTACATATAGTTTCAGCAATCTAATCAATTTTATTATATCATTAATTTATCTTTTTTACATATAAAAAAATACGGAAAGTAAGATTTTTTGTATAATTTTCAATGTTGCAATTTATCGCCACAGTGATAAACATTTTCTGTAATATATTTTGATTATATATCATTAATTATATTATTATTAAAAGAAAGTAGAGAAAAAGAGAAAGAAAAAGAAAGACATTGTCAGTCGTAAATTTACGAATACGTACGAATAGTAGAAAAGTGTTTATTGAGCATAGACTTATACATTACAATGATAATAATTACTAATAACGAAGTTTATAATGATAATTAATGATACAAGTTTCAGAGCGCAAGGGATAAAAAAGTTACTTAAATGTAATTTTACAAACTTCTCCGATTTGTATCGGTTTGACTAGTACATTAAAAGCATATATCGACATTAATTGTCATGTTAATCATTATGAAAAAAATGAGAGTACATCTACGCCATAAGCATGATATACAGGCTATGTAGTATATTAAAAACGTGTTAAATAAATTAAATACGAAAAATGTACATTTATAGATCGCTAATTATTATTATATTATATATAACGAGTGCGCTAATTGTAAAAAAAAAAAAAACGATAAAAAATGCAAGGCTGATTTGTACGAACTTTCTCTGTAGCAAAATATGTTTAATATTATTTTTGGGAATAAAAAATGGTCGATACTTCTCGTAAGTCTAAAGAAATCTTCGATATTTCTTTTAGATACAAAAATTATCAATGTTTTTTATAGTTTCTAATTTTCTATCGCCAATTATTATTATTATTATTCTTTATTTCATAATTTTGTTGAGACACACATGGTATATAGATGCTACACATTTATACACATACACAGCCTTGTAGATCCAAATCAACCTAGCAAATTTTGAAAAAAAAGAAAAAAAACAAGGAATCACATGTCAAAAATATTAATAAAAATAATATATATAGAACTTGTAATAATAAATATACGAAATTTGCTTAAGAGTACAGATTGCTTATTTTGTTAGATTTCACGACTCTTCATCTCGTAGAAAGTACTTAAAATAGAGGTTCTAAAAGCTACTCTTCTTCGTTCTTTCTTTTTAAATTTTGCGTCTTCCTCGTGCGCACGCGAAGAAATTTTCTTATTAATTTTTTGTCACTCGATATTATTTAGAAAACGTATAGCGCAATTTGTCTTATATATATATGTATATAAAGTACAACATTCGCAGAAGTTGGTTCTCAAGTCCAGAGATCATCAATGTTAATGTATAATTTATTCAAGCTGCATATGTCCTATATTTCCAGCGAAAATATAATAATTGATTAAAATTTATAACTATTCATGTAAATAAATAAATTATGATTCAAAAATCTTTAATACATTTTATCAATGTATAATATCAAATTCATAAATCGGAAAATGTACATAAAGTGTGAAGAAAAATTCATGTAATTTCACATTTTTTATATAATATGTTTGTAATAAGAAAACTGAATCTTTAAAAGTGAATTTTGAAAAATAATAAAAAAATTCGAGTTTTTTAAAATCTTTTTAGAATTTAGAAACAAGCAGAAAAGCTCAAATAAAAAAATTTTTATTTTAATATATAGTTTCATACAAGTAAATTTTTTAAATTTGATATAAAAAATTCATAATTTATTAAATTATAGAAAGTTAATTACAATAATTATTTCGATAATTTAATTAAACAATTATTGATTCTAAATATCAAACAGTGAATACTAATATAATTCTATTTTAATTAACAAAATAAACTTATATTAATTATTAATTACTAAGATGAATATATTATTTATTAAGCTTTTATTTAATATTTTTATTAAATAATTATTTATTATTGTATTTCTTTGATCTCTCGACACGAGTTCCACTTCATTTATTTAGAAGAGCTTAGCTTTGAAAGAGCAACGTTCTTCTTTTTTTATTGCAAACGTTCACGAGACATTGAATACTGTGAATAAATATAATATACGACTTATCGCGATACACTGTATATATACCGTGTGTATGATCACAATTACACGTATTCTTCATGATTATCATTTCTCACACATATATATGTACGAGGATTTTCATTTTTCAGAGTTACATTTGATAAAATATAATTTAAATCCACATTGCATCAAATCGATCGATATTAATACTTGATCGCAAAAAAATAATTTCGTTTATGTAATACGATTTATAATTATGATAATCGGAATATTATATTAACCCTCAATAGAAGACAATATAAATTTTATAAAATTTAGCAAAAAGATTAAATAAAAAAAAATTATACAAAAGGCTATGTTGCATAATTGTAAAAAAATTTATTTGTCAGGAAAATAACATATAGTTTTTTATTGGTATATAAATTTTTGATATATTTCTAAATATCGTATCTATAAGAAAAAAACAATTACACATATGCAATTTATATTATTATTGTATGTATGTGTAAAGCTCTGTTTTTTTGTTTATTAATTTATTATTAATTTTAATGTTTGTGATCTCACAAAAATCAAAATTCTATAAGGGTTAAAATATAACAAATCCATAATTAAACATCGCATATTATTTAATATATCTTTCTTCCTTTATGCATAATTAAGAAATTTATATCAAATTTTCTTTTTTTTTTTCAGATTGTTTAGAAATATTAAAATATGTATGTGACGACAAGAATTTTCTTATTTATATCTATCGTCAATTTTTCTTATAAAAAAGTGTTCATGAAACTGGCAGTGCTGAAAGAATTTCCACATCACAATTCTTTTTAGAAAAATCCTTGAATGCTCAAGTTGAAATTGTATAATTCGATATTTAAATAGATACTTTCTTGTGGAAAAGAAAATGTAATACTTTCCTTGATATACGATTTATATCTTGGAAATGACGATATCAATTTACGAGAATGATATCTAGAGAGACTAATTTTATGTTAATCAAAATATTTCGTAACTTTTAAGAACTAGTCCTGGGCCACGCTATTTTTGCGTCAATCCGTTTGTAGGCGAAAAGGCAGTGAGAGAGCTCCTGCGGACACTCGTGATCTCCAAGCAGTGTTTCTGAAACAATTATCGACGCAAAGTTAAAATACAGTAATCATAAATCATCGAAATTTATTTTTTATTGAAAAAAATTATTATAGAAAATACGTCATTATAACAAAAACTTATTATTATTAAAAACGGGGTAATTTCTGATAAGTTTTATAATGCGGTAGCATTTTATGAAGGTACATGGAAAATTTGTAACAAATAATTTAATATATTTTTATAAATATATTTTATATTATTATTATATTTCTGTTTCTCGTATTAAACTATATATTTTATTTATTGTACACAGATTTACCTTCCCCTTGCACCAATTTGAACAGTCCATAGTCCTGAGGGTTGGTGCATCTGATTTTATGCGCAAGGATACGGCAGATCTCCCTGGTATTCATGTTAGGTCGAACCGGAAGCGTTCTGGTGTTTAGGGAACCATGCAGTTCATCCGGTACCAAGATCCGCAACACGGACGAACAATCGGGCGTTCCACATCCCTAAAAAAATTTTTTTCTTATCATCAAAATATTTAATTAAAATTTAATATATTTTTAATAAATTATAATTTATAATATCAAAAATTTGTAATATCATAAAATTTAATATGTTTTTAATAAATTATAATTTATAATATCAAAAATTTTTAATATCATAAAATATTTATAATATCATAAAATTTAATATGTTTTTAATAAATTATAATTTATAATACCAAAAATTTGTGTTAGTTATGAGATAATAATTGGCGATATTTATTGCTTACGTTCAGTGTAGACATGGTTCCTTGGCTGGACTTGAAAGTCTTCAAAACATGCACCGCGCTCGACAGAGTTGTCAAATAATAGCCGCCCTCGCCACTTAAAAGAGAAGCGTGCAACAGGCCCCACATGTATTCGGCCTCGATTTCAGCATCCACTACTTTGCCACGTACCAAAACCCAGATGACCAAGGGCAAAAGGTCATCGGCACCCAGCGTAATATGTCTACCGGAGTTAGCTTGCTTCACCTATAAAATCGAAAACAATATTATATTACATTTTTAATTACACACTTTATGATTTCTGTTGCATTATGTACTGTAAAATGATAAGAATATACTATTAGATATGCATATATAACATAAAGGTCGCGATAAAATATCTCGTAAAATATTTGGCTACATGTGTTGCAAATTATACATTTTTTTCTTAAAAACTATAAAAAAATTAAAAAAGTATGAAAATAATAGAAATAAAATAATAAAATAAAATAAATGGAAATAAGAAAAATATATGAGGGCTTATACTTTTCAAGCAGGGCTCATATGAATATCGATTGACAAATTATTAAAAATATTAATGAAAAATTTTAAAAATATCGATCAAATGTCTTCGTAAGTATGATAAATTTATTTTATGTTTCTAATTTCTTATGCTGATATATGTTTCAGGATAATTGCAGAAATACTTACAGAATTAAAGATAGCCGAAATAGCGTTCAATAGATACTCTAGTTTTTCAAGTGGAGAGTCAGCTCTTTGCAGCCGTTCGATGCACTTGAGAATGCGCTCCAGATTCTCCTCCGAAGGAGGGATGATTTTCGACTGCACACAAAATAATGCATAATCAAGATTTAATAAATATGATATATAAAATAATAAATAATTTATTTGTCGATTTTTTTTTAATTTCAATGTAATGAGTATTTAATAATTTATATAAAATTTATATATTTATCAGTATATTCCGAAATTTCATTTTCTTTGTTATATCTTTTATTATAAAATAAATTTAATTATTAAATTTATAACTTAATTATTAATTATTAAAATAATTTTAATTATTTAATTTATACCTTTATTAACATATCTTTTGATACAGTTTACGTATACACTTACTCGCACGCCGAGATCGTGGATGGTCTTGCCCTGGGCGTGTTGAATGTTCTCCGCCAGGGTCTGCAACACTCCGGTGGCGACATAGTAATCGATGAACAGCCGACAAACGTGTTCTCGCAAGGGCCTCACCACCAGGCCCATCATCACGTCTTCGAGGATCGCGTCGAGATTGAGGAACTCGTTCGCCCGCAACTTCAAGCGCTCCTTCTCCACCTCCTTCTCGAACTCGCGCTCGCCGTGCTTCACCAGGTAGTTCTTCATACCCGACATGAACTGCCGCATGTTGCGCATCACCACGTGGGGCGTCACCTCCTTACTCTCCCGCGTGCACTGAATAAAGTTGTCGATGTTCTGCGAGAAGGTTGTCGTCTTGTCCGCTGCAAGCTGAAGAGCGTAAGCCCTGATGGCCGCCCCGGTTCCGTTCTGGTGATCACGGCTTTTCAAAAGAGCTTGTATTCGTGGCGGTGCTGTAAAAGCAGGAGAATGGAAATTATTTTCAGGATCTCTCAGAATATGGAAAAAAATAACATAATATTTTATAATGTATATATATGTGTTTGTAATAGAATATTATATATTTTTTTATATATTTATATATTTCTTATATATTTTTATATATTTATTTTTATATTTTATTAATTTTGTATATCTTATATATTTTAACAAATGTTTTTAAATATTTATCATAATTTAATAATTTTATTATATTTATTTATGTTATATATTATATAAATTTTTTTATATTCTATATTTTATAATTTAAAAACGCAGTTTTCTTATAAAATAAATGTTTAATAAAATAATTTAATACATTAATTGTATTAATGTTTTAAATAATTAATGTATTGATATTTTATATCTTATATATTTTATAATGCAGCTTTCTTATAAACAAATGTTGGATGAAAAGCCGACAAAATAATAAACACATTACCCATGTTACACACGATTCTACCTACTAATTGCAGTGAGAACAATAATATTATAGATGAATAAATAGATACACTTATTGTTAGTTACGAAACGACATCCATTGTATGTGCTAATCATAGTTACGTGTTTCTCAAGGTTTCGCGCAAATATCTACGTGCATTGTGTTTACCATACGGTGTTACGAAACTCACCGAACGTTTTAAAAATTTTATAAAGTTTTCTGAATACATTAAGAATAATGAAGAGAGTAGCACAAGTTTAATCGTTTATTTTAATTATTATTTAATCGCGTGTAACATGGATAAATGGTTAATATATAAATTAACATATTAATTAATTTATTAATTAATAATACATTAATTATTTGAAACATTAATACAATTAATATATTAAATTATTTTATTAAACATTTATTTTATAAGAAAACTGCGTTTTTAAATTATAAAATATAGGATATAAAAAAAATTTATATAATATATAATATAAATAAATATAATAAAATTATTAAATTATGATAAATATTTAAAAACATTTGTTAAAATTCTTGGAATACTTCTTGTTAATCACAAAATTTATCATAAGAGAGGTATGAAACTTACACAAAAGAGGATCCAGTCGTTCTTTGAAACTCTTGTTTCGCTTGATCTTTTCCATGTCGGTTTCAATATCTGTGTCCAGCATAGTTTCCCATTCGGAAGGATCATACGTGCGATCTCTTCGTGAGTCCGGTGTACTTTCACGATCCACGTTGTTCCGTTTTTCCACGTTGTCGTACGAGGAGTTTCGATCGCTATATAAGGATTCGCACATATTCGGGGACTTTAGCAATTCCGGGTATCTGTCGGATTCAAAGATTTATTGTTACAATTATAGCAAAGTGTTACATCTCTCAAAGAATCTTATCAAACAAATATTTTAGACGAAAATTATTTGGAGAAAGATTTGGAATTGAGATTTAATTTGTAATCTTTATTAAAGACTTTCCATGTTGTGAAGTGTAATATATGCAAATATAATAAATATTTTATTTACTCCTCACATTTTTTATTTTTTAAAATATTTTAGCAAAAAATGTTCTGATATTCTGAAATTGTCATTCTATACATCTAAATATATAAAATAATTAAATAGCAAATACATAATGATCCATTAATATAGAAATTAGCTGATCAGGAGAAAAATGACAGTTTACATTTTTCGACAAAATTAAATAAAAATAAAAAATATTCTTATGTAAATAAATTATCGTGAAATTATTTATAAATTTTCTACGTTATACGTGATTTTTATTTATGTTAAGAAACTTACCGTTGCAGGATTATACTTTGCACCGTCAAGGTGTCTCCAACAATGTTTCTATTGCACTCCTCGTCACCCGGGAATTTTCTCGCAACATTGTCACCATTGTAGTCGGCATCACAATCGTAATCTGGTTCGCAGTCCTCTGCATCATTGCCTATCCAAAATAATTAGGAATCTATTATTATTAAGATACACACACCAGAAATAATCCAAGAATAAATAAAATTATACGAAAAGTGCGATAATTATTATCGGAAATAATTATTTAAGTCTTCTTCCTGGCGAAAAAAGTAAAAAGTTTGAGTAAAAAGTTAATAAATAAATATATACGGTTTTATTATAATTTATTATTATTTTATTTTTATATTTGTATTATATTTTATTTTGTTTTATTTTTAAAAATTTTCTGTTAACTTTTAACTTTTTACTCGAAATATTTTCGACCATTTTTTAATATTCAAATCTCCCACATCAGTGTTTAAAAATCTTTTAAAATTTTTTCATTAAAAATCGCGGATGAAAGTAGTTTGACATTCTTTTATTTATTTTCCATCAACGAATTGTATAATTACGTGCTTAATTAAACATGAATTAATTAACATTCTGTATAAAAAATTGTGTAAATAAATTATTTATAATATTTACAGCATCACATTTAAAAACGAATTATTTTGCGTGCAATGTATTAAATTATGCATATATATAATAAAACGTACCGATAAACTCCCAGCTGGAGTCGACCGTCCAAGAGGTATCATTGACCATCTTAGTCTTTATCTTGGGTGGCTGAACGGGCTTCGCTCGGGGAATCTTCTTCGTCTCTTTATTCTGGCTCAATCGCTTCGCCAGGTTGTCGACCGACGACGAAATCAATGGCGTCTTTTCTTCCGTTTCTTCCGCAGGTTCTTCCCAGCCGTCGATGGGATGCAGCTGAGCGTTGTTTCCGGTCGGGGTCTGCAACCAACCAGGTTCGCTGTGCCGATACTTATGTATCAGCGGATTATTTCTACTCGGCCGTCTCCTCGGGACGACGGCGGCGTTCTGAGCAATCGCGTCGGCTGGTTCGGCATAAAAGGGACTATTCTGTTTAGATTCCGGAGTCAGGGGACTGTTGCTCCCCGAGTTTCCCAGAACAAGGCCCAATTTGTTCCTCGGAGGCGTTACTGTGTTCGGACTATTCAGTGAATTGGCGCTGCCTGCGAAAACACGAAAATTCGTAATTAAAAAAAATCTTTAAACAAAATTCTAAAAGATTTTTAAACACTTTGATGAGATTTGTATATAAAAAAAAAATAGTCCAAAATATTTCGAGTAACAAGTTAAAAGTTGAGGGAATATTTTTAATTGGATGGCTAGAATATATTAATATAAATTAAAATAAAATATGATACAAATAATATAATAATAATAAATTATAATAAAAATATAAAAGCACTTACAAACTCTAGATAGCAGATCGGGTCTCTTTCCCATTCCAGTCTCCTCTAATGAATTCTGATCGGGACTCTTCATTTCCGGAACAGCAGGTTTGAAGCTACTAAACTCCGGACTTGTCACCTCCTTGTGTCCAATCTTATCATTCCTTAAGATAAATTTATCGTCCTTCAAAATTATCTGTTCTCCGGCTGGCAATCTTTCATTGATAAGACTTCTTTCGGACTCTTTGGGACTCAACAGACGGTCATTGGGACTTCTCAGACGATCTTGTGGGCTGCAAACAAGCTTGTTGTCTTTCAACCTGTCATTCCAGGTGGACTGCGTCGACTGGTCGGTCGTGTTCCAGATATCCTCGTAGTCGGAAATCTTGTCAGCTGGCGAGCTGCGATAGTACGATTCCAAGATATCCGATTCCTGATAATGTTGCGAATTTTTCCGGTTCTCGCGGTCTCGTCGCCTTTTTGACTTGCTGGTGCTAGAGGGAGTATTTGGCGAAAGGACGCTAGGTGTTTTCGAAATTAGCTTGGAGGTGGGGGATAAAACTGGCGTGATGGGGAGAGAGAGGTGATTTGATAGAGAAGTTGGAAGTGAGAGATTTGGTGGACTGAGGACTCAGCAGTGACGTGTTGGCGTCTGACGGTGTATTTTGCTGTAAAAGGTTGTGACAATTTTAATAGAGAGAAATATTTCTTTTGTCTTAGGGAAATGTTGACTAGGTCTGTTTTATCGATAAATATTATTTTCATTTAACTGTCATCTATCAGTCTTTTACATTGGGTCAATCTAATTTAAACAATAAAAAACTGTAATTATTTTTTAACTTTCTTGGTTTCTTTTTACACGCATATAGCCCAGATTTGTCATTATAAATACTTAAATTCTAGTAAAGGATTTTTCATTCTGTATAACCAATAAAGAGTTAAATGGAAATAATATTTGTCATTAAAACAGACCTAGTCAGTATCCCCTTAAAAAATTGCTCATTATTTGAAAAATTTCTCTTTCCTTTACCTGTGAAGTATTCGAGCCCTGGTTCACGTTAAAGGTCACCGTCGTGGTCACCGTGAAATTACTTTGACTCTGACTGATGCCAGGCTTAGCCCACCTTGGCGGCGGCGGTGGTGGCGTCTTCACAGTTTGCGTAGTTTTATCGCTCTCGGCGACAATATTCCTGATATCCGGCAATTCCGGTGACGTGGCGCATGAGAGATTGTTCTGATGGAAGCTCGAGGTAGAAGGAAATTTCTCAGAATTCTTGATGAATTTCTCGATCGCCGTCGACCTCGGCATGTCCATCAGACCGTTCTTCAGGGTCTCGAAGCTCTTGAGATCCTGCGCAGGACTCAGAACGTTGCTCTCTACGTTGTGAACCACCGGCGACGGGCATCGTATGCTTTGCACGAGGTTCGGCGAGATCAACTTGTGAGAGAGCTTGTCATTCGATGACGAGACGCTCCGGTCTCTTTTGCTGTCGTTCAAAGGTTCATTGAAGGTTGTCAGATTCAGGGTATTCGGCGGAGTCGGACGCGGCTGACGCGGCAATGATGATGCAAATGTCGATGTGTTCGTCGGAGAGGGAGTGTCTGCTCGCAGAAATAAAATTTGAGATAAGAAATTGTTTTTAGAAGAGTTCGCAGAGATTTATCTTGAAAGCTATAGCTCTTGAAAAACGATAGTTCTAAATATAAACGAGATTGGCCAGCTCAATTTACATTAAATATCATAATTAATGTCATAATTTCAAACAATAAAAAACATTTCAGCAATTAATCATTAACATTATAAAATAAGTGTCTATAAAAATAAGGAATAAAATGTCAATGTCTTTCTTACGTGTATTGTGAGACGATATTGGGGCCAGGTTGAGCACTATATTTTCAGTGGTCGGCGTATCCGCATTATTGTTATTATTATTATTATTATGGTTATTGCCTGCAAAAAAAAAGATAAAAATATTTTCTACCTATGTCTATAATTCTTGCTTAACTTTGAGCTATTTAATATCAAATGTAAAAATTTTTAATAAGTCTAACTAAATTTTAACACAAAATGTCTACTATATATAATATATATAAATCTCCTTTAATTAATTGATCTATTTATTAAAGAAATGATTTTATTTTTATATTTTTCTCACACATAAAATGAGTGTTAATAGCTAAGATTATAAAATGTGTGATTGCATTTATCGAATAGACGCACACAATAATAATGTATTTACATCATACATATATACATACATACAAAAATAATGACAGATCGGTTTTCGATTTTTGAAATAATAATTGTCAGAGTGTTGTGACAAATATATAAGATTCCTAGCATACGAATAATTAATGTAAATAATAAACTAATGTAATCCTCATTCGTCATTATCCAATCAATTTATCATTATTATTATTAATTGTAAAATGCCAGGACAATACACATGTATGCCTATTTGATTATTAATAATCTTCAAATAATTACTATTTGGAAATGCATAAAAATATTCGTAATCGTAGAAAAAATTAAATGCTTTTAATTTAAACGTTAAGTGTTGCTATTTTAATCGTAATAGATGAAAGAGCATTAATCTATAACTTATATAAGATCAGATACATTTTTATGCAATTTAGCGCGCATATTTTTATCCTTTTTCGACAAAGTTATGATTTTATGAATTTACATTATATCAAAAACTCACCACCATGAAAGCTGCTAAGACTAGAAGTATTACTGCTACCACTTTCCGGTGGTTTTGGATTCGCCATAGGATATCGCCAAAATTCCTGACCCAGCAATGCCAGCGACGACAATTGCTGTCTGTTTTTCGCTTCTCGCATCGCTCTCGGGAGAGTCAGCTGCACCGGCAGCTCGTCACTGTTTGCCAAACAGAAATAACAAATCGATTTAAATTATGTTTCAAATTAAATCAATTTAAATTAAAAATTAATTATCTATTTTCTTAAGGTTTTTTAAATTTGTTCAATTATATATATATATTTATTAACCATTTATACGATGAAAAATTGTGTATCCATTGACAAAAAAATTTTATAAATCACAATTTTTTTATGATATTTAAAATAAATAGTTAAAATAAATTTTATAAACTCCTCAAAATAATTAAGGAATAAAAAAATTGTCCCAAGAATAAACAAATTTAAATAACTTAAAAATATGACATAATTATAAAAAGATTTAAAACCTATAAAGAAACGCAAGAGAGAGAGCGTACAGCGTTGATAATTAAACGTTTCGCGACACAGGAATTTATGGAGATTAGAAGAATGAGGGACGATATCACGTGTGCCATATTTCCGGGGCGGAAATCCGTAATAAATAAGAAAAGAAAGAAAAGGCATTCTCACCAGCACTGCGATTAGTGAGCAATCAGCGAAGGGATATTGTCGAATCTATTCTCACTCGTTTCCAAGCTTAACTTGCCCTTGTTCGCCTGGATCAAGTAATGCTCGATATATGGTCCTTTGCCGGCCGGTAATCTCACTGAAAGAGCCATTGTGTCGCTCTGACTCGATTGTCGCACCACGAAATTCTGCAACAATAATGTGCACAAATATTTTATATAATGAATCACGATTTTACGTCTATAAATATAACCAGTATATGTGTGTGTGTTTGAAAAAATATAAAATATAGTAATATTTAATAAATAAATCATTTTTTTTCTTCAAATCTCTTAAAATTTTGATGATTGTAAAACATTTTCTGTTGTCAAACAACAACTGTAATTGAATTAAATTAAATCAAATCAAATTATAATACAATTAAAATTAAAAATTAATTATTGTTCATATTGATTCAATATGAGTTTTTATCACTAAAAAATATATTTCTAAATAATCTTCATTCATTTTTATAAAAAAAAAAAATAATATAAAACTTCAATAAATGTGTCTATTAAAAAACGCAAAAAATATAACAGTGAAATAATCTCAACATAAAATAAAAATATGTTTGAATTCTAATAATTTGCACACGTCTGTGTATGTAAAAAATAATAACAATACATATAATTGTCAAGAAAATTAAATTAAAAAATAAAGATGTTAGAAGACACATATAAGCAACTAAATTGAAAATGAGAAAAATATTGTAGTTATCAGCTCTTCTTTATACTCCTTGAATCTTTCAAAAATTTCTTTTTGATAGAATAAAACATCAAAAACAGGTGATATTAATTAAATTAAAAAAAAAGTATTAGGGAAAAAGCTACAAATTTTCAAACAAAAAATTAAAAAGACTCGGAATTGTCTTATAAATTTTTTTCTTAAATTAAAGAGACTCGGATAGGATGAGAAAGAGATCTCATCTATAGAAAGTAACTGCAAGACGCATTGTTTTTCGGCAGTACAATTCGTTAACGGCCAGGAGATAGCGGAAAAGATAGAAATGACGAGGGACGATTAACAAAGGCGCAAAACAATGAGTCGTCGGAGGGGAAGCGATGGCGAAAGAGCAGTGTTTCATCGTTTGCTGGCAGTCATTTCTGCGCTGATTACAGCGCGGGGCTTTTGCGCGCCATTACAGAAGCATTACAGAAAAATAGAAAAAAAGCAAAAAGATGGAAAGTAAATGTGAATGAGGACGAGCATTTTACCGCTATTTCTTAATCGATTTCTTCATTAATCTTGCTGAGAGATATATTACGCAATATATATGTGCTCTCTTTTTATCACCCTCATATTTCTTCAACCCCTTTAATAATCATTTAAATTATTTGTAATAAAAAAATGTATATATGTCATGTTTCGCTAAAAAAATTTAATATAATTGAATTTGCGGATCTTTAATATTCTTTTATACTTTTTTATATTTAACTATATAAGATAAATATATGTTATATAAGAAGAATATAGAGCATAATTATTGTATATAGAATTATATAAAAAATATGAAAAATATATACTATAAAAAATTATATATAAATTATATAAATATATAGAACAAAATTATAAAACACATAAGAAATAAATTAAAAATTAAATATATAATATAAATGTATAATATAGAATTAAATATAGAAAAATAATAGAAAAATAAAGATATAGAAAATATAAAATAAATTCTAGAAATTTTTCTGAGTTTGGATTTTAAATACTCTCGTGGAATTATAAAGCGTTCAAGAATAACACTTTCATTATATGCATTAATGTTATGCTCTAAGAAAATATAAAAAGAATAATGTCTATGATGATGAGTTATGTGCTTCATCGACCTTGCCGTCTTGATTTACGTAAATATATATAAAGTATTTATATAAAATTTTCTCAGCACAATTTCACATCAATAGCGTCAAGCATTGACATAGTTTTTTCTGTCATTCTGTGGAAGTAGTGTGATTTTTCTTTTCTTTTCAGTAATGCGAACCGTCCGGAGTCCGGATGTTAGAAATACTCGCGTTCATTGTTCATTATATCCTTGCTACAGGCATGTAGCAGCAGATATAAACATGGATAGCGGAAAATGGTGTCGAGCGAAAATGATACCTTATTATTCCATTCAGAGAGAAGACAATAATGGAAATACAAAGATAATTAAAATGAGGTAAGAAAGAATAATTAATATACAAGGTATTAAAAATATTAGATTTTTTAAACGAACTTTGCAGGAAAAAAGAAAACTTCAAAATAAATATTTTTTGTTATATATATATCTTAATATATAATACAATTCATATATATATCTTAATACAAATCTATTGTATTAAATTAATATTTAATTTATATTTGATTTAATTAATATTTAATTTATGATTTAAGGTGGACACTCACCCCCTCTTCTTTGCCCTGCAATAAGTGGAAAGCTCCGGCTCTCTGAATACCCGGAAGAAACCAAATCGGATGAGAGCGTATAAGTCTTTCGATCAGAGTGATGTCACAGGCTATCTCGCTTCCAGAATCTTCCGTGGATGCCGAAGATCCTCCCGAAGTGGCCGATCCTTCCGATGAAAGTGATTCTTCACTCTGATAAGGAAAAATATTATGATTATAGCAAATAATATTATAGTTTAATCGGAAAATAATAATAATAGCCATATATAAATTCGACAAAAATATAATAGCTTTTTATGATAAAATGTTATACTTGTATATAGTTATATAGAATGTTTTCTGATATATATTTTCAATTCATCTCTCTTCTATATCTAATTTTCAATTATAATCTTTAATACAAAATATTATTCAGATATTTTAATCAAATCTTATATGTATAATATATATTTCTGTTCAAATTGTAAGTAAAATTCAATATTTAAATTTTTTACAGAACGAAGAAATAAAATTTTCTACAAGAATCATTGTGATTAAATATCTACGCTTTCATTAGACGCGCGAAACTCCATACCCCACATATCCGACACGCTGCGCGGTTCGCGCAAAACTGATTTTCGTGCGAGGTATCGCGAGCGCGGGCCCGATGGTCACATGACCAGTAGTCACGTGACCACTGGTCATGTGACCATCGGGCCCGCGCTCGCGATACCTCGCACGAGAATCAGTTTTGCGCGAACCGCGCAGCGTGATGGAAGTGTGGGATGTATTATTATGGAAAGAGAGAGTTACTTTTGTCGTGCAGCGTAACAGATGGGTACAGACGTGCGAATCTAATGGAAGCGCAGATATTTTGATCGAAAGATTCTTGTAGCATATTATATTTTTTGTTGTCTGTCAAAAATGTATATATATTAAATTTTTATGAATCACATAATTAATAAATATATTTTTATGCATGCATTATAATAATAATTGTAGAAGCGCGCGCTTGTGTTGTGTAGTATATACATATAAAATAAGCATTAACTTTAAAATTAACGTAATTAGTATAAAATTAATATATACACATATATAAAGAAGTTAAATATTAATATTTTAATGCATATAAAAATTTACAGTAAAATTAATTTTGACCATACAATTACAATTATTTCGATATTTGATTCTTCAGTAATTGCTTTTTTTACAGAAAATCTCTTTTAACATGCATCAAAGCATAAATCCCAAATCAGCTCCATTTCACAATTCACCTTTAATTCCCCAATTATATCCGATTCTGCCTATCGCCCAGTTATTCGCAGTCAATTCATGATCGGTCGTAATTTATTTATCGTCCTCCTTTTCCTTTTTCAATGCTTTTTTATGACGCGGAAAAGTGCCATAGAAAATGAAATAATACTCAAATGTTTATAAGCTTTTCGAAGGGAAAAAGGGAGGGAAACAGATAGATTCATTCAAAGGATTGAAGAAATTCGATCAATTCTTGTTTTTTCATTATTTTCGTCTTTTTTTAAATTTTAATACAACTTATTTTTTATCGCATTCGCGAATCGACAAAGACGAGAGAGAAAAATGGATGACGGACAAAGAGGAATGAAAGCCAAAAAGAGAGGTGGCAGGGGACATCGAAAGGGTTCGAATGTAATTTAATTTGAAATGCAGACTGACACACGGTTTCGAGCTAACGGGATTAAATACGGACGTGCGTCGCGTGTTGAATACTCTCTCTTCGAAAGAAGGAGAGAAAGGGGGCAACAGGAAAGAGAAAGCTAATTGTAAATCCCTTAATTATACGCGTTAGAAAAAGTCTTGCACGATAAGACGTCGCCCTGTTTCTCATTGTTTTGTCTGGATGTAAAATTAAGTAAACGCAAAATATGGTACGTCTCTATATATGTGACATTAGACCAAGTTTTCACGTTACATGTTATTAGTTTAAAAAACAAATTAAAGGGGTATATATTATTAATTATTTCTCTAAAATGTAAGACCTTTTATCTAAAATATATATAAATGCACTTAATAAATAAAAACGAAAAATAAAATAATAGACACAAACATATACATATAGTATTATTCAACATATAGGTATATATAATAAAATATAAAGTCTATAGGTATAATAAAATCTATTTTATATAAACATATTTTATGTTTTATATCATTGCGCAAAACAATTTATTTGGTAGACATTTTATTTCATATATATATATTTATATTTCGAATTATTGTTCATTCAAACTTTTTATTCTGACAATATATGTATATGTATATTAAAATAAATAAGAAATGTATATATACAGAATAAATCATTTAACAGGTATAATTGCTTTTAACTCCCCTAAAGTGCATTGTACAAAAAAATGATGTCAGATAAAGCTATTTAGCTAGTTTTAAATAAAAAAAATAACTAAATAAAGGCTCTAAACAACAAAAGGACAGAGAGCCGCAGCAAGAAGTTAGTGCCGGGAAATTATAAAACTTATTATAAAAGCAATTATCGTTTGCCATTTGAATTTACAATAAAATATTTTATAAATTGAGTTATTGTATTAAGCGCACGTAACACATGGACCGCATAATTTTAAGAACAATTTTTTTGAGGAACAGCAAGTGATGTCACGAAATTTAATATGATGCTGCAGCCACAGATTTAAATTGCATGTTACAGTATGTGTTTAATTAAACATGATATTTAGTGGATGTTACCGCACAACAGTTACCATTTGCATGCAAATTTTATAATTCGCTGGACAATATTTCGTTTCTCAATAAAATACATTGCAAAGTCATATTATACATATAAATTTCATTATATAAATTTGTTGAACGTATATATTTTTCACACATATAATGACAAAATTTTCTTTTCATCGAAAATAATAATTAACTAATCATGAAAAAAAAGAAGAATACAATAAACGAATCTCTTCTGCGATATGCAAAAACTTAAACTTTTTTATTTCTGTAAGTGTTATTCTAGTCATCCTAAAACCCTATACATTTCTAAAAAAATTTTATTTTTATCTTTATAAAGTATTTTTTATAAATTAATGTTATATTTCATTGTTTCTTTGTAAATAAATATTGTAATACTTGCAAAATATAAAATTTATATATAATTCGTGTTATTACATATATTGTACTTTATTTTATATATTTTATATTTTATATATTTTACCATTTCAACTTTATATAATAAATAATAATTCATTAATTATATTGTAGAAATGTTTGGAATAATTAATATATACATCTATTACAGCTTCAATTTTCATGACAGCTCACTTTTTAATACATGCATTTAATTTAATTAGAAATATTCCATCATTATTTAAATTATTTATTACTAGACTATTAAACTATTTATTAAATTTAATAAAATATTAATTAATATATTCCTTATAAAATAAATATATAAATTTTTTCTGTATTAAAATTTCTATATCTATTTTATTAATTTATTTTATAAATAATATATATATTAATTAAAATTTTATTAAATTTAATAAAATATTAATTAATATTTTATTTGCCAAGTTTTTATACAATTTTTTTTCTTTTCTTTCATTTCATAACTCACCTGTACATGGTGCAGCTGCGTAAGTTGACGATGTTGCAGCGGATTTGGCGGTAAGGAGCTCGGCGAGTTGACCACCTGAACGGTCCCGTGCTGCTGCAGGTACGGTTCCAGGAAGACATCGCTCCTGTAACACGAAAGAGAGGAAAAAAGATTAGGAACTGTCACGGTTCTCGCGTTAATTAGATTGGCTTATGCGTGGACCGCAGTGCATTGCGTAAATGGCGCAGCGTGACACTGGTTTTCCCACGCAAAGTCTACCTACATCTCGATATATGGCATATCGGTCGATGCACGCGATTAATCGCATATCGTCGACACGGTACAGCTGCAATCCGATTGCACAAAGTGTGAAATTTGGCCCAAAATGTTGGAAAGTATATTCTATTATATAATGTAATTAAATATAAAAAGAAGAGAAATGGTTTAAATATTGAAGAAAAAATATAAAATTATTCAAGAGCTACAGAATTCGAAGAAAGATTGTGTAAACAATTTTTGTGAATTTTTGAAAATAAAATAATTGATTTTTCATCAAAAATATAGAATTATATAAATATATTTTATATATACATATTTATTCAAAATTTCTCTCTCTCTCTCTCTCATTTAATATATCAAATTAAACTATTTAATATAATTTTTTAATTAAATAATTATTTAAAATATAAAAATATAATTGAAAATGCACGATACATATTTATGTGTCTATATATTTATGATGAAACAGTTATTTATGACTAATATATTTTAATAATAAAATTATAAAAAATCAAAGTTAAACTATTTTAATTTTAAGATTAAACAAGTAATTTTCGATGCATGTCAGGCGGAAAGAAAATGTCGCATTATACGGAATTAATCTGTTGCTGCTCACCGTCGCATGTGCATGTATTTATTAGTTACGGTACGAAAAGTAACGAAGTGCAACGGTAACGGCATATGATAATGCTTCAGGTTCACGTGATCATATGATAACGCTTAAGTTCTCTAATTTTTTCTTCTTTGATAATCAAAACTGCTATTTGTAAATAGTTACTTAATTCTGATTGTTTGAGTTCAAATCTACTATGATCTGCAAAAGTATACTTTTATTAACTATATATAGTTAATAGAGCTTTATGTAGAATATTTTTTATTTAAATATTATTATGAATATCTGTCATTTAATAGAAAGTACTTTAAAAGATAGCAATTTGCATTATTCGGTATAGCAATCTTTTCTTATTTCGAAAACTGATCTATTTGACGGTGTAATATATTATTTTTTAATCATATATAATTTTTATATATAAATATAATAATTTTTGTTGTATTACAATAAAATTTTATAATATTTAAAAAAGTAATGATAAATTATTAAATTAAGGCCATGTGTAACGAGCAATACGATATTATTTTATTATTTAGAAGAAAATTCTTAATTTGAAATAATAATTACACAAACGTTTCGAGCTCTACTTGCTCCTCTTCAGTGCGCAAAAAAATAATGATAATAAATAACGATAATAAATAAATACATACATACAATTCTAATAAAAAATCCGCAATACATAGTCAATATAAGTTATATAGTTAAGTCATAGTTAAAACGCAAAATATATTTACAATGAATTGAAACCATTAAAATAGTTCAACAAAGTAAGAACCCAATTAGAAGCAAAATGATTCGTCCGGTTATTCATAAAATATTTTAGAATTATTAATAAAAACTCGGAGTGACACTTATACATTGCTCCAAACGAACCACTTATCGTTATTTGACGAAAGTCCCTCGATCTGGCAATGATTATGTCCATCCTCTCCAAATTATTTGATATTTGTTAACTGAATTTAGAGAATTTATTCAATTGTAAAAATAGGATTCCACTAATGTGTATGTAAAAAAAGATTAAAAATTACAAATTAAACTAAATACTAAAATATTGAACCTTTATGCTTACAAATTGTTCCGAATAACTTGAGATGACGATGCTTCTAATTGTTGTTGGCCTTATTGTTAGTACTTGACTGTTGTCTAGTCTTTTAAAAAGTCGAATAAATAGGTGTCAGATCTCACAAAATAAACATTTACATAAGTCTAAAAATTCGATATTTCTTCTAGAATGTCGAAATACGCGTTGTTAAGCAATTCGGTGTCTGTGTTATTATTTATACCATGCCTTTGTTCCTTGATGTGTATCATTTCCGAGATAAGTCTTTTATAATAATTAGATTCAATATCAAGTATTTTAACGTTATCCCAATCAAAAGCATGTTTTTTATCTATAATATGTTCAGAGACCACAGAATGCTTGGAGGAATCAAATTTAATATTATTCATATGCTCTTTTAGTCTAGTGCGTAATTTTCTTTTGGTTTGCCCAACATACGAAGCTTCACAATCCTTACAATTAATTTTGTAGACAACATTATTATTATTGTTATGCACGTTTTTGTCCTTGTGGACTTTAATAAATTTGTTAAGATTATTTAGACAACGGTATCCTACTCTGAAATCTGATTTTTTTATTGTCGATGCTATTGTCTCAGAAATGTTATTAATGTATGGAATGACGAAAAATTTTTTCTTGCTATTATCTTCTGCAATTTCTTTTTTTCTATTGTTGTTAAACTGTCCATTGTTTAAAACTCTTATTCTCTTATTTATTTCTTTAAAGATTAAATGAATAGGGTAACCGTTGTCCAATAATATTTTAATACACAGTTCTAAATTTTTCTTATGATATATGGGATGAGATAATAACAATGCCCTATTAATAAGATTATAAATTACTCCTATTTTTCCTCCAAGCATTCTGTGGTCTCTGAACATATTATAGATAAAAAACATGCTTTTGATTGGGATAACGTTAAAATACTTGATATTGAATCTAATTATTATAAAAGACTTATCTCGGAAATGATACACATCAAGGAACAAAGGCATGGTATAAATAATAACACAGACACCGAATTGCTTAACAACGCGTATTTCGACATTCTAGAAGAAATATCGAATTTTTAGACTTATGTAAATGTTTATTTTGTGAGATCTGACACCTATTTATTCGACTTTTTAAAAGACTAGACAACAGTCAAGTACTAACAATAAGGCCAACAACAATTAGAAGCATCGTCATCTCAAGTTATTCGGAACAATTTGTAAGCATAAAGGTTCAATATTTTAGTATTTAGTTTAATTTGTAATTTTTAATCTTTTTTTACATACACATTAGTGGAATCCTATTTTACAATTGAATAAATTCTCTAAATTCAGTTAACAAATATCAAATAATTTGGAGAGGATGGACATAATCATTGCCAGATCGAGGGACTTTCGTCAAATAACGATAAGTGGTTCGTTTGGAGCAATGTATAAGTGTCACTCCGAGTTTTTATTAATAATTCTAAAATATTTTATGAATAACCGGACGAATCATTCTGCTTCTAATTGGGTTCTTACTTTGTTGAACTATTTTAATGGTTTCAATTCATTGTAAATATATTTTGCGTTTTAACTATGACTTAACTATATAACTTATATTGACTATGTATTGCGGATTTTTTATTAGAATTTTATGTATGTATTTATTTATTATCGTTATTTATTATCATTATTTTTTTGCGCACTGAAGAGGAGCAAGTAGAGCTCGAAACGTTTGTGTAATTATTATTTCAAATTAAGAATTTTCTTCTAAATAATAAAATAATATCGTATTGCTCGTTACACATGGCCTTAATTTAATAATTTATCATTGTTTTTATTGTCATACGAGCTTGAACATTGGTATGTGATGGTTTGATTAGGTATTAAAAAAGTAAGTTATTTATTAAAATAATTTAGGTAAATGACTACTTATTAATTTGCATAATTTTATATAATCAATAACAACATTTTACAACAAAAGCAAATTTCTGTGATTAATATAAAATAAAATTCTTCATTACAAATTGACAATATGATGCAAAAATCAAATGAAAATAAATTCAAAAATATTTTATCCTAATTGTAACTAATTGTGCACTAAGAATGTAATTTTTAATCATTTAATTGGACCGGATTTTTTAGTCACATCGCCATATCCGCGTTGTAGGTATTTTTTTTATAAAAAAAAATCACTTTCCTTTCACGATACTATCAGATTTGTTGCTACGACAGCTTTTGTTAGCCGAGCGGATTTAAAGATGAAAATGCTGGATTTTCCATTTAATTTAGTTTGAAAGGCCGCAAGAGCCGACAGCGCGTGTCTTTCTTGCACAATCCAAAAGGCGTTGTGAAAGAACCGGCGGACAAAGATGTCTCTCACCTTGGACGACTTATCGCGGAGCAATCGCACGAATTCTCGTTGCCGTACAGAAGCACCCTCGTGTCGGTAATCGTTCGGAAACTCACAAGTAAGTTCTCCCCGAAGGAGGTTGCATTATGCAAAGAATGTGCATCACCGCAATGCAAATAGACTCTTACGTAATTTGGATGTAATTTCCATAAAATTATTTCACGAAAGGCCAAGAAAGTAAATTCGTCAGTAATTGGCTTGTTGAGTGTTCTTTCGTATTTTGTAAAAATAATCAAATTCTTTTTTATCGAAAAAAATATATCGTTTTAAGAATTATCACGCCATTTAAATTGTTCAGTTACATTAAGAATTAATGCGTCATAAAATAATTAATTATTGTCAAATATAAATAAAGATATTTATCAATTTATATATGATATTTAATTTCATCTCTAATTATTTTATTAATATTATATTACTCATATAATGCGTGTTTATTTATACTTTCATGTTTCTACCACACATATATAATTTTTGTTATTAAATTAAATTAATATTCATTTAATAAATAATCTTGTTTAAAAATTTCATTAACATCTATAATTTTCTACGATTAATAAAATAATTTTTAATAAATATATAATAATTTACAATATAATATAAATAAATGAATGATAAAAATAAAAAAAGCTAAATGTATATTTATACAAAATCGCTACATTTCTATCTAAAATTATACGTATAATATTCATGGTCAGAGAGATCTCCGACCAATCTCGAGTCCGAGGCGGCAAAGTTAGCCGAAAACAATGAATAACTGACTCTGGTGTTATATATATATATGTCATAGAACAACGTTTGTTTCTGGCGAAACAGTTTCTCGTGACTGCATTATTTCCGACTCGAACTTTGCACGAGAGATGGCTGAATATCAGATTCGGGACATCGACGTATTCACAACCGACATTGTCGATATAAACGGTATTGTGCGTTCATCCTGTGTGTGTTTGGCAGTTAGATATTTCCTGTGTATATATGTGTGTGTATGTGTATGTGTGTGTGTGTGTGTCTAAATCACCGCCAGGGGCGTGTTCAGATCAAATCTATGATTGATTTCTGCTTAATAGACCCTCAGTCATTAATAGTTCCTTTCATGAGGTACTTACATGATGGTTCCTGAAAGTTTCTGGATCGAAAACAAGAATATAACTTTGAGTGAGTAATAACAGGGTTGAAAGAAAACGAGGAAAATCTATATTAAAGAAATAAAAAAATTAGGATCTTTATATTATACATTAATAAATAAATAAATAATTACATTTATATTATTTTTATAATTTTGTTATTATTTATTTATATATTTCATTATTTCTTTATTTTTTATTAATTATCATATTGGTGTTTATATATATTTATAAATTTATTTACGTAATTTTAATTAATATATATTTTGCTTTGAAATAAATAATAGAATTAATTATTTAATAATATAACAAATATATTGTTATAATAAATTTCTATACCTTTCATGAAAGTTTCTACATGAGATTACAATGAGATTTTAATTATGTATGTGCGTCTGCACAAAATAACGATGATATGCGAAAAAATCGCAGTGTCACATCGAGATTCGTTCTTGCATCGTACCCGTATCGATCTTCCTGCATAATACATGAAATAGACAACGCAAAAAGTAATATATCCCTCTTGGAAGCCTGCATATGTCATGTTCGCAGGATCCTCGAGATGTTTACATTACAAACTAAAAAATAAAGTTGCGCAGAACGCGATAGAAGCGTAATATCTATATGCAGGCTATTCCGTGATATATCTGTATCACTTATCAATTTTTTATGCAATTTAAAATAAACTGGTTTTTAACAAAAATATTAAAATACAGATATTTTTAATATATGTAGATAGATATATTTTTTTCTGAATTATAGTCGATTAGAAATAAACTAAATTTATTCAAATTAAACTGCAAAAACACAAAAACTGATAAAACCTTATTTTATAAATACAACTTTATTTAATATTAAATTGATGTTGTTTTAATAAAATTTTAATTTAGGGTATGACTGGTCATTAATGCTTTTCTAGTGTTAATGACTTTAAAATAATACAAAAATGTAACATTAAAATTGAGAAGATCAGCTTCTGGAGATCAACTATTCAGTATATGAAATTGATTGGGAAAAAATTCTTGCGCATAATAAAATAAAATATTTCTATCTTCGATCGCGGATGAATTTCACTGCGTCAAACGAGATATGATGACGTGGAAAAGGGGATCGTAACTTTAAGGGTACATTCCTGGACCAAATGCAGTGATATTAGTCGTCTGTGAGGTCGGACTATGGGGGTTGCCATGACGATAGGAGGTTCTCAACACGTGGTTCGTTGGCGAGTTCGCCGACGACATTTTTATCTATTAACGAGTCGCGGGGTGCATTCGGGTGCATAGAAAAAAAGGGGTCGCACCCTCCGGCGAAGGACCAGGGCACAAAGAAACTCGCTCGGAAAGAAAGAGAGAAAGAGACCAAAGGCCTTTGGACACTTTCTTTCGTGTCTTTTAATACCAGCTCGAGGCGGAAGACCGCGGAAGTTTAACGGCATATTTTCACAGTGTAATTAAAGAACACTTAACACGATGCACTCTGATGCTTTACGATGCGCTATCGCGTAATTAGCCGAGACGATAATTATGCGACTTATCTGCCGACAAAATAACAGCGCAAAAAATATAAAACATTTTTAAGTTTTTTGAAGAATAAAACAGAGCATTTATTGCTTCATAATAATGAAATAATACATAAATGTAGAAAATGGATCGGGCTTTGAAATTAATATCTTGGTCTTATAAGTTTGATTATAATTATATAAAATATTTAATTGGATATCGTTTCTTTTTGTAATATTATAATTAATATATTATTCCTTTAATCTATTATATATTGTAAAAAAATAAAATAATCCATTTGGATGATGCTTTTTATAATATGTGATATAATAAAAGGCCAACTTAACGAGCTTATATGCTATTAATTGAAAAATTTTTATTTATTAATTTACGTCATACTATACAAAAGTTACGATAAACGTTTCGACTGTACGACAGTCTTTCTCAATATCCTAATAATATGTTAAAAAATTAATTTAGTCATTTCGACATCATAAATAAATACAACAATTATAAGATTATATGACGAACGCAGTACAAAATTCATGATTGTTGGCATGAGTTAGAGCGTCAGATGCTGTTATATTATGTAACGACATTTTTTGTCAACGAACATAACACCTTTGTTAAAAAATTAATTCTTTTTACTTAACATAATCACAATGTGTACTTTTTTAAAAAACAAATCGATATCTGTAATTTGTTTGTTTTTTAAAAAAGTACACATTGTGATTATGTTAAGTAAAAAGAAATAATTTTTTAACAAAGGTGTTATGTTCGTTGACAAAAAATGTCGTTACATAATATAACAGCATCTGACGCTCTAACTCATGCCAACAATCATGAATTTTGTACTGCGTTCGTCATATAATCTTATAATTGTTGTATTTATTTATGATGTCGAAATGACTAAATTAATTTTTTAACATATTATTAGGATATTGAGAAAGACTGTCGTACAGTCGAAACGTTTATCGTAACTTTTGTATGACGTAAATTAATAAATAAAAATTTTTCAATTAATAGCATATAAGCTCGTTAAGTTGGCCTTTTATTATATCACATATTTTAATTGTATACGAGCCGAAGTTTAATTTATAAAATATATATGCTTTTTATAGTTTTCTTATTTTATTTATTTAAATTTAATTTTTTTAAATTTCATGCTATGTGTGATGTATTCGAGGGAAACTTTAAATTTAATTTCCGATATTCTTTTATTTTTTGTCCGGAATTCGCGATATTTAAGTACTTATGCGTACACAACTATATACAACTGCGTGCCTTCGTAATGTCGTATATAATGAAAAAACAGGGAGAGAAGAGATAAAAGCAGATAAAAATGTCGAGGATGTCAAAACCGTCGCATCTTCTTTTAGCTGAATGATCAAAGACTAGCAACAAAATAAAAATATCAAGAGGCACTTTTGATACTCTCATAAATAAATATTTTTATATCTCGCATAGTTGCATTAATTTAAATAATATATTCCTTTGATATAAAAATATATCATAATCATAAATTATAAATAAATATAGATAAAATTATTTCAATGCAATTTTAAGCAGAAAAAATGATAATAAATTTCTATTTTTGCTTATTTTTTGGACAATTTCTTTGATCTCTTAATTATTTTGAGGAATGTATTTAAATAAAAGACTTCTTTTTTTATATTATTTTATAAAGAAAAGTCATCACTATTAAATTCATTTATTTATTTCGATTATGAACTTATTTATCTTTCGTATACATACACATGCACATAGATCTTTAAATTAAAGAACTACTTAATATTTAAAAATATTAACAAAAATATGTACGATGTTTTTGGATGTTTCTCAAATTAAAATTTTCGGAGAAAATAATATATTTAATCAAATTTATTTAGCCTGAATAATTCTTAAGTACAAAAAATATAAATTATTTTTAAAATATAAATTAATATAAAAAATATATTATAATATAAAATATAATATTATAATATAAAATATATTATAAAAAATATAAATAATTTTAAAATATAAAAATATAGATTATTTTTATAAAATTTTAAATCAAAAGCGAGATTTTTAACTTTAAAATGTCGACGATATATATTTGCACGAAGTTACAAGAGAAAGAATTGTGGCTTATCTATTTAAACATAAGAATCATATGCTACGTAGTTTCGTATTCAAAGCGAGAACTTGTGCCCGAGAGCGATTCCAGATATTTGCGTCGGGTCGCCTCGTTACAATTGGAACGTCGCCAATCTTAAAAAGAAAATTTATGATATTGCCGTCGATATTGTTCGATTTCGTCTCGCACGTCTGTGTATATAATCCGCAATTTTCTTTCATTAAATATAAAACATTTTTATTATGTTTCCCTACATTATTAATGCAGGTACAATTATAGAGTTTTCGAAAAACGCGTTAAAATGTATTAAAAAAAAAAAAGAGAGAGAGAGAGAGAGAGAGAGAGAGAGAGACAGAAGTATATGTAAATTTTATAATCAGAATACATTCTAAAAAATTAAGGAACGGATAATTCTTCGTGCGAAATAAATCAAAAATAATTATAGTACTTTTTCATATAAAAAATTTATTTTAGGAAAAACAAAATTTCAAAATTGGCAATATATTTTAATAACTTTTAATGATCCCTCTTTCTCTTATGTCATAACTCGAGTCATAAGTCGAGTTATCGAATTCTGCATACTAGCTATTAATATATAAATAAAAAAGTACAACATTCTGTTAAAAAAAAAAACAATTTTAAATTAAGTTCTTTCAAAAAAATTATATTAATATAAAAAACCAAGAGATAATATTTTTATATTTTTAATAAAAAAGTTATATCTCTTCTATATATATATGTAGAAGAGATTATTTTATATATATATATATATATGAAATAATCACATTTTCCCATATGTATTAATTAATTTTAAAAATTAGAAAAGAATCTTATTTAAATATAAAAATTATGCTACACAGAGAGAAAGAAAAAGAAAAAAAGGAGAAAGTTAGAAAAGAAATCAAAAGAGACGAAAAAAGAAATGAAAACAGACAAAAGATTCAATAACAAAGAATCTCAACAAACGATATTGCAATATCAGCGAAAGAAATCACTTCAACATTGAATTACATTTTTATTGATATGAAAATATTGTTACATAAAGTTGAATATTGCAGTCTGTGCGGTTCGAAGGAATTTTTGCCGTGACGATAATTGATTGCCACGATAAAAAAAAGTGGCAGAAAGCAGGCTAGTAGTATATTCTCTTAACGGCTTTCAGTCACGAGACTTTGCGAGCGAAAGGAGATTGGAAAAGTTGTCAATTATGATGATCACCGAGCGGAAAAATACGGCCTGCCACTAGCACCGTTTCGTTCTTTTTCTTCTTCAACCATTTTCTTTTGTGTGTGTCCTTTTTTGCCCCTTTTTCCCACCTTTATTCTATTTGTCATCAGAATGAAAAGTTTCTTCATCCCTAAAGTGAAAATGACTATATCGGTGCGTTCGACGAAAATTCAAGAAGACAAAAAGTGGAGAGTTCATATAGGAGTTTGGAAACGAGCTTGTACCGCAAATATCTTCACTATTTATATTACAGGTAATCCGATCAGCGCCAATGGCGAGATATAAAAATAGATATTTTGCACTTATATGTACACGGAAAAAAAATTATTATTTATTTGAAGCTAATAATATTGATTTGATATGAAAAATATTTATTTGATATAAGAAAATCTTTTTCAAAACAAATAAAATACTTATTTATTTCAAATAAATAATTTATTTGAGAGTATTCAAATAAATATTTATTAATTTAGTCATTTCTTTCAGTGTATGTATAAAAATCATTATTTTCTTTCTGTTATTTGTCACCAATAAAAAAAGATATATCTATACTTTAATATTTTATTAATATTAAAAATTGCTTTAAGAGTAATGTTTTTCTTATTCTTTATTATTCATCATAAATCTATCTTTCTGTTCAGAGAAGTTGAATTCTAGACCAGTCGTAATGAAAATTCGAGAAATTGTCAAGTGTTCTCGAAATCTAAAATAAACTACTCTTACTCCGAAACGAGAATCACGATATATTATGAGAAAAGTATTTTCAGTTCATGATTGAGATTGTAAATCATACATAAAAATGGTGCTTAAAACTAAAAAGTAGCATTATGTTCATAGTGGCAGCAGCAGAATCGAATTTTCTACTATAAATATATATTTATAAAAATTTATAAAAATTAAAATATTTATATTAGAATAAAAAATATGTATTAAAGAATTAAAAATTACTATAAGGATAAAATAATTTTATACCTAATTTTTTAATTCTTAATTAATAAAAATTTTAATTAAAAAATTGTTAAAAAGACAAAAAATTGAGAAAATATGTATCTTCCTTTTAGTAATTTTTTTAATTCTTAATATTTGAAAAATATCATATATTTCAAGAATATTTAATAGATTAAATATATTTAAAGAATATTTAATTCTTAATATTTGAAAAATATCACAAATCTCACGAAAAGAATTAATAAAATAACATCTTTCATATAAAAGTGTTCTGGAAACGATTAAATATATTTAAAGAAATAGATTAAATATATTTCAAGAATATTTAATTCTTAATATATTTGAAAAATATCACAAATCTCACGAAAAGAATTAATAAAGTAACATCTTTCATATAAAAGCGTTCTGGAAACCACCTTATTAGATAATACATAAAAATTTAAAAAAAACCTTTCATTATTTTTTCCGCGAAATTAACTGCATAGTAGCATAATCGAATATATGTACGATATTATATCTCTCACGGTATAATTAAATGTCTCGTACTACATGAGCGCTTCGCAGCCTCCGCAGAATCGGCAGCTCCGATAAACGCGAACTTAATTAACACGTCGAACAGAGGGCTCCCACCAATATCCGGTATTGTCGGACGAGAGAAGAAAGATGAGACACCTCCCCACGCGGCCGCTCGGTTTAATCTCTCTCTTAATTAATCACGTGTGGCGCCCGATAACTCGATTATGTTCGCGCGAGAGGTACACGAGCTCCTTTTCTTCGGGACGATTACTTTCGTAACTACGCTTCGCTTTCAGAAATCATCTCCGTCTCTCCCTTTCTCATCCTTCTCTCCTTTTTCATCTTCTTTTCTTACGGAACTTCCAAGTTTCCAAGCGCGATCGCAAATAAAATGCCTGGAGCGCATCATCCGATCAATTCAGCAAGAGAGATCTCGTTACAAGTGATTCAGGATATATCGCGGTTCATAAGAAGCGGAAATAGATAGAAGACATGCGAAAATCAATTTTATTTCGGAAAGAGAGAGCTGTTTCTTATTAAAAATAAAAATACATGAAATAAAATAGTGCATAAAAATACTATATACATATGGTATATGCATTAAAAATATCATGTCATCTTACATGTATGTTATAGATTTTTATTTATTATATTTATTATATATGTACACTGAAATTTTATCAAATTGCAAGGAATTAATTTAAAAAGTTTTTTTAAATAAATTTTTTTTGTATATAAAAATACTATATACATATATATTTATTATATGTACACCGAAATTTTATCGAATAGCAAGGAATTAATTTAAAAAATTTTTTTAAATAAATTTTTGTCGAAATTAAAATTTTGCCTTGTATAAAAAATTATATTTTACAATGGCTGTATCATCAAATATAGGAAATTTTGAATATAATAATTCGATTATACAATCACTCTATAATTAAAATTCTTACTGTGTGTTTATTAAAAAAATTATAAAATAATTCAAATTCTAATTAAAACATAGCTAATAACATTTCCAATACTTTTAGCATATTTAGAATCGTTTTACATCACGAAATATATCACTAACATTTTTTTCATATATTTCATATAAGGTAGATAAAATTCAGGATACGATTGTATAAAATATGATTTTAATTACATCTGTTTTGATGGAAACAGATATAGGTTGATATCAAAATATTTCTAACGAACTGTTTTTCTCGGTCCAGCCGGAAGGAATTTATCTAACGAATGACATGTGTGTTTAATAAATAGAGGGTAAAAGAGGGGAGAGAGGGGTAGGAGAGAGGAAAAGAAGGGGAAGAAGGAGAAAGAGCTCATTGTCGATCGATCATGCGTCGAGTTATTGCGATGCGCGCGCCATTAATTAAATTCCACTTCGCGTTGTTTTCAACAGAGAAGGAATAATGACATTAATGTATTCCTTTTCTTTTTTACTCTATAGCTATATTTTTACTCGGAAACTTTAATTTTGACGTGTACCGAAAAATCATTTTCACCAAAAATCGAATTTTGATACTTGTTTACTTTGATAACTTTTCATTTCCCTCTTTGATCTTTCATGTTTTTAATTTTATACGCAACGAAACGAAGTATAAAAATTAATCATTTGTCAGTTCAATTTTGAATTTATATAAAAATAAAGTATTTGCAGAAATAATAAATCGATGTACACAGAAACGTGAAGTTTCTGTCTATCGTGAAGTTTATCTATTTACAGATGTTTATATAATATATAAAGTAATATATTATATAATTTATTCCAATATATAAAGTACCTAATATTATATAATTTAAAATACCGTTTCTGAATAATTCAAATAATTTAAATAACATATACACGTCATAATAATACTCGATATTTCATAATTCCAATATTCAACTTATATTAATAATATTTAATCCAAGTAATTAATTAATAACATTTAATTTTCTCCATGACTTTTATTTTCATTCATTATTTGTATTATTATTATTACTTATTTTAATACACTAATTTTTAATTTTACAAAATTAGTTCAATAGCAAAATTTAAAAATTCTATCATAAAATTTAATAAATGAAGAGAAAGAGAGAAAAATAACATATGTATAGGCACAATCAGGGGATATAAAAATAATAATTAAATATACATATATATAGTATACTTTTATACTAATTTGTGAAATCAAAAGGTTCGAAAAATTTACAGAATTTTGACAAGATTTATTACTGTAGTAACCCGAATTGCGAGATCGTATATCTTTATTCCTACGAATAAAGGGGAAAGTCTAGAAAGGAAGAAAAGACAGGAAGGAAGAAGCGAGAATATGACAGGGAGCACAAGTCAGGTGTTTTAGAGCGACTTCCGTGCAATGACCTATCCGGTTTCTCGCATAGAGCGAAACCGAAGACGAAGAGTGCCTCCTTGGATTTCACCTTGGGAGACCCGTTCACCAAGTACAGCAAGCTTGAGTTACTTAGGGTTATAATATGGGTCGACACTCCTCGCTCGCTAAGCATTTCGACATTTTTTGTTAACATTGGATATTTTATCCTTAATGAGTTCTGGCACAATATATAAGCTCGAAGTGGGAATCGTGAACCAAACTTGGGTTCATAATTCGACGAAAAATTCTATTAATTTGACAGATAAAAAAATAAGAACACTAATGAAGGATGATTTTAAATGTGTCTAAAAAATATTGATATTTTGTCGTTTAAAGAACAGGCAGTGTTTGCTGTTATCTAAATAAAATTATATAGATGATCATCTAGATGAAACTTTGACGTCATCTTATCTTTATATAGATAATAGAAATATGTATTATATATATCTGCACCTTAGATGAAAAAGAGTATTATCTTTATTAATTAACTTATCTAGAATAATTTTCAGATAATTTTGGTTTACAATCATAGCACATAAAAATACTTAAATAGTATAGAAACAGTAAGCGATAAAAATTTATAAATAAAAATATGAGTACATATATTTTTATATCCTTTTTATAATTTAATTTTTTTATAACTGTGTTTATATAAGTCTTAAAAATTATCTAGATAAATCGCCATATAATTTTATCTTTTATCTAGATATATTTCAAACAAAATCATCTTCATCTCATCTAAGATATATATATATATATATATATATATAATACATATACAATTTATAATTATATAATTATAATAATGATATAATATATTGTCTTGAAAATTATCTAGATGAGTCGCCATATAATTTTATCTTTTATCTAGATACATTTGAAACAAAATCACCTTCATCTTATCTAAGATGAATTTTACATATTTTTATCTCACCTTTATCTAACTAATTTCAAGATCATCTAAGCACAACACTATATGAGAGCAGAACGAAAAAAGAGGAAGCACGCTTTCGTCTATGCATGCAAACTGTTCCTCGACACAGTTTTGGCTGCTTTCCAAAGCGTTGCACATTTCTCCGATACAATATCAACTTGCGAGTAATATTTTCGTCTTTCCTCTTCTTCGATGATAAATAACGCGCGTCTCAAAGCATACAAAAAGCGAACGAATGACTGTTCGGCTTAAGGGAAACCGGAAGGACACAGACTGACGTATACATATCCCCAGTGGATTCGATGTATCTTTCAAAGGATTCTATATATTCGCGAGCGGGAAGAAAACGGAAGAATCCTCTTTCTCCGCCGAGGAGGATTTGGAAGTCAGACTCGATTTCCACCGTGGAAATGGGTTTTTCTGCTGTCGATCCACAAGGAATTCTTGCGAAGAGAGAATCTCGTCAAAGTAAGACCTGCATTGATATTATTATCCTTCGCCGGAGGCGAAAATATCTTTCCACTCTATTTCTAGGCGATTCGTTGCAATAAAGAGTCGCGAAATTCTACAAACTTGTTAGAAAATTAGGACTTCATAATATTTTGCAGTAATTAAGATCAAGATTAATAAATAAAATTGAATAAAGGTTTGATTCTATGTAAGATAAATATTTTATTTCATTTCTTAGATTATAAAGTAGAAATTTAATCATTAATTATAATTTATATGATTGCTTCGACAATTAAAATCTGAAAAAATCTTAAAAAAAAAAAGATTATTTATATAACAAAAAATATATTTTAGCAACTTTTATAATAGAAAGAGAAGAATCTTGGGAAAAAATAGAATGATTTGTATATGTATTATAGAATTAATTTCAGAAAATTAATTTAATCGAACGTGGCAATAATATATCAAGCTTTTTAATCGTATATCTTTATTGAATGATAAAAACAAAAAGAATTAAAATTTCATGAATTAGAATTGAAAATACAGTCATTTATTTGATATCATCAAATGTGAAACATGTAATAATTATTGGTGATGTAAAAAGAATTATTATATTCTATTTCAATAAAACAGACAAATTAGAAATCTCAGTTTATGTAAATTTTCATCAAACTATATTCGATTTTAGTGAATTTAATAAATTTAACAAATAAATTATAAATTCAAAAAAAGTTCGCAAATATATTTTGTCCTTTCCATGCAATCTCTCTTGCAAAATATCTATATATATATATAAATCTAATATAATTTAAAATAATAATAATATAATCTAAATATTTTTGGAACAAAGTAATTATGAAATTAGTAATTTAATTCGAGTTTAGTTCAAGACTTAATTTGAAAAGGACCTTTGTTCTCTCTTCAAGGAAAGGATTTTCGAAGGGACAATCTTCCCACAAAAAAAAAGGGAAATGAGACTCGTCCGCGGCCTTATTCGTGGGAGAATAAGCGGATCACGGCTAAGTGGCTTACATAAGAATCAACCGAAGGGTTTCCTCTCGCTCTTAGCCTCTTCGCTATCATATTTCATAGTAATCACTGATTAAAATCGATTTCCTCGCGGTACGTGAGATCGTTTTCCTTTCCTTCCTGCATTGATCTCGAATGATCTCGTGCAATAATCCACGCGGTACACGATTTATCTTCGATATTAAAGTCCGCATCATAACTGAACGCTACATGTTTCAATCAATATCTATCTTCTTTATTATATATCAGTCTTATCGGTTTTTTTTCAGTTCAATGTTTATTCAATGTTTTAACGAATGAAATTCGATCAAAAGAGATGATAGGATACGTACGAAAATTATTGCAAATAATTGTAAAAATATGGATATGAACAAATTGGATCTTCTTTTTACAGCAAAAAATTATACAAGTATAAATATATATAATTTCGTTTATGTCAAAAGGAATATTTTGCTTTTCACTTAAATTTGATGTAGGTATATACAAAGTTATATATGCGTGTCTAAAAGTTATATATATCTTGTCCTATAATAATCGCCTAAAAAATATATTGCAACAACTTCTGAATAAAGCAACATTTTTCTTTTTTAAAAAATGTTAAATAATGCTTCTTTCAGTTCAACGTTTATTCAATGTTTTAACAAAATTGAAATTCGATTAAGAGAGGTGATATGAACGAATTGGGTTTATTTTTTTAGTTATGGCAGCAAAAAAATTATAGAAATATAAATATATAATTCCGTGAAGAAAAATGCTTTCTTCCTACAGTTATTTATTTATTTATTTTTTTTTTTTTTACCTCCTAACGCCGATTTCCGCATAACGACCCCTGCTGATCGCTCGCGTCGCCACCACATTCCTGTTGTTGCCGTTGCCGGGATTTGTGTACAACGTCAATATGTCGTTGCTGTTAATGTTGCCGATGATCGGCGGCAACATTATGGCGAGAATCCACGATCGTGTTTCTCACAATGTTCAAACGACGACGATTGGCATTTCACTGATGCATCGATGCGCGTCGGGATTTTTATAGTCCTTTGGGGGAAAAAAATTTACTTAGTCACTCGAACGCGATCTATGAGATTGATTGGTCTAGATCTATGGGAGATACGAACGATCGAAGCGTGAAATATATCGGTTGCAAAATCATTATATAAATATCGAAAATGTATATGTCCTATCTTTTTTAAACAGGAATTTTATCTACAAGAATTAAATCATTTTAGAAACTTAAATTAAATATATCTCTCAAGAAATTATTAATAATTAATATATATTAATTTTTATTTAATTTTAATTTCATTTAATTTAAATTTAATTTTTATATATATATATAAAATATATATTTATTGATATATATTAATATATATTAATAAATATATATATGCATATATAATATAGTAATATATAAATTTTATTTTATATTATTTTATATTATTATATATAAATTATTAAATTTTAGAATTATATAATATATTTATGGAATTTATTTATGAGAATTTTAAATATTTTGTAATTAGATAATTTGTTGACATTTTCTTTTATTTATGTTACCATCAAATTTTGTTTTCCTAATAAAATCCTTTCAAAGACAGAATTACTTTTGTATTTTCATATATATATATTTGTATTCTTGAACGCGTTTAATAATAGCAAAGAATATCGCAGTTCAACAATTTTTCAACATTTTCGTGAAACGATAATGGCGGCTAAAAATCAAGCTATATGGCCAGGGGGAAAAAAGTGTACGAAGTTAAATGCCGAGAAGAGAGCTGGAAATATCGTGTTTGCGCCGGCCGTCCGGCGACTTCCGTCCTGTTCTCTTTCATTTCTCGACCGGCCAATATCCCCCGAACGTGCTTGAGATCTTCCTTTTTTCGTCCACCGACGATATCGATAATAACACACTCGCGTCTCCTTCCGCGAGCCGTTTCCTCTTTTTATGTCCGTGAGAGCCGGTCCTATTTTTCGGTTAACATAATGCCATTCGTGATTGTGACTTTTTACTTCCACAGAATAACGAAAAATAGCGTATAAAAAGAATACGATCGCATTTCGCCCCTGGCCTTAAAAAATATATTCGTTTCCTGTTTATGTAACTTTTCGATTTTTCAAGTCGTTTAAATTTTTTAAATTAAAAATATTTAAAAAACCATGTGTGAAAATAAACTCTGCAGCTAAACACTTTTTTCGGAAAAAATTCTACTGAATTCATAAAAAATAAATTGTAATTATTTTTTGTAATATAAAAACACACAATTCATCATTAATCTAAATTAATTTTTTTTTTCACAAAGCATAATGTATGCACCAAACATAATTAAGGAACATAATATCTCATCCTTTGCACGTTTTCATATATGTAATTCTTTAAAAAATATATTTCTATATGTATAATAGAAGAGCTTTTTTCACTCTATAATATATTTTAAGTTTATATTTTTGAAATTGTTTAAATTTTTTACAATTTTAAAAATATGAATTTTAAGACGATTTGGAAATAAATAATTCCTATAAAAATTTTTCGAAAAAGCTCTATTAAATACATCAAATAAATTATAATTAAGAAAAAATACTCTCTGCAATAGCTTCTGCAAGTAATTAATTAAATAAGTAATTAATTAAATATCATAATTAGATATGGCAAGATTTGATCCGCCTCGTTTAATTCAGTTTCGACGGAAATTGAATTAAGTGGAAGGTGTTATTGCGCTCAAATATTATCGCAGATTCCGGAAAGAATTAATCGCGCTCGCCGTTTCAACATTTTTATCGTCTCTTGATATTTGGTCCGTGAGTATTTATATATAATCCAATAATCATAATTTATATAATAATATTTATATATCTTTTTTATATACAATGTCCTTTTATAATTTCTCTTCAATTTTCGTTTCACAAAAATAACAGTATTATATCAAATAAGGTATTTAATAATTTTAGAATTAAAAAAATAAAATATTTAATATTGAAATATTAACTTAATATATTAATATTTTTTTGACGTGACTGTTTTTCGCGGACAGTCGTCAAAACGTGACACGCGTGCCATCGTAACTCATCTAGCAGTAATTCCACTTTCATCGGCGGAAAAAATGAATTCTAATAGTGATTGATGGTTTCGCCCGCTGCTCAATCGAGAGTTACGACTCATTTTGACGAGTCCGACACGATGCGTCGACGTCAGCAGTCTCGGTAAGACGTAATGACGATCGATGAGCGAATTAATTTAGAATCTCACTCGGTGGAAAATTTAGTCGATCTAGAGAGATAATATTTTATCTACTTATATATTTTAAGTATGTTATTTACTTATATATATTTATTTTATCTATAAAAATATTTTATCCATTTATCTATAAAATATTATCCTTATTATATAATAAGTTACAAGCGTTTAGAAAAATGTGTGAAATTTTTTAAATAAAAAAATAACCTTTGTGTTCTAAAAGTATATGTTACAAGTATGTAAAAAGCTATGAAAATTAAATATTATGCAACAAGCCCTCCTTATTAATTTAAAATGGAATGACCCTACAAAAATATAATTTTAACTTTGAAATATAATTCATAATTTGTTACCACTCCTACACACAATATTAGGGGGAAAAATGTATAATTAAAATTGAGATAAATGTCCGCGAGAATAATAATGTCACAAATTATTTCACATTCGTCTCGCAACATTGCTTAATATTATTTTTAACAGGTCGGAATAAAATGCAGTATATTATTTGTTATTCACGTTTGATTGATTACATAAATGGGAGTACAACAATAAATCATGTATCCTCCCTTTTTCCCTTTTTAAATTGCTTGATAACTTGTCCTTAAATAAGTGCGACATCATTTTTCTTGCTCGCTTGATCGTTCTTGAACGCTAACACCGGCACGAGACGTGAAAAGATCACACTCGAAGGAGGAAGGACATAAAATATTACGTCACTGCACCGTGAAATGAAAAAAATAAGACTCGACGTCCCTCTCGGCATTTCAAATATTTAATTATGCATCGTGCACTGTTATTAATCTCTGAACTCACACAACAATGATACAATCCGAGAGTGACTTATTGTGTTCCGTCAAAGTATGACATTTCAAAAATTTATACTTGCATTTTTTGCGACAAAAATAATCGCGAAAAATTTGTTTTTAACAAAATAATCATTTATATATAAATATAATGAAATAATCGAACAAATAAATTAGCGCGATAAATCTTTAATTTTTTATATCGTCTTAAACTTTTTCTCGCTTATTGTGGGAAATCTAAATAATTTTGTTATTCGATAATTTTTTAACAATATGAAATCAATCGTTTCATAATTTAAAAAATGATGAATTTTATTTAAATAACTTATTTTGACGGAAAGTTAAATATCAAATAAAATTTTTATCGAAATAAAATCCAAATTATGTAAACAAAGATTTTGCATTGTTCTTATATTACGAAATTTTGCACACAATTGCGATATTACTCGCAATGATCGATTATTCATCATATTTATCAGTTTATTGCATTCTGATCGCGTTGGTCAGTTGCCGTTTATGGTAAATCCTGATAAAGCTCTTTGACTTGAGATAAGAGTGCATCTTCCAAGAATTAGCTCAGAGTATGATTGATTCATAACTTGCTGATAATTATAATTTAAAGATATGTTGGTATGTTACTTTTAACAAACAAGAGAAGCTAATTTTCACACAAACCGTTTTTTCATATTTTAATATTTTATACCTATTATTATATTTTTTTAAAATACTCTTACAAATGTTACATTTTATATATATTTCCGTATTATTTAAAAATATAAATTAAGATTAATAGACAGAAAATATATGTATAAGCTTTTCGATGAAATAAAAATTCAGAAAACAATCCTATACAAATAATAATAAAATAAAAATAAAAATAATATTTACTCGCTGGATCGAGTCAAAACAACGATACTATCGTGATCATAAAACGTATGTCAATTTTCTCCGCTGTTTTTATCATGCTTTCATTATAATGTATGCAGTTTATATCAGTAATAAGAGCATCAAACTTTGCACGATAATTTTTTGCATAGTTCAGTAACCAAATAAAAACGTGATATTACTTTTATAAAAATAACAATTGACAAAATAGTCATTTATATATATTTATATATAAATATAATGAAATAATCGAACAAATAAATTAGCGCGATAAATCTTGAATTTTTTATATTCTTTTCAATTTTTCAATCTTTTAAATTTTGTTCAAATTTTTTTACAATAATTCTCTCGGATAAAAAAATTGTCCTTTTCTTTAGAAAGAAATAACTTTCTAAATAAACAAACTTTTCTCACTCAATAAAGCTTCCATTAATAAAGCATCAAATTTATAATAAACGATCAAGTAACTTTCCAATATCAATCATATACTCTAAGTTTATACAAACAGCTATCTCATTCGAATAAATGAACGAATTCCACATCAGAAAGTTTTTCAGAACAAAAAAATATCATGGCGGCATTATTCAATATCAGCATTCCACAGATATCTTGATGAAGAAACTTGCATTATAAATTCATGTCGCGACCGGAAAACCGGAAATAGAAAGCGCCTTTTCTTGTAAACAACTATTTTTAATAAATTTTTTACAATATCAATATATTTACAATTATTATTTTCAAAATAAGTAATATAAGTTTCTCTAACAGTAGCAATAATTATACTAAATATAAATTAAAGAACAAATAAATAACAAAATTAAAAAATGTATAACATTAATGAAAAGAGAATATATGGATGAAATATGAATTATTTATGATTAACTACAAATTCATTTAGACTGTTCCAGTCTATAAAAAAAAGAAACTATAAAAAAAGAATTTTCTATAAAAAAAAAAAAATAAATCAGCCATACTTTTGAATAATAAGAAGAAATAAGATTTTTCGTCACGATGCGACCTTCGTAGTGTATTTCCGGTATCATAAAATCGCGTTCCTATTTTTACACTGTTTATTCTGTCCTTGGACGGAAAATAGACCGGCAATAAAGGCGAATGCACAATCAGGAAGCCAACGTAGCGAAACTGAAAGATGAAATCGCGGTGAAGAACGATCTCCACATAATGTTCGCGAAAACGACAGTAGCAATTTCCTCCCCGTCGCGTCGCCGCAAAAATCAATCCGGCAATCAATAATATCGCATTTTTTTCAAAGTGCCCGGATGCCGTCGACCGCAAAATACTTCGTGACACAGCATACTTTGTTTCTTTTTACATAAAACTCGATAACTGTTCAGATATATAATAAGGTAGACGGTATAACTAGAAGTGTAACAAATTCCTCATATATAATTCCAAGTATTTATTGTGATAGCACTTCCTGAATTAATCTGATTATTTGAGATCTTAGAATGTTAAATATTTGTTTTAGGAATTTTTATATCGAATCGGTGGAGCCAATTTTTTTATTTCAAATATTTATAGTGTATTACAAGGTTAAAATTGCAAATCTGTATGATAAGCAAAAAAGGTGTATATTTTATATATATTAGATTTTATTTTCGTGAATGTTTCTTTTAATATTCTATTTTTCTCGTATTTTTAATATATGAATATTAACTGTATTAAATGAAATAATCGAACAAAGAAATTAACGCGATAAAATTTAGTTTTTATTCGTCATATGCTTTGATATGTAGGCTAAAACTTTAATAAGAGCAAGAAATACAAAAATAAAATCTTATCTATAAAAATTTTAAAAATTAAATTTAATCAAATAAGATCGTCTCACAAATTCTTTTTTCATTTTTATATTTATTATCTCTTAATATCTGAAAATCAATTTATTTTCTTTTGTAATATAATCTCATGATGAATTAAAAACGGAAATAGAGCTTATGATGAGATAAAAAAAACTTAAGTAAACCCATCAAGATTGGACTTTATAATTTTCTGCTCCAATCATGATCGTCTCTAAACATGATATCGTATCACGATATCATATCGTATATACGAATAGATACGAACGGTCTAAATCAATTTTTCTTCGCAATAACCACTTTGTGTTCCATTTTCTCTCCCTCTTGTCGCCAATATATATTCTGTTTCTATTTTCACGAGCATTTTTAAACATTGTCATAGCCTCGATAAAGTCCCAATATTATCATATTTAAATTCTGTAGAAGTCTTTCCAGTGACTCATATAGCAACCTTCATTAAATAACCAAATTCGCGACCATCACATGGCATAATATCACGCATTATATATGCGGCAAATAAAGAGATAAAAAATCTCGATTAACATAAAATGAAATACTTTGCAACCGATACATGTACATATATATATATCGATACATTTTCATGTATATAAATCGATATATTTTAATATACGTGTAAAATAATTCACTAAAATCCACAATATATATCTCGTTATACTGTCAAGAGATATCGGAGCAGAATAACCGTCGTCGCATCTCCTTCAGATCAAGGCCAAGAACCGATATTGAAACCTACTCGTGGTATTGTTGTGACGTCACCAACCAATTCGACCGAGTGCACCGAATCGAGAGCGTATATTCTTTTTCACGCACTATCGAACGCAAAGACGACGACGACGACGACGACGGGACGCGCCGTGACGCCCGTCGGCGATGCACTGCCGGCAGCGTCGTGACGACACAAACCGGCACGGGAACGACGCCAGTCGACTGCCGGCCGTGCGACGAGACGAAAGGGTCCTTCGCGTCGCGAAAGAACGGCGGTGGTGGAGAGGGACGGGGGTGCGCAGGCGCGTGCAGCCGCCGCCGCTTCATTCTAGAAATGCTCGATCCGCCACACTGACCGTCACCATAGGGACCGTGGCGACTATTCGAACCGGTCTGGCATTATAAAGATGGACCGACGTTGTCGCGAGCATCTGTTACGTCTGCACGCTCCTGTCATCCCTTCATCGTTGTTGTCTTAGGAGAGAAGCATTAACGAATGTCACCGGCAGGTGGAATTCATTATTTCAGTTTGACAATTCAGATGAACAAATGAATAGATGAACAAATGAATGGATGAACAAATGAATGGATGAACAAATGAATGGATGAACAAATGAATGGATGAACAAATGAATGGATGAACAAATGAAGGACTGAACAAATCAATGGGTGAACAAATGATTAGATGACAAATGAATGAATAAACGATTGGTGAACAAATGAACGAATGGATGAAAATATGAATGAATGAATGAACAAATTAATAGCTGAACAAATAAAGGACTAAAAAAATGAATCGATGAACAAATGAAGGATTGAGCAAATGATTAGATGAACAAATGAATGGATAAACAATTGGATGAACAAATGAATGGATGAACGATTGGATAAACAAATAAATGGATGAACGAATAGATGAAAACATCAATGAATGAACAAGTGAATAGATGAACAAATTAATAGCTGAACTAAATAAAGGACTAAAAAAATGAATCGATGAACAAATAAAGGATTGAGCAAATGATTAGATAAATAAATAAATGGATAAACAATTGGATGAACAAATGATTAGATGAACAAATGAATGGATGAACGATTGGATAAACAAATAAATGGATGAACGAATAGATGAAAAAATAAAAGAATGAACGAGTGAATGGATGAACAAATAAATGAATGAACAAATTAATGGCTAAACAAATGAATGGGTGAACAAATGAAGGGTTAAACAAATGAAGGGTTGAACAAATAAATGAGTGAACAAATAAAGAGCTGAACAAATGAATGGACAAACAAATGAATGGGTGAACAAATAAAGAGCTGAACAAATGAATGGACAAACAAATGAATAGATGAACAAATAAATGGTTGAATAAATAAATGGATAAATAAATGAATAAGTTAAATTTAAATAAATGTATCCATTTAATATCTTATGTCGGAAGTATTAAAAATCGCATCGAATTGTATAGATATTAACCTGAAAGTTACGCTGTGAAATACAATGCATTATTTATCTGTTATAGCAATGTCGACATGCACTGATTATCACTCATGCCGATAAGCGGATACATTCTTTCTCTAATGGAAATGTGTTAGCACATCTTGCAGAATATCCTGAAATCATCAGGTAAAACTTCGAGAAAAATTTAAATTATTATTTATAAAATTGAAAAGTTATAATAAATAAGCTTGAAATGTATTTTCCGTTTATTGAGAAGAATTCCACAGGAAAGACGAATTTTCTAGTATATAAAACAAATAACGTACAATTTTATCATACTTATTATTTCCAGAATTTAAATTTAATAACTTTTAAAATATAAAAGCTATTAAAATTTAAAAATCAAATTATAATTGTTGTGTATCTCTTTTAAAAGAGATTGTATTAGAAGATAAAAAATATTAGATTAGTTCATTAAATATCTAGGTGTAAAATAAAATTTACAAGATCTATATCGCTATATATTTTGCAAATGGGATGGCAATAAAAGCTTTTTCTTCCGGCGACGCGCGGTGAGCAAGAGTTTCTTTCGTGTTCGGACAGTGGAAATCGTAAATGCTTTTCGCGCTCGGTCGGTCTGTTCAACCTTGTGGAAACCACCTGATTCAACGCAATTTTGATGCTGTCCAGCGTAAAACTCCTGCTGCAACTCTGAAGTCAATGTACTCTTCTGTACATCATGAAAAATACCAAGAACTTTACAAATTCTTTGATAAATAATTTAAAAGATTTATCTTTTTTTTCAATTTACTTTTTTTCAATTTATAATTCAATATTATTATTCAATCCCCGGGAAAATATTTTTTTATAAATAATTATATAATTATATATATAATTATATTTTATATATAAATTATAAGAGTTCATATATATAATCATGTCAAATTATATATGAAACATATATGTTTATATATATATATATATGAAGAAATATTTATTAGATATATATAAATTTATATAATTATATATTGTTATGTATAAAAATTTCTCCCGGGATCTATAAGAATGTGTCTTTAAACTTCAATGACAAGAATTCTAATTAGATCCATTTTTGCGTATCTTTCAAAAAATGAAAACATCCAAGCAGAAAAGAATGCTTTTCTCGTTCTTTGATTTGATGATCTTTTCGATTGCGAGGCTCATATAGGCTTTTTGCAATTTGGCAGGAGACTCTTTAGGAATGATCGTTTATCTTCCGGTCTCCGGCGTGATAACTTTTTCTCACGGAAGGATTCGTGGGGAGAGCGAGTTCGATGCTTGCTCGCGCCAGTAAAATCCATGCCCTCGCCACAAATCTCTTCCGCCCCGGTGGTGCTTCTTGCTTCCTTGCGATGTCGATCCCCTTTACAACCTTCCTTCTAATCCAGCCACCCACGCGCGAGCTCACTCCTCGCGAGACTTAAGAATATCTATGTACTCTCTCGGCCTAAAGAAGTGCCGCTGGCCGTATGGATCAATGCTGAGATGAATGGAACTCGAGTATATGCGAGAAACTTTGGGTGAGATCATAGTTGATGAGAGAAAGAAAAAAAAATAAGAGATACGCGCGTATATATACGTAGAATATATTATGTACATACATACATATATATATATATATATATATATATATATATATATATATATATATGTATAATATAACAATTGATATAATGAAAAAATAATAATAATAATTTAATAATATATAATAATAAATAAAATGAAAAATATAAATTAAAAAGGATATAAATACCCCATACAGCAAAGAATATTTTAAAAATGTTTCTGCTTTTTCATGTTTAAAACATATTTTCAGAAATATTTTTGAATACAGATTTAAACTAATATTTCAATAATATGTATCAAATATTTAAGAAAATATTATCTGAGCGATAAAGAAGAACATTTTTAAAAATATTCTAAAAAATGTTATCACAAAAAATCTTTAAATTTTTATGCAGTATTTTATAGAAATATTTAGAAATATTTTTTGAAAACATTCATAATAGTTTGTGCTGCATGGAACAGTAATCTAGTATGATAATTGTTACAATAAAATATTCGATTATCAAATAAATAATTTAAAAATCTTTATGAAATCAGATAATTATATAAAGAAATATATAAAAAACTTATCAATATATATTATTTTCTTATTGCGTATATTAAAATGTAAAATATTGTATTAGAAGTAAGAGAGAAATAAAATTGCAAATGTTTTAATTAAAGAATTAATGATCTGAAGACATTTATATTTATGTTATTACTAAAATTTTTGCAAGTGAGCGTTATAAATAGTTTTTTAAACACCGTTATGTGTGTATGTGTATATTTTCTATGTTTGTATTTACATAGATTGAAAATAAGTCCTTTCCATTTTTCAGCATTTCTTCGAGTTCAATGTGAACGTTCTTAAAAGCATGAGGACTCAGGTGCAGAAAAAATTCGCGTATAAACTTTCTCGTCTTCAAAGTTTCTCAGGAATATATATATGTATAGCCGGACTAAAAATATACCATTCTCCTGGACAGTGAGTGGCGAAGGGGAAGTTGCAAACTTCATAAGAGTATAAATTCAAAGGATTACGGGCAACTTGCTGTTAGGGTCCAGAGTTGTTCAAAGTGTACCTCTCGTCATAGACTGTCAAAACTTTAACTTTTATGTTTTACGTTTTTAAAAGCTATGAAAAATTTACTACTATAAAGAAATACAAAATACCGCAAAATATTAAATAAGTATAGCTTTTTAAAATAAATATCTTTTTTAATAATAATGTGAAAAAGGGATATTGCGTATAAAAAAATTTTTGGAAGTTATTATTTATTAGTTATAAAATAAAAGTTATATTATTTTGAATTATTTTTCAATTTAATCTGTTTAAATTCCAATTTCACCCTCTCTCTCTCTCTCTCTCTCTCTCTCTCTTTTATATCCATAAAGATTTCAATTTTAATTTTTCATTGTAAATTGTGAGTCTAAATTTGAAATTTCAATTGTTACTTAAAATATTTCAGTTTTAAATTTTAATTTTTACAACTATAATATGTGTCCTAATATGTAAGTTACATGCATAATTACATTGGAAAATTTTTAATTACGTTCTATGTGCTTCATACCATATACTACATAAAAATACGGAATAAAAAGTGAGAAAGCAGAAAGGGATTGCCGGATGTAAAAAAATTTCGGCCGAAGAGACGATCGCGGCCCAAAGGGTCGTAAAGAGATTACGAAAAACCGTCCGCCCTGTCATTTTCAAACGAACGGGTTTTTCTGCAGGCAAACTTTGCGTAGAGCCTTTCTTCCTCCCTTTTTCTGTTGCTCGGTAGCGCATGATAGTGCCGCGAGAAGCGAGCGGAAGAGTTGCAGAGGGAAAATTATGGGGAGACGAGTGTGTTGTTAAGTAATCACCCCTACATGTACGTATACCATACGTGCGATGAAAATATCTACTGATGCGAGAGATATTCTTTCTCCTCTTTTATGAAAGAAAGTATGTTTAAAATTACGAGATGACATGTGCACGTTTGCAGAATAAATATACATTTTTTTGCTTTTTGTCACGCAATATTGTTTGTTTATATTCAAAGAAAAGAAGAGAGTTCTCGATTTTAATTATATTGCATATATAGCTAAATATTTTATATTACATTGTAACTAAAATCATGGTATTTTTAAGGGAACTAGAATAACAAAAGCGTGCGCCATCTTGATTTTATATTAACTTTTAATATTTTAGCACTTGCCAAAAATATATTTTTCTTAATATTAGTATTATTTTTCCTAATATTAGTTTTTAATATTAATTAATTGAAAAAAAGAGAAGTCACTGCAATAATTCCCTCCCAGAAAATAAAAAAAAATTTTATTATGCACATAATTTTTTATTTCTATTATGCACATAATTTTTATTTTTTATTTTTTATTATATACATAATTTTTATTTTTGTATTTCTATTATGCACATTTTAATTCGCCGTATTTCTATTATGTAAATAATTGAAATTGTACATAATAGAAGTTCGGCCAATTAATATTATGTACATAATAGAAATTTGGTGAACTAAATTATTTACATAAAAGAAATACGGTAAATTAAAATTATGTGCATAATATAGAAATTCAGTACATTAAAATTATGCACATAATAGTATTTCGGTGAATTAAAATTAGGTATATACATAATAAAAATTCGATGACATAAATATAAAATTATGTGCATAATATATAGGAACTCAGCGAATTAAAATAATATTAAGTTTATCCGCAAACTGTCAAACTGTCAAACGACTTGATTGTGATTCAAGCCGCGAAACAAACTTCGAAACAACCAACACATCGCGGAAAAAAGGCCTTAATACTTCAATTAAAATTAAATTCACACAATTAACATGCATTTTTTAAAGAAAAGAAACGAACAAGAAATGTAGATTAAGTTCTTATCGAGGAAATCATTGAAAAAGATAATTTTGCAATTTGCTTTGTGATTGCAGTTATGGAAATATAATATTATCTCATCACAGCGAGACAGTGAATTATTCGACTACAATGCATATTTAAAATGCATAAGCATACATTTATAATGAGAACTTTGTCATAAACATTTCAAATATTAAATACTATATTTAAAATATTTTAACATTATAAATAAAGTTAAAACCTATATTTTTCCAGTTTTCAGCGAGATAATTGCACGTAAATGTAGTCGTGGCGAATTGCATATATGTACAATAATTAACTATGTTTTCTCCACGTTTCTAATGTTTCAAACGAATACCACGCAACAAACTTTCGCTCGCAAAAAAGGCGCATGACGACGCAAGATTCGCGTATATGCGCAAATAAATAATTTGCATGACATACCAAGTTTGTCCTTCAGCTATGATTGATGATCAGAAAGTGATCAGAGAAAAAAAGAACAAATTTTTATTTTTTTATTTCACAAATGTATTACTTGAAATAAATTATGATTTATTATATTTAATTAACTCCCTTTCTATCTAATATTTATTTAATGATAATAACAACTTTATTAAAATTAAAATATATATAAATTGTTGCTGAAAAGAATGCTCTGATTATTAATATTTTGAAAAACGAATTTTAATAAAATGTTAACAAAAAGAAAAAAATTGCTAAAAAATTTTTAAATCAACAAGATCGATTTTAATATTTAATAATTTATATTATATATATATAAAATTATTATCCTTTTTCAATTATTGCTTCCTCATAGAGGAATTTTAATGAGTAAAATTAAATTTTGATCAATCAATGTGCAAGTTAAGCTTCCTTTATGAGGAAGCCATAATTGAATTAATAGCAAGAAAGCAATGTGCAAATTTCAATTTGCACAATTTTTTTATTTTAATTTTTTTTTAAATATTTAAAAAATCATCTTAATTACGATAATAATATGTTAATTAAACAGTGTGCAAATTTTCATTTTTTAAATAAAATCTCTAAATAAGTTAGAAGAATGTGCAATCATAAAATATAATTTTTTTAAATGTTCGGTATTATTTATAAAAAATTTAATTTCTTATGAAAAAATTTTTTAAAAAATTACTTAAATAAAATCATTAAAAGGGAGGATTTTTTTTGCTATTTCTTCTTATAACTGCGGAAAATAATATCTCTAAATAAGTTAGAAGAATGTGTAATTACATCGGTATTATTTTTAAATTTAATTTATGATGAAAAAAAATTGTTTTAAATTACTTAAATAAAATCATTAAAAGGGAGGATTCTTTTGCTATTTCTTCTTATACAGCTGCGGAAAATAATATCTGAGAAAATATGCAAAACCTCTTTTCCCGAGAGCGGCCCTCTTCCTGATCCTCCTCGACGAATCGGGAGACATGTCATTTGGCGTTTTTCAATGCGGCGCGCGAGATTTTCCGATTCAAAAAGCAATCAGCCCCAAGACCAAAGGCAAGAGAATGTCGAGCGAGGAACGTACGTGACGCGATTTCCCAGCCCGGATGATTTTTCCTTCGCTCTTTCCCTCCGGGGACGACCGTCGCTCTTTGACAGAGACGAAGCTCGAGATATGACGGATCGCATCCACGGCAGGCAAAAAAAAGAAGGAACGAAGGGAAACGTTAAAAGCGCGTGGCGGACGACAAATCGTCGTGCAGATACGATATGATATACGCTGTTGTGTTACCTAAGCGCTGGCGAAGTGTGTCTCTTCTTTTCTCTCTTCTCTATGCTGCTCCAGATCGACCTGTGTATATACTGGGTGATTCTAAATAAGTGTGAACAATTTTAGGAGGGTTCTTTGTCGAAAATTAAGGGGACTTTCATATAAACGTATATATTGAACAAAAATTTAGTTAACTCTTATAAGTATTTATTTCAGTACTGCCAAATAAATCATTTATTTAAAACTAATAATATCTATTTGATATGAAAAATATTTATTTGTTTCAAATAAATGATTCATTTGATAGTTTTGAAGTATAAATATGTATTAATTTAGTCATTTTGTATATGTAAAATTTATACTCTTCCGAAAAGGGAGTAAATTATTAGGTTTTTACTTTTTCTCGCAAATTTTGAACGTGTTTAAAAAATAAAATTTGGACATTTCCTATTAGTAAAAAGGATGTTTATTAATATTTTTAAAAATCTGTATCGTTATTGAGGGGATGAAACTAGCAACCTCTATTCCATTTTTTTATTACAACTTTTTAGCGGACCGGAATGTGATCATCTAAAAATATACATTAGAAAGTTTGATTCCTTTAGAAACTTTTTTATCTGTTTTATTATTTTCGTAAAATCAATAATATTCAAGTAAAAAATACAATTATATAGTACAGTGTTAAATGACGTTTCGAGTTACGAGAAGTTGAATCGTAGAATCAAAGGAAACCAAGTAGAACAAAATTTCCACCAATTTAATGTCTAAAATTAAAGAAAAAAAAATAGAAATTTAATTTTCACCTTTTTGGAGAACTAACTTTTCCGGGAGGAATATAGCAGTAATGTTTATATGAAAAATCACCCCTCGCTTAATTTTAGACAAAAAAATTGTCTTAAAATTTGTTTGCACTTATTCGGAATCACCCTGTATACGTACGTATACTTCACCTCGTTTAATAAGACGGCGAACGAACGAGCCGATATTTATCACGGAGGGCGATCGTTCGGTTCGTCTCGATTCGATGCAAAGCGAACTCTGGGACTTCAATAAATTAGTATCTATGTTTATTTGTATTTTCGCGCGCTGTATTGTCTCTCGAACGTGACGTCGTTGCTTTTTCGCGAAATAATTCTCACAAGTCTGGAGAAATAAAAGAATGAAAAATCGGTGAAGAATTGGCTTCTGAAAGAATTCTTCACACATCAAAAGCGAGAGAAAGAAACAAAAATAATTGTTTATTTATCGTCTTTTTTTCGGTGGCTTCTTCTCAATGTACAGTTATTTTCTTAATAAAATGTAGAGAAGTTAATAATAATTTTACATTATCAAAGTTAAATTTTTTGACAAAAAAATTAAGTATTATTTTTAATAGAAAATATTTCTTATCGATCATTTTTATTATAATATTAATATTAAATAATTTACAATAAAAAAATTTTCATACAATTTTCCTAGTATCTCAGAAGAATCTCGTGTTATAATTACACTTTCGATTTATTAAACAGTAAACGATGATTTTTATATCAGCACATACTTAATTCTACCTTGAAAATGCAGAAATAGCTTCTGATGCGATGTCATGTGCAACTATGCCGTATTGATTTACATTTTCCAGCGTCATCGTGCATCTCAATTATAATTTTATTATTATAATAATGCAAAATATTCCTCACATTATCGCGTGCGATAAACACATTTCGATAATCATCCGGAGATACAAAGACGTGATTTTCTTCTCTCGCAAGTGCTCTTTCGCCAGCACATTGCAACGCACAAGTGTCTCTCTATATGTGCACATATATGCGTCGGTGTGCGTGGAAAGCTTATAACCGAGGAGCGGGTTCCACGTTTCGGAATAATTTAATTAGAAGCGAGCGTACGCGTGAAGTGAAGTGTCAGCTCTTATCCCACGGGCTTAATAGCGAGCTCTCCTGCCACCGCTAGGCATCCCTAGGGACGTATCTATCCCGGAGAAAAGCCGCTCGCGCGGAGCGAAAACGCGGCTGGAAAACGCGGATCTCTCCGTCGAGATCCGCGTTTAACAAATTAATTCGGCGATATTAATTATGCGCGTTTTGTCGCGCGGCGAACCTTTTATTTTAAGCTCTTTCGGCTTTGTCTTATCATCTGGAAACTCCGTCGCTATGCGTTGTACATTTCGATTCCATGCACGCATAATTTTTCGGTAATTATTTAACAATTGCATATACCCATATACAGCATAAAATATTAGGAATGTTTTCGAAAAATATTTCTAAATATTTCTATAAAATATTGCATAAAAATATTTTAAAATGGTTTTAAGAATATTTTAAAATAATTTAAACATTTTTTTTGATAATATTTTGAAAAACTTTTAAGAATATTTTTAAAAATGTTCTTTATCGTTCAGATAATATTTTCTTAAATATTTGATACATATTTTTGAAATATTAATTTAAATCTATATTCAAAAATATTTTTTAAACATAAAAAGGCGGACATAGAAACATTTTAAAAATATTTTCGAGAATTATTTTATCTTTTAAGAAATATTTTTAAAAGATTTTAAAAATATTTCTTTTCTTCAAAATTTAATTTTTAAAAGATAATTTAATTTTTCTTTAAAATAATTTTTAATTTATTGTAATTTTTCTTTAATTTTTCTTTAAAAGATTTTAAAAATATTTTGTGCTGGATGGGATTTTCTCTACATGTATAGATATTACTAAAAATATTTCACCCTTAAAAAATGTTGGTTGCGGAAGTAAATTACATTTATACAGAATTTCTAGTCATAAATGTGTTTATTTATTTTCTAATAGAATGATGGTGTTTAAATGTTGAAATGCATTTCGCACAAGTCATCGGACTCGTGAGACCGCGTCGGACACAAGGGCGTTCTAAAAAGTGAAACTTTTAATTAAAAAGTAACCATCGATGTGTGCTAAGGGCAGCCTCGAGCAATTTAAGCCGTAATATAAAAGTTCCCCGGAATCGGTGAGAGCCCATAGAAACCTCGGCGACATTAAGGACCAATTTATACGGAGACTGTTAGCTTTAAATTTGTAAAACCAGATCTACCCCTCTTTGCCAAAACTTTTCGTTTGTAATTCGCAGGTAACTTTAGCGAGGTGAAAGCTGAGGAAATTGCCTTTATGCATAAATACTTTTTCGTAAAAGCTTTGAGTAAGTGTTCCCTAAAGAAAAAAAGATCTAGTATGTTTCTTATATATGCAATATTTTTCTCTGTGTATTTATTTTTTTATTTTGATCACAAATTTAATATTATATTAATTTATTTTATCTCAGTATAAAATTTAATTTACGATTCATGTAATTATTATGGCTTTATAATATGGCTGAATAATAAAATAATAAATTATAATAATAATAGAGAAAATAAAATGTTATAAAAAACAAGACGAGTTTTATTTTATTTATTAGAAAATAAAAATAGAGGGATATGAGAGGAGAAAATTTCTTTTTAATAATATCTTACTCTGATAAAAATTTCATAACAGTCGATAAAATAATATCACATCTACAATGTCGATATTATGACGTTAATAACGTTGACAATGAACAACTAATAATATCTCATCCTCAAAAAAAAAGACATTTATTATAATTTCTGCTAACTCGATCGTGACATCCTTTACGACTAATTACCTCCACTAAGAAGGTATTTTAATACTTGGATTGTCAGAAGGACAACGACCCAGCGATTATAATAAATCGATATTCTCTTGAATGACATGACTCTTAGCCGCATGGTTAAATCTGCGGAAGGGATTGAAGGGTCAAAGAAACTTTTACATAGTACATGATACATATAGTACATATACAATATATATTATATACGATATGTATAATAAAATTTAATTAAAATAAATTGTGCAAAATAGTAGATACTAAATACTAGATACTGTAATTAAACTAATACTAGATACTTAATTTTCTTTCACAAAAATTAAATGGAAATGAACTCTACCATAAAATGAGAATACAATTGCCCTACATAAAGAATCTGTAATATGTCGTATATTATTAAAATAAAAATTAATAAACTTATTAAAATAATTTTTATAATGCATATATATATATATATATATATATATATATATATATATATAATTAGAAATATACTTATTTAAAAAATTAAAATTATGATTATTATTTTATTCTCTAATCGTAATTAACATTTCATAATATCTATAATTCTAGACTTTTATTTATTTTTATTTATTTATTAAATAATTTCAATAATATTACAGAAATATTTTAATTATCTAAAGATAATTAATTTAAATTTAAGAATGAGTATTAAATTCAAGATGATATTAATTATACAAAAGAATATAGATTCATTTTTAAATTATATTGATGGAGAAATAAATTTCGAGTCGTTCAATAATAGACGATCGAGGCAATCGATTTACCATTTGTATGCGCATGTTACGTTTTTTCCTAAACGAGGGACAAGGGACGACGACGAGCTCTCTTAATTATCACTATGAGCTTGCAACAGGGACTGTCAAATTGAGGGTTCCTTAACGAGACGTCGTTATGGCGTCGGCGAATGTATTCCACTCGTGTTACTATGGCTAATATGAAGCTTCTAAAACATAACGCAAATAGGTATCTATTCGCGTGGAAATTTAATCACGTTCTGTTTTAGCCTTAGTATAATGATAATGAAAGGGGGAAAAGAGGAAAACATATATATATATATATATATATATATATATGCATATAAAATTCATGTTTTAATATTTTATTTCTTTATCTCTTATTCTCATTTTTATTTATTTTTTATTAATAATTTTATTAATAAATATAAAAAATGAGAACATATAATTAACAGATAAAGAAATAAAATATTAAAACATTTATTTATTAATTATAATGTTATATATTAATTAATAAATAAAAAAATAAATAAAAATGAGAATAAGAAATGAAGAAATAAAATATTAAAATAAATTTATGCATGAATTTTATATGCATATATATACGTTTTTCCCTTTTCCCTTCATATATTAATATTATTTATTTCATCATCATATATTAATATTATTTATATAATATTTCTTTTCTTATCATATATTAATATTATTTATATAATATTATTAATTATTAATATGAATATTCTTTATTAATTACAATAAAAATTTTAATTTTCCTCAGATTCTGCTCTTTGTATTTATAATTTCTGGAATTTAATATAACATTATATTATGAATATTATTCCTTGGAAATTTCGTGGCATTTATTTGGCATTCAATGAGCGCCGTCATCCGTCATTGCGCTCAGAGGGCCGATCTTGGACTGGCTCGTGGTGCTTAATTAAAGCGAAATATTGGCATCCGTTCCCGCTCTTGTAGAACCGCGCACGAAGTAGTCCGAGAACGGGGAGGAAAACCAATAAAGGGCGCGATTCATTTTTTTTTCTTTCTTCCTCCCAGGAAACGACGAACGACAACGAGATACCGAGCCTCGAAAGTCTTCGCGATCGATTTTATGGACCGGGGGCCGTGGAGGGAACAATTTATATCCTCGATAAATTCCTTTTCGCTTTCATTAGCGGTCTTGTCCGGCCTATACCATCCCCGCGAGAAAGTACCCCACGATGCTACATACGCGATCAGAGATTTACAGCCTCCTTTCGCCCTTTCAAAAACATTATTTTAAAACATTCGATCAAATGCGAGGCAAAATTGGGTTAAACATTTTTTTAAATAACATTTTATTATAAAAAGATACCTTGTCATAATGAGAAAGTAAAACAAATATATAATTTATATAATATAAATCTTTATATTATTAAATTAAAGGTATAACATAATAAAAATTTGGTGAATTAAAATTATCTCTCGACATAATAAAAATTCGATAAATTAAAATTATGTTGAGACATAATAAAAATTCGACGAATTAAAATTATGTTGAGACATAATAAAAATTCGACGAATTAAAATTATGTCTCGACATAATAAAAATTCCATAAATTAAAATTATGTCGAGACATAATAAAAATTCGATGAATTTAAAATTATGTCGCCGCACATATAATAAAAATTTGATGAATTAAAATTATGTCTCCACATAATAAAAATTCGACGAATTATTATTATGTCGCGACATAATAAAAATTCGATAAATTAAAATTATGTCTCGACATAAAAATTCGATGAATTATTATTATATCGTAATATATACTTTTATATGGTTTTTTACTTTAATTAGATATTTCGATTCTGAAAATAGAATAGAAATAAAAATTCTTCTTGTTAGAAATAAAAATATTTGCAAGTTTAAGATGTCATATACAATCCTTTATTTGCGTAACAAGAAAAGACAACAGTAATAATATCTCTATTCGTGGTCATGATGATTTGCGAAATTTCGCGATTTTCAAAAAAAAAAGTCACGATGTTTGCCATCCCATAAAAAAGTAAGATTTTCACTCAGAAAATGTATTAATATTTCAAAATGGGTGCGCCGACTTCCTTAACTCGCTCGCTTAAATATGCACTGAACGATTCCCGAATACTAAGTATTCTCTTCTCGAAAAGACGGAAAAACCCACTCCCCTAAAAATTAGATTATTCCGAGAATTAATGATCGAAATTAAATCTACCTTCCAATTACAGCTTATAGCATCATTAACCGTCTTTATTAATTGAGACATAATTATGACGATGGTATCGCTTTCGCGAGGCAAAATTTTGAAGAAGAATCAAGGGGTAAATATAAGTAAAATCAAGGTAAATATAATAAATATATGCCTCTAATAATAAAATAATAAAGAATTTAATAATAATAATAATAAATGCTTCAATGAGATAATTATAATTGTTAATTTTAATATAAATAATTAATCTAAAATTTTTTATATACAAACAGAGACATGCATATATGTTATCGTTATTAAATATTAAAAAATATTTTTCAATAACCCAATATTTTTTAATTCAATATCATTTAATAATTATACATTTCCTAAATAATGTGTAGTTTTATAATATTCATGATAAGTGAAATTTAAAATTATATAAAATCATAAAGAAATTGTTATATAAGACAACCACAATATATTTATAATTATATGTATAAAATAAAATATATTCAAATGTAAAAAAAATAAAACTAAAAGACATAAATACATTTTATTTTAAGATGCAAAAATGTTTACTTAAATCATTTTTCATCTTCTTTATAATATTTATATAATTTTTCTTTGAGAGTAGTTTTTATTTTATGTATAATGTGAAACAAATTATACATAAATACGGTATTACATAAATTGTCTTGGCAAGCTTATAGCCACAATAAGATAACTGTATTTTCTATATACTACATATGTACTACTATGATAAAATATTCAAAGAATGAGATGAAGAGAGAAGGAATCTCACCTGAAAATATGCTGGTTGGTGGATCGTAGTAGAATCGTGGTATACTTGGTGATAAGCATCCTTCCTACGCTGTTTCACCCCATCACACACATATTTTCACATGTGATTTAGAAATCGCGGACCATTGTAACACACATAAGGGCCTTTTGATTTCAGAAAAACAGATGTGAATTGTCGAGACTTAGACTTGTTTCACGAAAATCGAGCAAAAGGGAAATCGCGAGAGGAGCGAACTGCCGCGACGTTGAATGCTGTAGAAATTTTTTCGCCTAAATTTAGAGTTCGTTTATAGGGTGTTCCGGAAATTCTTAATCAAATTTCGTCGATACAGATAACAGATAAATATCGAATAATGTTTCTAAAATGTTCTCGTTGCCCTAAAAATATTAATTCGTCTTTTATATTTTTCTCAAGAATTATTGCAAATAAAAAATCATTCTTTAAAAGAATAAATTATAATTTTAGTATACATTATATACATAATATACGTACGAATTTTCAAAAATTATCAAAAAAGAAAGCAGTTTATCGACTAACGCACATATACATAATTATATTGTATAGAATATACTAGAAGTTTCAAGGATAAGCAACTTTTCTCATTACGTAGTCAGTTTTCTTTTTTCTCAACTCGTACTTCAAAAACGATCATCATAACACATCCTCTTTACAACGAAGAGAACTCGACGCTGAGGAGTGTCTATCACTTATTTATTCTTTTCCGGTTTGCATCATACGGCTTATTATATTTAATTACACTGTGTTTATCTTCACTGAAGCAAGACTATTCTATGTTGTCAAACCTTATTTTCTCAAAAAATGCCCAAAATTATTCATTAAGAATAAAATTAAAATATATTTTTACACTATTTTTAAAATCTTTAATACTTTGGAGATGTTATTGCAAACTTTAATCTTTAAATCTTCTTATTAATCTTCACATTTTTAAACTTTAATCTTTGAAATATTTTATTGAAATCAAAGACTAAAGATTGATAATCTTTGCGATGACAGTTGCTCGATGCTAATGAATATGACCATAATTTTAATTCGCTGAATTTCTATTATGTACATAATCTTAATTTATCGAATTTCTATTATGTATATAATTTTAATTCGCCAAATTTCTATTGTATTGTTTGAAAACTATTTTATGCCTCTTTATATATTTTTTCTTATTAAAATCTCTTAGTTTAATCGAATATAATTACCTGCGCAAAGCGAAGTTATATTAATTTTTGATAAAACTTTAAAAATGCAACGCATGTATAAAATTATTATTGCAATTCATGCATAGAAATATATTTATTGATTACGTGATTCATAAAAATTCAATATATAAATTTTTAAAGAAAACAAAAAATATAATTTTCTACAAGAATCTTTGCATCAAAATATCTGCGCTCCCATTAGATTCGCGCGTCTGGACACGTCCGCTGCGCTGCACGGCTTGTGCGAAACTGATCACGTGATCAGATAAATACACCCCACCCATCCATTACAGTGCGCGGTTCACGCGAGACTGATTTTCGTCCGGTGTATCGCGAGCGCGGGAGCGATGGTCACATGACCAATGGTCATGTGGCCAATAGTCATGTGACCACTGGTCATGTGACCATTGGGCCCGCGCTCGCGATATCTCGCACGAGAATCAGTTTCAGCGCAAACCGCGCAGCGTGACAGATATATGGGGTGTAGGAGTCTCGCGCGAATCTAGTGAAAACGTAGATATTTGATCACAAAAGATTCTTGTAGAAAATTTATTTCTTCGTTCATATTTTCAGTTAAATATTTAAATATTGAATTTTTATGTGTTGCATAATTAATTAATATATCTTTTATTCATTGATTGCAGTAATAGTTTTTGCATGCATGCGGCGTAATTTTGGAAATTTTATTATCAAAGAATAATATAACTTCGCTTTGTGTGCATAATTATATTCTGTTAGATTAAATAGAATGATGTATATATATGCTACATAAATTTAGTATTTGTAAACAGATTTGTTAATACAGCAGGAAGTTACATATGAAAGTAATTATGTCGACTCATAAATCAAACTCAGTTTTGTTATCAAGTTTTATTATGATAGCAAATATAGTAAACTGATAATAGAATACTAATAAAAATTTGAGAAATACAAGTCAATAATTTTCATTGAAAAATAATGCTGCTACAAATGATGCTACAGTATATTATATTAAAAAGTTGTATTTTAGTTTTATATTTTATTATACATTTTATATTTTAATTTTAATTCCCGAACTTCTGTACATAATTTTAATCGCCGAATTTCTATTATGTACATAATTTTATACCGCGTTATTTCTAATAACAAATTATCGATAACGACGAGATCATTCTCAATTGTATATCGTCCTTGATGAAGTGACTCGTTAACTTCGACGACTCGCGCGTCATTGACTCCGATTAATCCCGTAACGAAGGAATGTAGGGTAAACAGTAAGAGTACAATAGATGTCGATCGAGCCAATTAAAATATAAAGATGTTCAGACACGAATATTATATTTTGCGAGTTCTGTGTTTTTTCAGTAATGTCATTACGCATTGTAAACTTAATGAAAAGTTCCGTCAATATATGAATATCAATTTAAGAAAAAAGCAAGTGCACTTTCTTTAAAAATAGATAATAAATATAGAATTAAAAAAATTTTTCAACAACAATATTTAAAGCACAAGATATTTAATAATTTTATAAATAATAAAAATTAAAAATTGAAATTGCAACACTAAAACAAATTTCTTTTTTAGTGTGACAATTTTAATTATATATAATCATATATTATATTAAATAATATTAATATTAATATTAATAATATTAATAATGTTAATATTATATTAAATAATATTAAATAATTATATAAAGTATATAAAAATATTCAAATATTCAAATAGCAATAATGCATAATTAATATAATGCATAATGTATCGCGATGTGAGAATCGCACTTTTATATATATTGATACATATATATATATATATATATATATATATTTATAGAGAAGAATATATCTTCATTCTTGGATTGACCTTGGATCAAGGTACTATTAGCTCATGCATATAATGCTATAAATTATTCTATTCATTCATTTATCATATTCTAAAAATATATTCTCTAAGTATTGCGTAACAAAATTGAACGATATATTCTGCTGAAGTATCAATACTGAAAAAGCTGTGCTAAAACCTTTTACTCGATTTAATTCTACGACGAGTATATTGCTTCGTGCTCGCAGATATATCGGTTAACCGGCTCCTCGACTTCGCCAATTGATTTCATGCTTGATCGCACAAGACTCTGGGTCATCCAAGGTGTAACTTTCGAAATAAATTTGGATTGAGATCAATGCACTTTAAAAAACAGCATGAGTCTATTCAATTGTGAAAAATACTATACTTTAAAATTCATAAAATTTACAATAAGAATTCTTGTTCTTTCTCTTTTTAATTTCTACTTTGCGTTAATTTTAATCATTTTGTCGTATAATATTGATTTTTAATATATATATATATTCTTATTTTAAACATACATATATTTAAATTTTTATTTCATTTTATTTTCTTATTCTTTCGCACATTTAAAATAAAAAACGAATTTGCTTCAAACTTATAAAAGAAAAAATATATAATTTTAATTGATCAAAAATTTAATATCAATGTACGAGTTCTGTCATTTATAAAGACAACTCTATTTTTTCCAAGAAAAGTGATTGGTCACAATTTTCTTTCAAGTACTCTCGAGTATTCCAGTCATCGCGAATCCCTCTTGAGAATGAGAATATGCTTCATAATGATATCGCTCTGAGCGAAATAGAGATTAGCACGTGCGCGCGATGTCGTCAGCTGTCAATTTTCATCGATTGCGTTCGCGAAGAACTCCATGGATCTTTAATCGGACGATCGTGGATCTCGAGGATCCCGGAGCGGATGGGGGACATCGATCCGAACCCCGCGAAGTATTCTCTCTCCGCGACGATGACGCGGGATACGCGGCGCCTCCGCACCGTTTCAACGATCGGCGAAATTATTTATAGAAAGCGCGCGCGAGAGAGGCAGACAAAGGCGCGTATCGTCGCGTATTTAACGCCTAAGCGCGATACTTGCCCAACAGTTTCACTTTTACTAACACAGTTCAATTACCACACATATACATCTACGGGTTTTCCGCGTCTGTATTTTATAAGGGAATTTATTTCATTTGTTTTTTCATTTTCTTTAAAACCGCACCATTTAATTCATACACGTGTGATGTAAATCATATGTCAAAATGTCATTTCATTTTTCTAAACAAAATTATAGGTACAACTGGCAATAAAATTTAAAAACTCGAGTGCTTTTGAATATTAAATGCGCCTGGTTGATGCTCGTAGTCTATTGGATGACTATATTTAGCGCTAAAATATGAAACACAAAGATCCATCACGCCTGTCTAGGAATTTATAAAATAAAAATTCCCAATGTGACACTTCATATTTTACTAGTGATATACTCTAAGGGAATTTATATATTTTATTTATTTTTTAATTCTCTTTGAAACTTCACCATGTTTTAATTCACACACGTGTGATGTGTCAAAATGTCATTTCATTTTTCCAAAGAAATTGCAGGTGCAATTGGCGATAAAATTTTAAACCTCAAGTGCTTTTGAATACTAAATGCGGCTGGTTGATGCTCGCAATCTATTGGATGACTATATTTAGCGCTAAAATATGAAACACAAAGATCCATCACGCCTGCCTAAGAATCTCACCCCTTTGTACAAATAAAAAGAATCCCCAAAAAATGTGACACTTCATATTTTACCAGTGATATATTCCAAGACTCACAACATCACATTTGATCTTGAACATATACTTAATAAAAAAAAAAGAAGAAAAAAATGTGTCGGATAAAATCTTACGTTTTCACACACACGCACACACGTATTTTTTTTCTACTATATTTCGCCTTTTCCCTTAAAATATATTTTTTCGCGGCTGATAAATCAGAGCTTCATTAACGAGAGGAACGATTTGGCGACGAAGGAAGGCGAAGGCAAACGCGAGACAAAGAGATTCGAGTTGAGGTTCCCGTCTGGTTGGCGGACGCGAATCAACTAACTTCGCAAGCCGGTTGTTAAACACTATAGTCGCGCCTGCAGCCGGGACTTTAGCGGTGCAGCCGCGTCTTATGGGCTGTCCGCCTATAGTTCGCCTGCGAATATCACGAGAGCGGAGAACACGGGAAGTGCGACTTTGCAGGACGAGGCTCCTGTATCTCCTGACACGGCGTATAAGTGGTGTATAAGTCTCTCCGGGGCTGAGTTAGTCTGCGCCGCTCACGAACAGGTGACAAGTCACCTAGACAAGTCACCTAGACACGTAGGCACCAAATGTAAACACGCCTCTATCTACTTCAAGTATTTACTGCCTTAAATTATATTATTCCGTAGATCAAATCACATGTGTTTATATTCATCGGTATATAATTATATTTTTTTTATATATTAACGAGGTAAGAACATTTCTTTTTTTTTTATTTGTTTATTAAATTATATGTAGCGGAAGAAAATTAATGACGCGCTTTGTAAAAAATATTCTAATATGATAGAATGAGCATTTTAATTAGTTAAATAGGAATATATTTGTATTCCTAAAATATTTTTTAATCTTCTTATTTTTTTGTTCCTCTTAAAGGATCTCAAACTATTGCTAAATTTTATGCGGACATTGAATAATTTTGGCGAAATTTAGTAAGAACTTAGGTTTATATATTCATCGGTATATAATTATATTTTTTTTATATATTAACAAGATAAGAACATTTCTTTTTTTTATTTGTTTATTAAATTATATGTAGCAGAAGAAAATGAATGACGCGCTTTGTAAAAAATATTCTAATATGATAGAGTGAGTATTTTAATTAGTTAAATAGGAATATATTTGTATTCCTAAAATATTTTTTAATCTTCTTATTTTTTTGTTCCTCTTAAAGGATCTCAAACTATTGCAAAATTTTATGCGGACATTGAATAATTTTGGCGAAATTTAGTAAGAACTTAGGTTTATATATTCATCAGTATATAATTATATTTTTTTTATATATTAACATGATAAGAACATTTCTTTTTTTTTATTTGTTTATTAAATTATATGTAGCGGAAGAAAATTAATGACGCGCTTTGTAAAAAATATTCTAATATGATAGAGTAAGCATTTTAATTAGTTAAATAGGAATATATTTTTATTCCTCAAATATTTTTTAATCTTCTTATTTTTTTGTCTTCTTAAAGGATTTCAAACTATTGCAAAATTTTACGTTTGTGGACATTGAATAATTTTGACAAAATTTAGTCATTTATATACATTTTACAAAAGTGAATATCTATTGAAAAATGAACAAAAGAACGCTCGTCATGAATTGATGTAGTTTTCGAAAGAAGAAAAAGATGTGAGAACAAAGATAACATTTATATACTCTTCCGGTCAAATAAATGATGAGTCGAAAAATTCTAAGAAAAAAATGAAAGATAAATCTGAAAGAAGATACAATTTTAAAATGAATGAAAATGTGTGCTTATGCTTATAAAGTTAAATACATATGTTTGACTCTTATTCTCAATTAAGTGTTTTTTGAATATATAAATAGATAAATATTCATTAAAGAATCTTAATCAATTTTAAGGCCAAAAAAGAAAACAAATAAAAAACAATAAAATCTGAATAGAGAAAAAATTCAAAATATGAACTGTGCCCGTATTTAAAGTTAAGATTAATTTATACACGTAAATTCGAAATATCTACCGAAAAAATGAACAAATGGATTCATCAAGAATTGCTCTACTTTATGTTTACTGATTTAAAAATCTGACTGTTGATTTTTCAATTAATCGATCAAGTCTAAAAAGAAAAGATAGTTAAGAAAATTTAAAAAAATTGAAATTAAATTGTATTTAATAAAAACATCTACTTATTAAAAAATGGATACAATAGTAAACATTATAATTCTATTAAATTTCTATTAAATCAATAAATAAAATTTAAATCTATACCTTAGCTTTATTTTAGAAATTTTATTAATCTATGTAAACGTCATGAATTTTATTAATCTGAATTCTATTAATATACAAATGTATCAAACCTTTCATTAAATCTTGAATTTTTTTATAAAAATGTTTGATAATATAAATAAAATCTACATATTCTAGATTCTTATAAATATAAATATAGCCAAATATAAGCAATTTATTCCAACACTGCCCCTGAAAATACATGCGCTGAGCGAATATTTGGAAATTTATGGCGCCTAATACATTCTGTTTCATTTGCATCCACATACCATAAATGAGTGCAGGAAGCTGCGCTATCGTTCATTGTCGCCGACAAAATGCAACGTGCACTCCACAGGATTATTAGAGCCACAAATTTCCGATCGAACGTGTTGCAGCTCGCTGCATTTTCAGCAACGGAAGCTCGCGCGCATTGCTGCTGCATCAATCCCTGGCTTTGCATAATGACGTGGCAGCGCATTAGCGTGTAATCGTTAACGACCGATAACGTCGCGCAGTATAATTCGAGGGGATTTATCATGCCACTTTATGCCGCTCATTTACGCATTGCTACCAAATGTTTAATCACTGCCATTCGCGAAATAAAGCTGACTCAATAAAAAAAGAGAGCGACAGACTCAGCTTTTAAAAGATCAAAAATTATGGAAAAATGTTAATAATTAAATTAATATATTAATTAATAAATTTTATTCGTTCAAACATGAAAGAGGTACAACTATGTAGTTTATTTTAATTATACTTGTCTTAAATTATAATTCCGTTAAGATTAAATGATATGTGTTTTACTCATCAGTAATTATACTTTTATGTATCAATACAGATAGTTCTTTTTTTAATTTGTTAAAATATTTATATATTAAATATATTAAATTTGTATATAAATATTTATATATTTATAATTTATTAAAATAATATATAGCGTACGAAAATAAATGGCGTGCTTCATAAAAAAATATTCTCAAATATAAAGTATATTTATATAAAGTATTTTATAATCATTGAAATACATATTAATATATTTTTCCAGTAAAATATTTTTCAATTTTCTTCAATAATCTGAAACTATTGCAAATATTCTACATTTGCGGACATTGAATCCTTGGCAAAATCGTGTGAAAGTCAGATCAATATTTCATGGAATTAACGTTTCCATAAAATCCGCCCATGATCATAGGGATGAGTCAGAAGTGAGAAAGACAGGTTAAAATCAGGCATCAAAGATATTTTTGGAGATAATTGCTTCTTTCGTGCGCGCTTGACGCGTTAATATCGTTTATTTATTTTGAAAAAATACGATTGCTATAATTTATGTCCTTTATAATTACGTAGGTATATATACATTTATATGTATATACATATGTATATGTAAGTACTTCATCGACGAATAGAGAGAAATAATGAAAAACTTTTAAAGAAATAATAAAAATAATACTTATCTTAATAACTAATAATTACACATTTTTAAATTAAAATTATTTTGAAGAAATTTAAGTGAGTAATAAAATATGTAAAAAAATTATAAAAAAGTTTGATATATCTTTTCTTTTTTTCCGTAAAATTTTATTAATATTTTAATTGTCGGATACATTATTTATAAATAAATTATTTATAATAAAAATTGAATACATTGCATAATAAATTGTAGAATAAATAGTTATTTGAAAGATTTTTGTCCAAAAAATACAAGAAAGCTTTTTAAAGTTGAGAATTAGTATTATTGCTATATTTCTCCTCATCAGACTTAAATTTATTGGATGTTTATGTGTAAGATTATCTAAAATAAAGTAGTTTATTATTAACGACATTTAATAGTCTGCAATAACTTGATATGTAAAACTTTGCTTTTTGATAAAGAAAAGAACATTAGCTTTGCTCTCTTTTCACGACATTATCTTTTTTCTGTTCTTTCTGCGTCGTCAGGATGTCAATAAAGTAGTCGAAGCTCTGAAGCTTGTGCTTTCGAATCGTCTGGGTTTTCTTTTCAAGTGATAAAAGAATCTCTTCGTTCCAAAAAGAAGAAATCCAATTAGGAGAAAATCCCCTGAATAAACGCGCTTTCTTGGCTATTCATGCGAATGCTTATTATTTGTATGCCTAAATATCTTGCAAACAGAAAATTTCACCTATATTTGTTATATTTTTTACATACTTTTTTAGTCATATTAAATACATAAAACAACATCAAAGTAACGCAAACCAATAATATAAAAAATTATACACAAAATTCCTAAAAGACTATTGTCATTATTTATATTGACATTATTTCATATTATATTTAAATTAGAAAAAACCTATAATATTATAGTACATTTTTCAAACACAATTTATTCTTATTTTGTTAAAAAAAATTTATATATATTATATATTCTTACAAAAATACGTAAAAAAATATTATTTATATTATTAAAATCAATTTATTTGCGTAATATAAAATAAATATTATTCTCAAAAATTAGTAGATTAAAATATAATTCTTATAAGAAATTGTAATTCTTATTTATAATACACAATTCTTGTACAAAATTAAAAATTTATTATTATACACACTTATATTTATAATTTATAAAAATTAATTTAAAATATTTTTCTTTAAATTAATAATAATTTTTTAATTTTCTGATGTAAAAAATATTATTTTTGTATATACAACCAATTTTTATATCATTCTTATTTTTATTTTTATATTTTCACATGGTTTTGTGAAAAATTATATTCTACAAAAATATAAAAATATATTAATTAGTCCATTTAATATGCTTACTGACAATGAGAAAAAAATTTGCTGAACAAATGCTCTTTATGAAAGAACATTGTGATTGAACGAGATCCACTAAGAACACAGTTTGCGTGCAATTCTTTCAAGAGCGATCTTGCTTCTTCTCCGTGAATGGTGATGCTGCGAGGAGCAGGATTGGATGAGAAAAATCCGACGGAAGAGGAATACGAAGTCCACTAAAAGAGTAAGATGACAAGGAAAGGTCTCGCGCAAGAAACCGGGAGCCGTTTCTCGACTTCAGCAGAGGATGAAGGTTGTTCTCGGCCAGTCGGTCGAGTTCTACAAATAGCCACTGGTGCTATTATACCCCCTTCTTTGTTCGCTAATCGCTTGAAAAAAGTAATTAACCATCACACGGATGAAGAGATATTCTCGCTCTTTATTTTTTCATATACATCTGATATTTTATTTCAGATATATTTCATATCCATTATAAACATTTTTTAATTTACATATTTTATTATATACTTATCAGTTGCTATATTTTATATCTAGTTTATTATTATCCGAGAATATAATATTATTATATAATATTGTAATTCTTATTTATAATATACAATTTTTGTACCGCACAAAATTAAAAATTTATTATTGATTTATAGAAAGTAATTTGATTTTTATAAATTTATACATATATATTTATGTAATAAATAAATAAATATATATATATATACTTATATTTATAATTTATAAAAATTAATAGAATATATTATTGTATTTCACAGTTTAATTTGTGTACGAGAAGAAAATCTTAAAAGATCAATCAAATTATTTGAAAATTTTATTAAGAGACATAATCAAAGAATTTTTCTATATTATAATTCATAATTTTTTGTCTAAGAATTTAAAAGAAATAATCCAAATACTAAACAGTATTCAAAAATAATTGAATATAAAAGTTTTTTCAGTAAGTATATTAAATGAGCTAATTAATATATTTTTATATTTTTGTAGAATACAATTTTTCACAAAACTATGTGAAAATATAAAATAAAAATAAGAATTATATAAAAATTGGTTGTATATACAAAAATATTTTTTACAGCAGAAAATTAAATAATTATTATTAATTTAAAGAAAATTATTTTAAATTAGTTTTTATAAATTATATAAATAATTTATATTTTAATGTCTCTATTTTTATTATATCATGTTTTATTATAATATAAATATGTATGCAATGACAACTATTTGAATGAACGAGTTTTTCGAGTTTTCATGATTTTCCAGCGCAACAAGTTTGACAGATGAATATTCTCCGGAAACATCACGAGCAAACGGTACGAACATTAATTTGCAGAGATCGTAATAACGGAAATACCTTTCCCTGCCTTTATGCATCGCTTGCGTCTATTAGTTGCACGGGAAAACGGTAATCGTGTCCTGCTCGAGGATATATCGTAAATCGTCAATTTCTCTCGACACGATTAAAATAAGTCGCCTCGTGATTGCTTTCGAAAGTCATATAACGTTTGAAAAAATCAATGCAACAATCTACTCATAAATCTCACCGTTTCGAAATTTTATTGTAATTTTCTATTATTTCATTTATGTTACATAATATATAAAATAAGACAAGATTCTTATCGAATAATTTTAGTATTAAATTAAATCTTTTTTCAAGGAATAAGAGAAGATAAATAATTAAATAAAAAATTAAAATTATATATATTTAATATATAATTATTATGAGTTTTCTACAGCTGTAACATAGAATTTCCAAGAAAATTAACAGAATAATTTGTTTTGGAAAAATTCAGCGAGAATGTATGAAAGACTACGAAACGTGCGGATTTTATATCATGAATCATCAGATGATAAGCGGCTCATTTCGGAGATGCTTGACAAAAAAGCAATAAGAGAAAGTTGAAAGTCCAAGCTATAAAGGGGAACTGTTTGATTACGATTATCTTCCTATTATTAAAAAGTTTACTGATTTCAATTCTCTCTGAACGCATAATTTATTTCATATTACAGACCTTGGAAAAGTGGAAAAAAAAGTTTATTTATTCTTGCTCATTTGCCAGAAATTGTTGACTGAGAGATGAAGTCCTCCTAAGAGTTGTACTAAACATTATATAAAGGAGTCTGCGCAGTTGGACTAATGGACCAGCTGCGTTCTCTGGTTCACGGCGGATCATTGCGCATTGTAGTTAAGTAAGTAGCACGATTATTATGATACTTGGTACTTGCATGAGTAATCATTCTGTTTACTGGTAATTGAGGAACACTGTACATATAATGTTGGACCAACACACTTGCGTTACACATGTATATTTACGTAAAAGAATTATTATTAATCGGCTGCATATTGTTGGACTGTTGTCCCACAGTGGACACAAGAAATAAAGGGGACGCAGTTTTGCTCTAGAATTCTTTATATATTTTAATTATTCATTTAATATATTTTAATATTTTTATTTATTTTAATATTTATATATTTCATTTATATATTTATATGTTTACTTTATATATTTTAATTATTCATGTTGGACCAACACACTTGCGTTACACATGTATTTACGTAAAAGAATTATGATTAATCGGCTGCATATTGTTGGACTGTTGTCCCATAGTGGACACAAGAAATAAAGGAGATGCAGTTTTGCTCTAGAATTCTTTATATATTTTAATTATTTATTTAATTTTCCGAAACTTAAATTAAAATATGAAAGTTCTTTTAAATTCCCTGCTTTTTTGGAATCTTGCACGGATGAATTATATTCAAAAATATTTTCTTCAAATATTTTGATGCAGAAAAATATAATAGAAAAGAAAAATTAGAAAAAATTTATGTTTCTTTTGTTAAGTTGTCAAAGAAAAAAAACTCTCTCTCTCTCTTGCATGGGAATTAAAAAAAATTTCTTAGACGATAATCGGAAGGTTAATAGATTAGTCATTGTTCTGATGATGCGATTAATTTCTCGCGTACTGTTGCGGAAATTGCTTTATTAGTTATTCCAAGATAAGCTGCTCCGACGATTTTACAAAGCTCCTCTTTGTTCCTTTCTACCATCTAGAAACTAATAGAAACGTGTAGAGATTCGCCCCGCGGAATTGCTTCGTGGGCTCATTAGTTCCATGAGTGGGCTCTTTGAATCTGTTGACCAGCAGATGCGAATCGACGTGGAACCGTTTCAAGAGAACGAAAAGAGAACAAAACTAAAACTGTTAGATAGAGGATAGAGAGAATTCATTAGCGCACTTCTTGATTCGACGAAATGCAAATCTCTGAAGCTTTTTCTTATCGCGAAATAATTACTTTTAACACGAAAGTATGCTCCGTATTTTATATATCTTACATTTCGTGACAAATTAATAATTCAATAACAATTTTAGCCTATCAAAATTATAGTACATGAAAAAATTCAATTAACATTCAATAATAAAAATAATATTAAACATTATATTTAAAAATATTTTCTTTAAATATTTTAATGTAGAAAAATAAAATAAAAAACAAAAATTTGGAAGAAATTTTCCTTTGTTAAACTGTTAAATTGTCAAAGAAAAAAAATAGAAAAAAGAAACTATAAAAATAATATTAAACATTAAATTATTATTCTCTACTAATGCAATTATTTATATTATAAATATATTAAATTAATTAATAACTAAAAGAAAAAGTTAATTTAAAAATATTCCACTTTATTATATAATTTTGATTCCGCAAATTGTTTTCGACACTGCATGACAATGAGAAATTATAGACCGTTATCTGAAACTTCATCACGAAGTATAGATTATCTAGTTTGAGCGATAAAAGTCTCTTCGGAGCAAACGTGGGTTTTTAGACGGAGAGATTGAACGGAGTGAATGGACGATTAATGTTACGAGCGACGCGAATGAAAGCCGTCGTCAAGCCGTAGGACTGCAAAGAGGCGAGTCATTCAAATGATACTAATAGAGCTGACGACGAGTCCGTGTTGTCCATTAAATTATTATGACTACTGCTAACTGATATTAATTTCGGTGAAGTCTTTATCGAATCAACGCGGAAAGAATATCATTATTTACAAAATTAATAAAAATTTTATCAAGATTTTTAATATGTAATAAAAAAAAAGCGAGAACAAGAAAATTTAAAAAAAAATTTGAATATATACAGAAATATAAATAATTTTTTAAATATTTCTGAAATAACTATAATAATTATAAATAATCTTAAAAAATGTTTGAAACACTCGATTTTATTGTAATTGATAGGTATAATTAATTTATTTTATTTTTTATAATTATGAAAATATATGTGTATATATTTTTCGTACATAATTATATTTATAATATCAATATTTGTATTGTTTAAATATTAATTAATTTTCTTTACTGCTTAATTTCAATAATTTTATAATTATTAATGTGACAGTAAACTATTGAAAAAAATAAAACAATATAATTTTTTATTTTTATTATATTATACATATAATTATATATGTATATAAAATAATTTATATATATATATATGTATATATTTTTTCTCTTTCTAATAATAAATAAGAAAAAATAGAATAATATATAGACCAAAATGAGTGGTAAATTATATGTACATCTTGCTGTAAAAATGATTTATCTGACAATGTTGAAACATTATTAATAGCTTCTACGATAATTCCGAGTAAAGTAAAATATGCCACATCTATCTCTCTAGCACACTCTCTAGAAAAATATTTTCAGTCTGGCAGAAATACAACTACAGGGAGTATTATGCCATGTAATCCGGACTCCGCTATCATTTCATCCTCCTGAGAAAGTCCGGAATGCAGCAGCAAATGCTGACTGTATACACACTTATCTCGCGCAACGCAACCTGGATTATTCGTGGCATGATATACAATCACCATAAATCGAGCTGTTAAATCGCCCCTTTTTTTTCTTTGCTTCCTCCCTCTCTTGCAAGATTCATGCGACTTTAGCTTCGCTTTCTTCGCATTCGATAATCCTTTCGCGCCCTTTCGAAGGGTTCGTCTCGAGGACTGCGACGAGTTTTCGCACTCGTGCGAGAAGGTCACTTTAATATGAGGGAAACGTCTCCTCCCTCGAATTTATAACTCACATTTTCCCGCGCATCGCAGACCGGAAACAAGACCCGGGGGTGTTTTTAATACTAAAGAGTAATATTCGTATGCAATTAAATAATCTGAGTGTCAATCCTCAAGGAAAAAATAATGATAAAAAATTAAACTAATAAATAAAAAAGTAATAAAAATTAAATAAAAAAATAATAATAATAAAATTAATAAAAGTAACAAATGATCGACAATGACATTTTACAACTGCGTATATTTTTTCTACTATGAATATCGTTTCTTTGACATTTTTGTTTGTCTTTGTAAGAGATTTGAAATAAAAAGAAGGAGAATATTAAATAAAAAAGGCGAGGAAGAGTAAGTAAGCAAATGCTAAAAATGATTTCGCGCAAAGGACACAGATAGGTCTTGAGAAAAAAATCGTTATCTTTCATTTTTCACTTCATAATGCTCCAACAATGATGCCGTATTTCAGCCACCCCATGGGCTATTGTCGATGGTTGAACGCTCATGGTAGACAACCGTATAAAGCTCCCTCCCGAAGAAAACACTTTTTGTCCCTTTCGATGTACCGTTTCGTTCCCCTGGGCTGATTAAAATCTCGCCGCAAACTAAATCGTCGGATGCCACGAAAATAGTCGAGTAAAATATTTTTTTATTAAATAATTAAATGATCATCTAAATTTTTATATAATATAGTTATTTATATAAAATATTTCATATTATTTTATATTATTTATAACAATTATTTATATAAAAAGAAATATTTTATATATAAAATGACAATAATAAAATACTATATGTCTATATAATTTTATATTCGTAGAAAATAACAATGTGAAACAACAAAGGTATTACTGCACTCGGTAGTGCATTTGTAAATACGTGGCGAGATTGCGGATTTTCATGGATAGGAATGCAAATTAAAATTTGCACATGCAAGCACGCATGCATATGCAGATGTGTTACGTCACACACACACAAATGTCAATGCATACACAACTGAAAGTAAATTCTCTCGAGTCTCTCTTGGAAATATTCAAATATATTTACACACTTTTATTTTACATTACAAAAATGTAATGTAAAAATTTCAAGCTAATAAGAAAATTAGAATATTACATGTATACATATATCTCATGTATTAATATATATAAATTTCTATAAAAAATATTTAGGTTTGCCAAAGGGAAACCGTGTTGTTAAATATGACGCGGCAGTAAATGAGGCACTGTATATGTGCATTTGTTGTCATATTCTGAATGGATTAATAATGAAGCGATCTTCACATCACAATAGAATCCGGAATTGCGCCTGTTTAACGCTAAACGCATCATTAAGTAAAACCATAAACACACTGACCGTAACGCGTGCACGCATAGAGCGGGTTAAATTGAGTAGGAAAGTCCTCTCTACCCGCTTTGTGCTCCTCGTAATAATTATGGAGAAATTAATTTTTTAAAAATCGACCAATTCAACGAGCGAGAAGAGGCAGCCCAATGTTACGCGGTCACTAAGCGCGCAACGAAGCGTTGGGATTAATAATCCAGTTTAATTATGTATCGTGACTAACAACTGTGTAATAGTCTCTTCTCGCCACGCGATATATATTCGCAAAAATTGACCGATTTTTCAAAAATAATTTCTCTTTAATTATTACGAAGATCACGAAACAGTTGGAATTTTCCACTCATTTTCAGTCAGTTTAACTTGTTCTACTTGCACATGTCAGGTGATTTTTACTGGATACTCTATAATACTTTCTGTATAATATGTACATAATAAAATAAAATTTATATTATTATATATTATATATTATATATTATATGTATCATATATTATATATAAATTTATAATTATATATAGATTTTACTTATTAATTTTTTTAATAAAAAAATGTACTTCTTATGCATTCTTGAATAATCGTGTACAGATCATTCTTAAAATGATAATATTATTAATCCTTCAATTTTTAAAATCGAGTTCATTTAAAAGAAGCAGGAAAAAATACCCTACATTTTCAATTTATATTTTTCATATATATAGAATCATCATCTTCTCGGTTGTGCCATCAAGTTTTATACATCCTGTGTATCGTCAAGAAGTCATTTTGTGCATAATTTTAAATCATGAATTTACTGCTACCACATGGCAATTCATTCCAAATGCAATGTGATCGTGAGCGTATAAAATACGAGGATAATATCGCAGGCTAATATCAAATTCGCATAAATATATTCGTTGAGAAAAAATCAAAGAACGTGAAGGAGTGATGATCTATGACGAGTAGCCGTGCGCGTATATATAATCGCGATCTGCTCTCGCGATTAACGTGATTACCAGTTAGCGGTTCGTTAATCACCGGGAGATGATCACCGCGACGCGAACGTTGATCATCATTTTTCGCCTTGCTTTGCCAAATTACAGTTTACTGATTTTAATTGGATATTACACAGCCTCACTGTGTTGATCTCTCTTTATATTTTATCGTTTCTACCTGTCTTTTCTCACGGAAATGTGTGTGTGAGAGAGAGAGAGAGAGAAGAGACAGTCGATTTTCACACTTATATTATCCAAAGTGAAATTCAAGTTACCTATTCTTCTATGTATATTGATAAGAGCTGATAAGAGTTTTATTAATAATAATAAAATATAAATAAAATAATTTTACTAACAAAAGAATAGGAAAAATAAAAAAACTAAAAAAATGTTATATATATTTTAATAATAATTATTGTTAAATAATAATACGAAGAACGTATCACATTGAAAGAAAGTTTGTTAAATTAACAAATATTTAGTTCAATACGTTTAAATGAATTATTTATTTGAACGTATTGAATAAATATTTATTAATTTATAACAAAGTTTTGTTTTAATGTATGGTTATAAATCATATTTATACATATTAATTAAAAATAGACTCACCTCTCTTGTCTTTCGTTCTTTAATTCAACAATCACATCGCAAAAAACCAGCATGATGTCCAATTTTCTGCTTTTTTGTAATTCCACATGTAAAACTTATTTTTCAATAAATCATTGTAAATATGTTGCATATATCACCACAAATAATATTGTACATTATATCAATAAAATTCGCGTTGAAGTGTCATCATTTCAAATCAAAGTGTCATCGTCACCAATCAAAGTATTTAAGAAAACGTATCTCGAAAATTGAAATTAATGCTTCGATAATTATTACACTTAAGCTTCAAATTTTGTAGACAATTAACGTACATTATTTTATTTGACAGAAAGTATTATATCGAAAATTGTTCTTTAATCGAACATTAACTAATAAACACGCACATTTCTGATCGCAGCGAATTTTTACGTCATACACACATGTTAACGCAGGAGGATACATTGACAAAATATTTTCTCAATATTTGGAGTGGGAATTTGTTCTCTCCTTATATCACTATTTACACAATTAATTATCATAAATCGATGTAACCGAGTGTTCGCGCGCGGGACGACTCGCTGATAGACATCGTCGCAAATATAATGCACCATGGTGCAGCGGTCGAGAGTGCATTCGTGATCTAACATTAGGCAGAGACAGAAATAGTTCATAATTCGCAAATCCCGATGGTAGGGAAGAGACCGCGAGAAAAAAAGAAGCAGACGAATCGAGAGCAATGACACCACTTGGATTATTTCTGAGAAAAATAGCGCGAAATTCGCAAAATACGGTTTTTAGGAGAATTATTCACTTTTGTCATTAAAGCATGCAGTTTTGTGTATGTTCTTTTATATATATGTATATAATTATATTGCAGTTATATATTATATTTTTAATTATTATAAAAATATTATTTTTATTATATTTTATTTTAAACATTGTTAGGTGTTTTTGTTCAGAAATAATTGTATTATAATATTAAAGTTTTTTTTAGAGAAATATTACTAGAGATATTTTATTTATTTATTTTTTACACTAAAAATGTATCGTATTTCAATAAATTGTATTTATTTCAGTACTGCTTTATAAATCATTTATTTGAAATTAATAATGTTAATTTGATACAAAAAATATTTATTTGATATAAAAAAAATCCTTTTCACAACAGATAAATATTTATTTGTTTCAAACGAATAATTTAATAAGGCAGTATTGAAATAAATATTTATAAATTTAATAATTTCTTTCACAATCAGTGTATAAACTAATAAATAAACAATCTATTTTTCGCGTACTATTTTATATATATTATATTAATCAGTAATTACATTTCGTGCATTTTTGTAACAGAGTTTTCAACTCAGAGAGGCAAATAATTTTCAGCTTAAAAATATCGCATATGAAAGAAACAACTGCTACTGGCGCAATTCTATTTTGCAAAGTCACTCAACAAAAATGCACCCGTAAAATTCGTCCTCAGCACGTAACAATTTCATAGTTCTTTTGTCATGGAAAAAAATTTCATTACACGCCGCGATTTAATTTCTTCCTGATGCAATTAACGCACCTTTATCCTTCCGAGCGAAATCGCGGTATTATTTAAAATTAAAATTTTTATTTTCACATAATTTTATTTTTAAAAGTAAAATTATTTCTAGTTATTTATTATGAAATTAAATAAATCAAAATACAACAAACATTTATATAAAATATTACAAGAACAGAATAAAGAAATATATATGTATATAATACTCTACAAAACATTAAAATAATTGAAAAGACTTGAAACTTAATTATAGGATTTAACTCTGGAATCTCTTCAAGTAAAACATTTTGAAAGCAATTTAAGATTATGCTAGCCAGCCCAATTAATGAATAATTTTTATATGTCCAAAAATATTATAGTTCTTGTTCAAGAACGAAAAGTATAAAAGAACAAAAAGTTACGAGAACAAGTTTTTTCCAGTTCACATATTCTTTTGAATCTCCTTTCTGTTTTTCCGACCACTTTCTCTGTCCCTTTTCTCTCTGTCTTTCTTTCTCTCTGTATTTTCTCTATTTCTTTTTCATTCTCATTCTCAATATCAGTGCTCGTTCTTGCATGCTGCTGATTCTGCCACTTATTCTAATAACTCATTCTGATTTAGATCTGAAATTCTTATCTGACATATCTACCCCATGGTTTTGATATTACGGAGAAATAAAATTCACAAAATATATGAGAACTTACTAAACATTTCGCAAAGATATAATATCATTTTTAGTTAATACTTTCATATACAAATATATAAATATATAATAATAAAATAATACAAAATTGTTATAATTCGTATAGTATATTTATTTTAAGATGATCCCTTTAAATTCTTAAAAATACTGCTGTGTGCTTTTTAAAATCTGATAGAAATCTAACATTTTTAATGGAAAGAATACAAAACATATATCTTATAAAAGTCATAATATTACTAATAATATAATATCTATATTATACATATATCTATAAAATAATATCTAAATAATATAATATAATTTAATAATTTAATAAAATAATATAATTACTTGTGTGTATATTTAACGTGATCTCATTAGCAAATTTTCAAGGGTTGCTGGGATTCTTTTAATCCGTTCGACGTTCGCGCGTGTAAGCTTAACCGGCAGAAATATGGGGAAGGCTATCGTTAACTGCAATCAATTCTGCGCAACGCCTGTTTTGCAAAAAAATTTGCAATCTCGCGGCGGGATGACGGCGATTTCACCCAGGGGACAAAGTTTGCACGTCGCTACCGCAATCGCTTGAATTTCTCGTCGTCTCCCCCTTTCGTATGGGCAGCCGCTCGAAATGCAATCGGCCGGTCGGCTGCAGACGCATCCGTGCGTTCACGTCGCAGTGACACACGCAAATGAATGCTAAACTCGCTCAACAAGATCAACTATAATCGGAATACGGCGTTACTCATAGTAAAATCCTTGGTCAATTTGACGTTTGTGTAAATCATTTAATAAAGTGTTCTTTATCTTTAATAAATTCTTGAAAATATTGCTGTACGCTTTTTAAAATCTGATAGAAATCTAAGATTTTTAATCGGAAGAATATAAAACTATATATTTTATAAAAATCATAATATGACACTAATAAAAATAAAATAAAAATATATTATAAAAATAATAAGTATTACTCATGGCGTTACTTATAACAAATTCCTTGGTCAATCTGACGTTTGTGTAACATTTAATAAAGTGTTCTTTATCTTTAATAAATTCTTAAAAATATTGCTGTACGCTTTTTAAAATCTGATAGAAATGTAAGATTTTTAATCGGAAGAATACAAAACATATATCTTATAAAAATCATAATATGACACTAATACAAATAAAATATAAATATAAAAATAATGAGTATTACTCATGGTGTTACTCATAGTAAAATCCTTGATCAATTTGACGTTTGCGTGTAACATTTAATAAAGTGTTCTTTATCTTTAATAAAGTCTTAAAAATATTGCTGTACGTTTTTTAAAATCTGATAGAAATCTAAGATTTTTAATCGAAAGAATACAAAACATATATCTTATAAAATACCATAATATGACACTAATAAAAATAAAATAAAAATATGAAAATAATAAGTATTAAAAAAAATGAACAATCAAATAAAATATAAAATAAAAATATAAAATATAAAATAAATATTAAAATATATAAATAACAAACAATATAATATATTTATTTTTATAATAAATGTTAAAATGTTCCGTCTCGAATTTTTATTCGTTTTTAAATAAATATTATTTTTAATTTTGTCGTTCACAATTTTTAGAGACGTAAAGCATCTGTTACTCTATATGTATGTAAATGTACTCGTCTTTGAAATTTGCAATTTGCACGATGTTTGGCAGTATTATTAAAACTTCATGTGTGTGTATCGGTGAAAATGCAATTTTACATCGGTGGAAGTGACACGTGCGCTGACAAACCGTAATTAGTATTACGAACTCGCTACAAACGCAATTCGTACGATTAATTTCGAGCGTGCAGCAGCGTAGATATAAGCGACAGTCGCAGATTTACGCGCGAAAGGGCCGGTTATATTCATTGTGTACGACTGTCCAATTCACCGATGAATCTGTCTATCAGCGTTTTCGTACTTTTGCAAAATACGAAAAGCAAAAGTTGGTATAACACGTTACTGTGTTATACTATAAAATGGCATTGAAAAATGTTGCAATATTTTATTAATTTAATTTATAAATTCTGTTGATATAAATATTATAGATTACTGAATGTTTCATCAAACATATTATTGTAATAATAAATATTATTTATCAATTTCGCATTTTCTGTAATTTTCTGCATTTCACATTAAAGAGTTCGCCTAATTTTTGTTGCATAACTAATATGCAATAAATTTTCTATATACAATTTTAATTGCAATTATTTATTGAAAATATATTTTCCCCTGAAATTTACTTTGTCGATTTCGATTGTAATAAATGACTTCATCATTGAACTAAAAATTGAATCTATGTGTATTCGATTGTAATTTATAATACGGTAATTTGGGAAAACGCCTGTACTCTGACCAGTGCACCTGTGACCATGCCGAAAAAGCTACTTTCGTGCGTGAAAAGGGACCGAAAAATCGACGCCCTTTAAAGCGATCTCCCTTTCCAATAGCGAGCATCGAATAAAAATAAATTGGATATATTCATCAGAATTTTTCAGATTTCTCAACATTGAAAATTACATATATATAAAATAATAGTAGTAATAGTTTAATAATAAATTATAAAGAAAAATGTATATCCTTAATTTTATTATGAAAATAAGATATATATATGTATACATATTTATAGGCATAATTAATTTAAATAAATAATTTTTCGTACTTTATTTTTATAATAAAATTAGAGGTATAAATTTCTCTTTAAATACTTTTTATTAATTAAATTAATTAAATAAAATTGTACATATTTAATGTTTCTTCTTAAATAAATATTTAGCGGTTTTTAAATAAAATTTCTTGAGAAAAAGAATAATTGCACCATGTAAATAGGAATTATTAAACATTAGTTAAATTTAATTTTTACTTTGTAATTTTTAATTTTTTTAGGAAGTTTGCGGGATAGATTTTTGTCATTGATGAGTTGAAATTAAATTCAAATTCTAAAAGAGATATCGTACTGAATTAGGCAATATAATCCATATACGCTCTTCCTTTCTACCCTCTTTGAGTGACTTTTATGGTTCGTTAAACCTTTCGGCGGTGAAATACATGGGCAAATTCGATTTACTTTCGATAAATTTGATTTCATGCTTCCTAGTACGCTCCTTATCGAACACATTAAAATATAAGAGACTGTATATTTCTTCTTCCCCTCCTATGTTACTTTATTATTTATCACAATAACATTAATATATTAATTATTATAATGTATAGTAATTATTATGTAGTCACAATTTTTTATTAATATTTATTAATATATTTATTATATATTTATTTAATATTATTTATTATAAATAATATTAAATTATATATATTATGATATTTATTAATATATTTATTTAATATTATATATTAATATAATTCAAACGATTTTTTACGTAAAAATAATCAAAATTGAAACTAATCTCCATCCTCCTTGTATATTATAATATATTACTATATATATAATAATGTCTAAAAATTTTATTGTTAATAATAAAATTATTTCTCTCATGTATGGCTTTCAGTTTGATTTCAACTTTTCAATAAACGATATTAATTCGTTTCGCGGAGATCAAAACATACGTCGAGCTATTTCGAGATCGCGTCTTCTCTCTCGCGACAGGTGCAGTGTGCCTGCAGATGACAATTTAAATTGCCAGTGTATCGCGAACGTACTTTTCCTTTTGTATGCTTATTACCTGTCAAAACCAAGCCAAAACAAAAGCTGTGACAAACGTCGCGAAACGAAGTGACAAAGAAATATATGAAAGTATCGGCCTTCGATTGTGCGAAGCTTTTTAGATACATCAGGAAACGCTTAAAGAGAATCAATATTTTTTTATCAATGCTTTTTCTGGTTTAAATATTTTTTGATGTAAGTCGATTTCATTAAAACCGCCATGTGGTGGGGAAATATTTTATAGATAAAGATTTTGTGAAAGATTTTCTAAATTAAACAAAAATTTTTTCAATTTTTCTAAAAAAGAAAATTTAAAATAATTTAGATTGTTGCAACTATTTTCATAGCGTGCTTGTAGACTTGATATTTCATTAGTTTCTTATTAACATATTTTAATTGAAATTATGATTTATAAAAATTCGATGAAATTTCTCGAATATACAAATAAATATAAAAAAACGTTCGACAATAAACAATATAATATGAACAAACCAATTACATTCATGTTTAAAGATTACAGCATTTTTTATATAAAAAAAATTGATCCATATCGAGTTCAATAGATTAATATTTAAATGTATTAAATTACAAATTAAAACTTTATATACTAACTTGCTTTATTTTATTATAATTAATTAAAAATATCGTGATTATATATCATACACATATTAATTTATATTCCGTACAAATAATGATAAGTTATTGTAATTAGGTATCGAATTTATTGCAAATATAATTAATTAAAATAATATAATGTTTAGATTATGGTACCAATTTGCGGCGTATATTTTATTATCGTGTTTACATGTTTCAAATAGAATCCATCTTAATAATGTACGCACATGTGTATATAAGAATGACGTCATGTTTTATAATTCAAAATCCGAGTATTACCATAAACACAGGTATTAAAACTTGCATTATCGATTGTTGTGGTACGTGCACATTTTCAAAATACGAAATAACAAATAATTTTATCTTCGACATGTGCGCATTTCTAAAATTCCTTTATCAGTGTTAAATACATATCAAAATAAAGATATGTAATTACAAATAAATCGTAAAGGGTTGAAGTTTCAGCAACACTTTATGTCGATGCTTTAATAGACAAATAATGAAAAAAATCTCTATTCTTCACCAATAAAAATGACTATTTTAAACTTATAATTATAAATATTATAAATATTACAATATTCAAATATATAATTATAAATAAACACGGTGTCTTGTATTAATACAATTTATATATTGTACACTACAATTATCTCAAAAACAATATTTTGTCATTATTTTTATGATTTGTGGTGCGCAATAACAGAAAAAATATGTAGATCGCGTTGTAGTAAACAATATAATAAATTATTTTGTAATAGAAAATTTATCATGGATATAAACCTATTATAAACGAAATATAGTTCTCTCAATTTTCGTTGCACTACCCAAGAATTAAGAGAATATCAACAATTTCGTAAAAAGAATAGAACCTATAATAAATTAATTTATTATCAACTTATTACGAAACAACATTAAAAATTTCGTTCCAAAAATTTTATAAATAATAACTTTCTTGTTTTAATTTTTTCAGTTTTCCCCAAAATATAATCAAATCTACAAATAATTTTAACAGAAAATTGATCGTTTTAAATGTTTCTGATATCTGTCAAATGACAGTAAATATATAATTAAATAAAATCAGATTGAAGCCGTTTTTAAAAAAAATTTCTTTATTAATTAATTATTTTACGAAAATCGCATAATGATAGAAAATTTTCCTACTTGGTTCGATCCATATATTATCTGCATACGAGAGATGGAATTATTATAAGCCACTCTGTATACAAGTGTCCATATAATCTTTTTTAACATTTTCACCAAATATATATCTATCATAACAGCATATAATTTCATGAATATAGTATCACTGTATCACTTATCAATATTTGTACTAAATTTGTCCAAGTTTTTTACTCGTGTATAAAAATTATAATAAAATTGTTTCCTAGTCTCTATTTAAGTGGTATGAAAAGAAACGAAGAAAAAAAATAAAAATTAAAAATAAAAATAAAATTGAAAATCAATAAATAAAACAAACGTTATCTCTATACCTATACATCATCATATACATGTATAAACACGTGTTCGTTGATACTCGTTGCTCAAAGATTTAAAAATTACCCAACAAACCTTGATTTTATGAACCAAGATCAAACAATTTTCTATTCTCATTTATTACTCTTCTCTTTTAATCCATATTTTTCTTCTATGCGCAAAATAAGAATGTCGCTATTTATTCATGACGACATTTTCACTCTCTACGTATGGGTATCATTAAGTAGTGGGAAAAAATAGTGGGAGACTGACGAGATAATATTAAGAACATTGATTGTGAAACATATCGACATAAACAAATTTGACTGTATTATCAGAAGGAATGATGATAATGTAAATAAATGCGACAGAAAGGAGGGTGGAAAATTGTTTTATATAAATATCACTGACGGAATCCAAGAGTCACAGTACAACTGATCAAATCATTACGTTTGGCAATACTATATACAAAGAGAAACAAAATGAAAACTCTTGTCGTTGCTTGTGTATTGGTGAGTATAAAGCAGCAAATATGCATGAAAAAGAAAAGAACTAATATTTTTTATCATCATTAGAAAAGTTTAAAATACGTGTAAAAAATATTCGTACGATGTCTAAAATATTCGTATTGTTTCTTAAAAATAAAATCTTGTCATTAAAGTAATCAAAAATATCTTTCGTAATTATCTCGTCGGTATAATTTTTCTTTCACCAAATTCTTCTAAATTATAAATATATATATATATATATACTTCTTCTTTTATTAAAGAAAACATTTGATATAGTTTTGTTTCTAGATCTTTTTAAAAACGTTTTCTAATATTTAAAAATTAGAACATTTTATATTCTAAATATTTATACTTTATTAAATTAAAATGTTTTATACGTATTAAAGATGTAATTTTTAAAATTCCTAAAAATTTTTATCATTTAATATAAAAACTGTGTTAATCAAAATATGTTTCTCTTAAAAGAAAAAATTTAACGTATGTATCTTGTAATAATACTCTCGGACATAATCGTGTAAAAAGATTAAATTAAAATAAGTTATTATGAACGTCGACGTATCTATTGATGATTAAAATTTCGATAAATTTAAGAATTTTATTGTACCTATAGAATGACCTTTTTAAATATAACATATATTTTAAATATATTTAAAATTTTAAATATATTTTTTTAATAATTTTTATATTTTAAATATTCTAGAAACATAAAATAGTAATCTTTTATAATATGTTAGTTCTAAATGTATATTTTTGGAAATTTTTAAAAATAATGTAGATTATTTTTGATTCTAGATGTTAGTTTATGCCGAAAGCACAAGCGTAACCGACAAAACCGGTAGCGGCAAAATCGAATGCAATCAATCCATAAGCGGCGTAACCGGACCGGAGCTCCGAGATTGTGTACAAAAATGTGGACACAAACCGTATGATCAGATGAATGATAATGGTAAGATATTAATTATTAATATAATATTAAATAATATAATCGATTATATTATTATAATATTAAATAATAATATTCTGCAGAGTGCAATATAATAGATTTATTTATTAAAATTGTAATTTTAAATTATATCAAGTTACAACAATTTTGATATTAATTAAGATGTAATAAATGATTAGCTTTCATACGTGTTTCCCAACCTAAAAAAACTTTTTTTAAATTTTTTATAAAAGATAAAATTAGTAACATTATTTAAAACGTTATAAAAAAAGATAAATGTACAATAAAAAGAATCTAAACTAATTTATACACATTCAAATTAATATTTATCTAATATTCATCTAATCACAATCATCAAACTAATAATACATACATATATTAATATATATATATATATGTATATATATACATATATACATATATATAAAAAATATATAATAAAATATATAAATAAATACATGTGTGTATATATATATATATAATATATAAAAAAATGTGTATATATATGTATATATATATATATATATATATATACATAATATAAATAAATATATGTGTACATATTCAACGTGAAATATATATATATATATATATAAAATAAAAATTTCAGGTTGAATATTGATTTTATATATATGTATATATATATAAAAGTTTCAGATTCAATATTGATTATATACATATATATATATATATACATATATATATATATAAAATCAATATTCAACCTGAAACTTTTATTTTTCATAAAATAATTATAGTTCTTTTCATAGAGAAGTTGTCATCACGAGAATTATTAACAGTTTGATAAACGGAACCAGTCACGCGTGCAGCGCACGAGTTATCGAGTATTATAAAATTGTTATTAATTATTTATTTAATTAAAGTCCAACTGTTACTCTATGTTGAAATTATCAAGCAATATTTTGAAAAATGTGCTATTATTATTAAAAGAATGATCAAGAAGTAAAGGAACATCGAAATATATTGAAAATGAAACGATTCGTATTGCTGTTACAAAAACAGTTGTATAATTAATTCTACAGATATTTTCCTAATATAAAAAGATTTCGATTGACATTCTGACTGATAAGTCGATGGAGTAATTACATTTATAACAGTAAAGTGAGAGAGAAATACTATTAATATGAGGTGTAAACCTTGAAAAAAATAACGTTAAAGAAGACAAGAGACGATACTGTTTACAAATTATATATAAATTTAAACAGATTTGAAAATAGATCTGCCAATTTAACTATTTAATCTCAAACTGTCAATATTTACATTTTAAACTATAATATATTGTGAAATTTGTCATTTCAGAAGCGTGCGATTCGCTCACATGTGCGGGCTATTCATTCCAAGCAGTATGTATATATTTGATTTTATAATAAATATTTAACACATTTATACTACACACATATACATATATTTGGGAGAAAAGTGTAACTTCTTTTATCAATAAAACTTGCAAATGTTCCCAAGATCATAATGACATTTAATTTTATGTATCTTTCCAAAGATATTATATGTATATACATGTTATATGTATATAATATTATACTGTATATGCATATATTTTAGCGGTTGTTCATTAGTTATTAAAAAATTTATAATTAAAATTTTGAACATTTAAATGAGTATGCGTAAAGAAAAAAAAAAAAGAATAATAGTAAAAAATAATAATGCATTCTTTTATTAAATTACAATAAAAACATAAAATAAGGAAATATCTTTTATATATATATGTACATACAATATATACACGTGCACACACATATTAATACATTATTAAATTTTGATAATATAACATCGAAATTTTTGTCTTGTACAAACAATACCATTTATTTATTTTCATTTATTTTGTGTAAGATTTCAATAAACAATAAACAACCGCTAAAATTTTTTGATGGAATTATAATTTTGGCAGTATACTTATGCCAAAGTCAAGATCATAAAGTAGGAGAAAAACGTTTTTTAAAATTAAGATTCCTTAAGAATTTATAGTTGTTTAAATTGATAAATTTATATTAATTTTAGATCAATAACGAAAATGAGATCGATATAGTAAAGATTATACAAATGTGTAACACTAGTGTCACCCCTCCGACCAATCAAACGAAGTGCCTAATCAATACTATTTACTGCTATAAAGGTAACCGATACACGTATTACATTATTAAGTATAATTGTTATTATTATTACATTATATTATATTAATAAGAATAATTAATTATATATTACTTTTATTAAAAATACTCTTATATTATAATGTATCTTACGGATTTTAATTTAAGTAAATTTTGTATTTTCTATTTCATCGATTTCATAATGAGCAATCTCTCGATAACTTTAATTATTTTCCGAAATCAATCAATTTAATGCTTCGGTATCAATTACATAATTAAATTACTTTATTTATATCTATTCTAATATAATTCAAAGTGTTTATAAAATTTATTTTTATTTTAAATAAAATGTTGAATAAAGAAAAATGAAGTATAATTAAAAATTGATAACACAATATAAATTAAATATAATAAATATAAATTAATTAAATAAAAATAATAATAATCTAAATAAAAGCCAACTATAAAACCAGTAATGATTAGATCAATACATTTACTATTACGGATTAAAACACAATTTTATTTGTTCAAATTTATAATATCCAAATTTTGTTACTTCTAAATAATTAATTAACATGCAAAATATTTAATTATATTGAAGAAGACCTGTTGTATAGTCGAAACGTACAGATGTAAAGTATTTTGATTATATGTTTTAATCCGTAATAATAAATGTATTAACACCTTAATCATTATAGCTCCTTTATTTAGATTATTTAAGTTATGTTTTGAAATAATACAGTTAAAATTTTTTTAATTTATATAAAAATAATAATGATAATAATTAATAATAATTAATTAATATAATTTTAGACATATGTCTAAAATAAAAATAAATTTATTTTCCAATATCTGTTATTATTCAAATGTTCCAGAAAAATAATTATATAAATCGTAAAAAAATTTAATATATAAAAATAATTATGTCAAGTAATATCCTTAAATTATTAAAGTAGTCTTTACAATTTGGCTTATTACTGTATGTATGTTAAAATAATATAAAATTTCAGAAAAAATTAAATAGTTTTTTATTCTAATTGCAGAGATTGTATGTCTACAAGAAGACACGAAGAGCAAGATCAAAAAATTCTTTCAGTGCGTAGTCAGACTTAAGACGATGGACTATGTCGATAAAGAGTAATAAGAACGAAAATTGCGATACATAAATACGAATTCTCTTGTAAACGGAATGGCAAATACTGTAGTAAACTTTAGAAAGTTAATGTTTAAATTTTCAAATTTTGTTGTATTATTATAACTGAAATGTAGATTACAATTGTACAAGTTGTACAATTGTAAAGTATATCAAATAAAGAATATTCCTGCAACTTATATTGACTAATACAATTTTTTATTATTTATATTAAATCTCTTTATCAAAGAGGGTTTGCTGTATGTAAAAAAAGTTTTCTTATTAATAAGAAGAAGATTTTAGTCACTAGAGCTAATAAGGGACAAACAACGGTGATATTAGATAGAAACAAATATGTACAAAAAATGGAAGCGTTAGTTGATAATCCTCACACCTATAAAAAACTCAAGAAAGATCCTATTAATTCTACAGCTAACAAATTAAATTCTCTTGAAGTCTTGGCAATCGAACGACCTTATTGACGATAAAACCTATAAATTTCTGAATTGTACAAACGATAATACACCACGTTGTTATGGACTACTTCCAAAGATTCATAAGAACAGATATCCTTTACGTATTATTGTCTCGACACTTGATAGCCCGGGATATAATATTGCGAATTATATTCACAATGTTATGCAATGTTCGATTAAAAAAACCGAATTCGTACATCAGTGACGGATGGTCGTTCTCCAGGAATATTAAAGATAGAATCATTAAAGATAATGAAATAATAATATCGTTGGATGTCACATCATTATTCACTAACATTCCTAAGGAGCTAGTTTTAAAAGGAATCGAAAAACGTTGGAACGATATTTCGGAAAAAACAACTTTTAATTTGGCACAATTTTTACATGCTGTGGAAATCATTCTTGAATCGATCAGTTTTTATTTTAAGGAACAATTTTACGAACAAATCTTTGAAAGCCCGATGGGTTCTCCGTTATCCCCTATCTTTGCAGATACAGTCATGAACGATCTTGAGTCATTCTGTTTGAGTTCTTTAGATTATTTGGTTCACATTTTTTCTATAGTTCCAACTGACAAAATAGGCAAAATATTGTCTACTTAACTACCACAAACGTCTTAAATTCACGTACAAAACCGAACTTAATTCTATGACTTTATTGTAAGTAATATTGCTATACTAGAATATCGATTTTGCAGTTTTATGTTATTATATGTGGTTATTGGAATAGTTATTATACTTTTATTTTATTTTTGTATGTTTAATATTATTTTTAATTTATTTTTTATAATATTGTTCACTTGATAAGGACCACAATCACATGGTCGAAACGACGTGAAGATAAATAATTGATTTTTGCTAGTTTGGTCGATTATTTGATATACCTATTTATTGTCTAGCGATTGGAAATAATTACGTTTATGTTCGATAAATTAATATTTCAATGTATTAAATTACAAATTAAAACTTTATATACTAACTTGCATTATTTTATTATAATAATTAATTTAAAATATCGTGATTATACGAGGTCTGTCTAAAAAGTATCCGACCTTTGGCTGTAAAAAATATATTACGTACATGATGGGATTGGGAGTTTAATCCCCTTCAAAGTAGGCCTCCACACACTTAGCCTACCGTTCCTTCCACTGCCGAAAACACTTCTGGAAGGTTTCTTTTGGAATGGTGTTCAACTCCGCCGTTGCATTCTGCATTATCTCGTCTCTACTCTGATGTCAACTTCTTCGGCAATCTCTCGTACGGTCAAACGACGATCTCTCATTATTAAATTTTCTACCCTCTCAACAACAGCTGCATTCCGAGCAGTTTGTGGCCTCCCAAAACGCTGATTACTCTCGACCGATGTCCGGCCATTTTTGAATCGGTTGAACCACTCTTTAATTTGTATTACTCCCATAGCATTATCTCCAAACACCTGCTAAATCTTACGCATTATTTCGCTTTGAGAATCACCAAGCTTTTGACAAAATTTGATGCAGTACCGTTGTTCAACTCGTTCAGTCATTTTAAGAGCAATCAAAATCCGACGAACACGAATAACAGCATCTCACCCGACAGCCAGTAGGCAACGATTGGCTCACCGAAACGGCGCGAAAAAATTCAAGCATGTGTATAAAACTGTCTCTTTCCACTGTGTACAGTAGCGCCGGCCTAGCGTCACTTCTATGCGCGGAAAAATTCCAAGTCGGATACTTTTTAGACAGCCCTCGTATATATCATACACATATGAATTTATGCGCCTTACAAATGTGACGACCCGATTAGCCGTCACTAGTCGCCCGCGCTCGTGTAAACGGCCCCTTTCGGGGCCACCACACGAATACGTTGGGAATCCGCCTTTTCGCCCCCACCCGTCACTCGACCCCCTCCAAGCTAGTCTTAGAGTGGGGTGGCCGACGGGTATAAAGAGCGGCGCAGCCGAGACTTCGACTCCAGTCCCGTCCTGGTCCCTCGAGCGTACTCAGGGATCACTCCTCAACTCCCACACTCCAAATCACCCCGGCCGACGAGCGTTCTCGTCGTGCAGGCCGAGCGTTCTCGGTCACCGGGTCCTGTCCGTAACTCACCCCGGCCGACGAGCGTTCTCGTCGTGCAGGCCGAGCGTCCTCGGTCACCGGGTCCTGTCCGTAACTCACCCCGGCCGACGAGCGTTCTCGTCGTGCAGGCCGAGCGTCCTCGGTCACCGGGTCCTGTCCGTAAATCACCCCGGCCGACGAGCGTTCTCGTTGTGCAGGCCGAGCGTCCTCGGTCACCGGGTCCTGTCCGTAAATCACCCCGGCCGACGAGCGTTCTCGTCGTGCAGGCCGAGCGTTCTCGGTCACCGGGTCCTGTCCGTAACTCACCCCGGCCGACGAGCGTTCTCGTCGTGCAGGCCGAGCGTCCTCGGTCACCGGGTCCTGTCCGTAAATCACCCCGGCCGACGAGCGTTCTCGTTGTGCAGGCCGAGCGTTCTCGGTCACCGGGTCCTGTCCGTAACTCACCCCGGCCGACGAGCGTTCTCGTCGTGCAGGCCGAGCGTCCTCGGTCACCGGGTCCTGTCCGTAAATCACCCCGGCCGACGAGCGTTCTCGTTGTGCAGGCCGAGCGTTCTCGGTCACCGGGTCCTGTCCGTAACTCACCCCGGCCGACGAGCGTTCTCGTCGTGCAGGCCGAGCGTCCTCGGTCACCGGGTCCTGTCCGTAACTCACCCCGGCCGACGAGCGTTCTCGTCGTGCAGGCCGAGCGTTCTCGGTCACCGGGTCCTGTCCGTAACTCACCCCGGCCGACGAGCGTTCTCGTCGTGCAGGCCGAGCGTCCTCGGTCACCGGGTCCTGTCCGTAAGTCACCCCGGCCGACGAGCGTTCTCGTCGTGCAGGCCGAGCGTTCTCGGTCACCGGGTCCTGTCCATAAATCACCCCGGCCGACGAGCGTTCTCGTCGTGCAGGCCGAGCGTCCTCGGTCCCCGGGTCCTGTCCGTAAATCACCCCGGCCGACGAGCGTTCTCGTCGTGCAGGCCGAGCGTCCTCGGTCACCGGGTCCTACCTGAAAGTCACCGGCGCCCGACGGAGCTCGCCCTTCTCAGGGCGCCCGTACGCGTGTCCGCGTTGGAAACTCTAGCAATAAGTCGTGTCCGCGTCCGTATAATCTGGTCGCGTCTCGTCCGTAATATTTCTATCCGTCAATCCTAGCAATAAGTCGTGTCCGCGTCCGTATAATCTGGTCGCGTCTCGTCCGTAATATTTCTATCTGTCAATCCTAGCAATAAGTCGTGTACGCGTCTGTATCATCTGGTCGCGTTTCGTCCGATTATACTGTGCTGTGTATAATGGTTTGAATCACGGGAGAACCACAGGAAGGTGGCCCCGAATAAACTCTACTTTTACCAGAGCAACCGTGTGTCATTGTAAATCTGAGTCTCCCCTCTTCCCGAATCCTGGCACCGACGAGCCGATCCGTGGCGTCGGGAAAGGTGCTTCGTTACATGGCGCCCGAACAGGGACCTGACTCGACCGTCTGAGACTCCGGTTTGCAATCCACATGCTTGGGTGGATCTACCGCCTAGATAAAGAGGAAGCCGTCCGATACCTCGCCACCCGCGATCTAGACCCAGAAGGGAGATTAATCGACCTCCGCCGCCGCATAAGAGACCACGTAATGGCCAATCAGCCAAACACCGGAGCGGCCGAAACGCTCCACGCGCCGCTTAGCCGCGAAGAACGTTACCGGAGTGCACGCGGAACCCCCGAACCACCAGAAGCCGACCCGGCTAAGGCCCTCAACCAGATACGCAAATGGGGATGCCATTTTGATGGTAAGGACCCCCTCGCTTTCCTCGAGCATCTGGAGGAACTCAGTGTGGCCTATGGTCTGGAAGACCACAATCTTCTCACCGGTCTGTCCGAGCTGTTAAAGGGCGACGCCCTTCTGTGGTGGCGAAACACCAGAGAACAGTGGTCCACATGGGCCGGGTTCCGAAAGGATTTCTTGGCCCAGTATCTATCACCCGGGTACAAACGACAATTACGACGGGAAATACAAGGCCGGCGACAGAAGCCAGGAGAGGCGTTTACGCGATACGCTACCGCCGTACAGACAATGATGCGTCGGGCTGGCGGCTACACTAGCCAGGAACGGCTCGAGCAATTATACGAAAACGCCGACCCGGAACTCCAGCTATACGTTCGATTGGACGAACTGCACTCCGTTTCCGCGCTATGCAGTCGTGCCGCCGAGTGGGAGGAAATCCACCGGCGTCGCCAAGAACAACGCCGCGAAACATTACGGTCCACCGAGGCGAATCTTGCCGCCACTACCTATGACCGTGCGAGTTGCTGTTGGCGATGCAAACAGCGAGGGCACACACGACTCGACTGTCGCCGCCCAGCACGGAAGTTCTGCTCGCGGTGCGGGAAGGATGGCGTCCTAACGCGAGACTGCCACCCTCCGACGGAAAACGACCGGCGGGTCGGAAACGAGGCGGCCATCGTCCGACCCGCGTCCAGATAGAGTACACACCGCGGCCGCATTTACCAGTCCAGATTCACCGATTCAACACCTGGGCACTTCTCGATTCCGGATCCGAAGTGTCGTTTGTGAACGCCGCCATGGCCAAACGCTTGTCTGATCGCGGCCTCCAGATCCAGCCGTCCGAAGAACCGGTCAACTTAGCCGACGGCTCCAAGGCACCCACCTCCGGTTCGATCCGCTTCGCCATCCGAGTCGGCCCTCGCTCTGTCCGCCACCGCTTCCAGGTCCTGGATAACCTCAGCAGCGAGGTACTAATCGGAGTCGACCTATGGGCTCGGTTACGCATTACGCTGCCGCCTCCCCCATCCAACCGACCAGGGAGGACGGCTCCGGCCCAGGTGGCGTCCGCCTACGGCAAACTGTCCGCCGGAATCTCCCCACGCTCACCAGAGGAAGACCAGCGTTTCCGGCAGTTCTTGGATACCGAACTCCGGTTATTTGAGTCCGTGCAGGGGCCCACCGATCGCACCAAACACCAGATCAGATTGCGGCCTGGAGCCCCAATAAAGCAGAGATACCGACCCCGTAATCCGGCCATGCAGGCCGTCATTGATAGCGAGGTGAATAAAATGTTGGAAGCCGGAGTGATCGAACCGTCCAACAGCGCCTGGAGTTCCCCCGTAGTCCTCGTCAAGAAGAAGGATGGAGGACACCGATTTTGTATCGATTTCCGCAAGTTGAATCAAGCCTCCGACAAAGATGCCTACCCACTGCCGCACATCCTCGCTACCCTCGATAAGCTCCGAGGGGCCCAGTACCTTTCAACACTAGACTTAAAGGACGGATATTGGCAGGTGCCACTAGATCCGGTCAGCCGTCCAGCCACCGCCTTTACAATTCCTGGGCGAGGACTCTACCAATTTAAAGTCATGCCTTTTGGGTTACATTCGGCACCGGCCACGTTCCAGCGGTTGCTGGATAGTGTCCTCGGCCCGGAACTCGAGCCACACGTATTGGTCTACCTCGACGACATCATCGTAGTCAGCTCGTCACTGGAGACCCATATGGAACATCTGGCCGAGGTCTTCAGACGGTTGAGACAAGCGCGCCTCCGCCTTAACCCACAGAAGTGCCACTTCTGTTGCAGCCGTCTCAAATATTTGGGGCATATAGTGGACAAAGACGGCATTCGAACTGACCCAGACAAGGTCAGCGCGGTAGCCGCGTGGACGACTCCGACAACCGTACGTCAAGTGCGCCAATTCCTCGGCGTCGCCTCCTGGTACCGCCGTTTTGTACCAGACTTCTCCACCACCGCCGCACCGTTGACACGCTTGACCCAAAAAAGAGCACGTTTTGCGTGGGGACCAGAAGAAGAAAAGGCTTTCGACGAGCTGAAGCGGGCGCTCACCACCGCACCAGTTCTTGCTTGTCCCGATTTCAGCCGACCATTCACCCTCCAGACCGACGCCAGCACGTGTGGGCTAGGTGCCGTGCTCACCCAAGAACTATCCGAAGGCGAACGCGTCATTGCCTACGCCAGCCGTACACTAAATAGCGCAGAAAGGAACTACAGCGCTACAGAGCTAGAATGTCTGGCGGTAGTGTGGGGAATCCGTCGAATGCGCGACTATCTGGAGGGTTATCACTTCACGGTTGTCACCGATCACCAGTCGCTTCGATGGCTGCAGAGACTGGAAGCTCCCACCGGTCGCCTAGGGAGATGGGTATTCGAGCTTCAGCAGTACGACTATGACATCCGGTATCGTAAAGGAAAACTGAACATCGTGGCCGACGCTCTCTCTCGTCAACCCGAGGCCTGTGTCATACAAGCCGCTCCAGACTGTCAATGGTACCGCCGCCTTTATCACCAGGTACAACAACACCCGGCCGAACATGCGGACTACCGCATCCAGAACCGACAGTTGCATCGACACATCCTGCATGATCTCAACTTCCACGACTCGCCAAGCGAGGAGCAATGGAAACAGTGCGTCCCGAAACCCCAGCGCGCGGAAATACTGCACCGACTGCATGACGACCCGACCGCCGGACACTTTGGCATTGCGAAGACCATCGCACGAGTAGCGCGCTTATATTATTGGCCAGGAATGTTCCGCGACGTCACTCGATACGTCCGTGACTGTCGAAACTGCGCCACCCACAAGGCCGCACAAACCTTGCCGGCCGGGAAACTTCGAGCCACCCACGTCACGCACCCGGGGCAACAGGTCTCCATTGATCTGGTCGGACCATTGCCACGATCGACCAGTGGCCATACCTGGCTGCTGACCATGCAGGATCGATTCTCCAAATGGATAGAGATGACGCCGCTCCGCCAAGCCACCGCCGCCAACGTCACACGAGAAGTAGCTGGACGTATTATATATCGTCACGGCTGCCCGGACACCATCGTCTCTGATAACGGGACTCAGTTGAGATCGCACCAGCTCGAGGGATTACTACGATCCTTCGGGATCAAGCATAGAACCGCCCCCGCCTACGCACCGCAGTGCAACCCGGTCGAGCGAGCCAACCGCACCATAAAGACCATGGTGGCGCAATATGTGGAAGGCCGACATCGCCGTTGGGATGAACACATTCCCCAGCTCCAGTTCGCTTTCAATACCGCACGACAAGAATCCACGGGATACACCCCGGCCTTTCTGATGTACGGCCGGGAGTTACAATCACCGCATCCCGACGACCGCCGCCCGGCAACGACCAGCAACGCTCCTGAAACAGTTCGACGTCGACTCGAAGACGCCTACGAAATTGTCAGAATCAACCTGGCCCGCGCCTTCCAACATCAACAGCGAAACTACGATTTACGTCGACGCGACTGGCGTCCACAAGTTGGAGACCGAGTATGGAAAAAGGAGCACCCGTTATCGAACAAAGAGCGCGGCTTTAATGCCAAACTAGCACCAAGATTTGGTGGCCCGTTGACGATCAGACGCATCATCTCCCCCGTCATCGTGGACCTGAAGGACGGCCGAGGTCGATGGCATCGGCACGTCCACGTGAGGGACTTGAAATCCGCCTCCGAACCGCGTCCTGCGACCGAACCCTAGTCCGATACCCGAGCCACGCGCGCCGATTAACGCCGCCGGTCAACCGTTAGGCATGTTCGCGGTTTCGAATTAAAATACGTGGAGCGGCACTCTTCATGGTCCGCGTCTTGTCGAAAATCTTTGGCCGAATACCGGGAACGACATTCTTCATGGTCCGCGCTTTGCCACCCGGTCCCGAACCGAGAGCGGCACTCTTCATGGTCCGCGCTTTGCCACCCGGTCCCGCACCGGGAGCGGCACTCTTCATGGTCCGCGTCCAGATCACCGAGGGGTATAAAGAACGGGCACCCTTGGGTCGGAACTCATCCCGTCACGATGGAAACACCAAACGAAGAAGCAAACCAGCGCTCAAAAGAAAATCCGTCCGTTTCCGGACGAAATCTGCCCGTTTCCGGGCGAACCACCCGGCCAGTACCGGGAATAGGGCCCCGCATCCAGCGGTCCGACGCCGAGCAGCGACGTCGGAACTTGGTGCTCTTGGAGGCACCTCCGCCTCCCCCGGGCAGACGCCGACCTATCCCGGTGAACACCCGGCATCGACGACCACCGGTCCTCTCCGACTCCCCGGCCTCCACCGTCGCCGGCGTCACCAGGCCCACGACGACACCGGCCAGCGCACGCCAGCCCGCTCGACCATCCGCGAACCGATCGGTTCCCTCAACCGGCACCCGCCGACACACGCCATCCGCTGTCGCACCGCCAGCCACCACGCGCCAGTCAGCGACGCCGGACGAAGCGGACCAGCCAGCGCATCGCGCCAACACAGGCCAACAGGTGCGATCCCTTGTCGCGCCACCAGCCAGGGAGCCACCCCAACCGGCACCACGCCGACCTTCAACCGGCCAGGCCCCACCAGTGCCAGCACCACGCCCGGGACCGCCACGACCCATCCAGGTCACTCTGGGGGATGGCCAAACCGTCGACATACCGTACCACGCCGCCACCATCTCACGGCGGTATAAGGTACGCACCCCGACGGGCCGGTGGATCATCAGATTCGACCGACGAGGAAGACCGCGAACGATCCGTCGAATAGCCACCCCCCCCTAGAAAAGGAGGGTGATGTGACGACCCGATTAGCCGTCACTAGTCGCCCGCGCTCGTGTAAACGGCCCCTTTCGGGGCCACCACACGAATACGTTGGGAATCCGCCTTTTCGCCCCCACCCGTCACTCGACCCCCTCCAAGCTAGTCTTAGAGTGGGGTGGCCGACGGGTATAAAGAGCGGCGCAGCCGAGACTTCGACTCCAGTCCCGTCCTGGTCCCTCGAGCGTACTCAGGGATCACTCCTCAACTCCCACACTCCAAATCACCCCGGCCGACGAGCGTTCTCGTCGTGCAGGCCGAGCGTTCTCGGTCACCGGGTCCTGTCCGTAACTCACCCCGGCCGACGAGCGTTCTCGTCGTGCAGGCCGAGCGTCCTCGGTCACCGGGTCCTGTCCGTAACTCACCCCGGCCGACGAGCGTTCTCGTCGTGCAGGCCGAGCGTCCTCGGTCACCGGGTCCTGTCCGTAAATCACCCCGGCCGACGAGCGTTCTCGTTGTGCAGGCCGAGCGTCCTCGGTCACCGGGTCCTGTCCGTAAATCACCCCGGCCGACGAGCGTTCTCGTCGTGCAGGCCGAGCGTTCTCGGTCACCGGGTCCTGTCCGTAACTCACCCCGGCCGACGAGCGTTCTCGTCGTGCAGGCCGAGCGTCCTCGGTCACCGGGTCCTGTCCGTAAATCACCCCGGCCGACGAGCGTTCTCGTTGTGCAGGCCGAGCGTTCTCGGTCACCGGGTCCTGTCCGTAACTCACCCCGGCCGACGAGCGTTCTCGTCGTGCAGGCCGAGCGTCCTCGGTCACCGGGTCCTGTCCGTAAATCACCCCGGCCGACGAGCGTTCTCGTTGTGCAGGCCGAGCGTTCTCGGTCACCGGGTCCTGTCCGTAACTCACCCCGGCCGACGAGCGTTCTCGTCGTGCAGGCCGAGCGTCCTCGGTCACCGGGTCCTGTCCGTAACTCACCCCGGCCGACGAGCGTTCTCGTCGTGCAGGCCGAGCGTTCTCGGTCACCGGGTCCTGTCCGTAACTCACCCCGGCCGACGAGCGTTCTCGTCGTGCAGGCCGAGCGTCCTCGGTCACCGGGTCCTGTCCGTAAGTCACCCCGGCCGACGAGCGTTCTCGTCGTGCAGGCCGAGCGTTCTCGGTCACCGAGTCCTGTCCATAAATCACCCCGGCCGACGAGCGTTCTCGTCGTGCAGGCCGAGCGTCCTCGGTCCCCGGGTCCTGTCCGTAAATCACCCCGGCCGACGAGCGTTCTCGTCGTGCAGGCCGAGCGTCCTCGGTCACCGGGTCCTACCTGAAAGTCACCGGCGCCCGACGGAGCTCGCCCTTCTCAGGGCGCCCGTACGCGTGTCCGCGTTGGAAACTCTAGCAATAAGTCGTGTCCGCGTCCGTATAATCTGGTCGCGTCTCGTCCGTAATATTTCTATCCGTCAATCCTAGCAATAAGTCGTGTCCGCGTCCGTATAATCTGGTCGCGTCTCGTCCGTAATATTTCTATCTGTCAATCCTAGCAATAAGTCGTGTACGCGTCTGTATCATCTGGTCGCGTTTCGTCCGATTATACTGTGCTGTGTATAATGGTTTGAATCACGGGAGAACCACAGGAAGGTGGCCCCGAATAAACTCTACTTTTACCAGAGCAACCGTGTGTCATTGTAAATCTGAGTCTCCCCTCTTCCCGAATCCTGGCACCGACGAGCCGATCCGTGGCGTCGGGAAAGGTGCTTCGTTACACAAATAATAACAAAGTAAGACTCTTCTCTCGACTGTACTGGCAAATATTATATATTTATTATTATAATCACAACGTTTCGACCTTTCTTTGAGTCCTTATCAAGTGATTTGTAAAAATAAAAATAAAATTATAATTTAAAGATGTCAAGAACGAACATAGTGTCGATTTTGTTGTCTCCAATAACTCGTCTAAGAGTCTTGACGTGTTGTCAAACCGACACTATGTTCGTTCTTGACATCTTTGAATTGTAATTTTATTTTTATTTTTACAAATCACTTAATAAGGACTCAAAGAAAGATCGAAACGTTGTGATTAATAAATAATATTTGCCAGTACGGTCGAGAGAAGAGTCTTACTTTTTTAAATTCTGTCTGGCGATTCTCAAATATCTACGTTTTAAATAATAACAAGTTATTGTACTTAGATATCAAATTTATTACAAAAATAATTAATTAAAATATTATAATGTTTAGATTATGATACCAATCTGCTGCGTATATTTTATTATCGTGTTTACATGATTTAAATAGAATCTTTCTTAATAATGTACGCATATGTATATATAAGAATGACGTCATGTTTTATAATTCAAAATCCACGTCTTATTATAAACACAGGTATTATAACACAGGTATTAAAACTTGCATTATCGATTATTGTGGCACGCGCCCATTTTTTAAATACGTTTATCTTTGACATGTGCGCATTTCTAAAATTCCTTTATCAGTGTTAAATACATATCAAAATAAAGATATGTAATTACAAATAAATCGTAAAGGGTTGAAGTCCCAGCAACACTTCATCTCGATGCTTTAGTAGACAGATAATGAAAAAAATCTCTATTTTTCACCAATAAAAATGACTATTTTAAACTTATAATTAAATATATTATAAATATTACAATATTCAAATATATAATTATGAATAAACACGATGTCTTGTATTATTACAATTTATATATTGTACACTACAATTATCTCAAAAACAATATTTTGTCATTGTTTTTATGATTTGTGGTGCGCAATAATAGAAAAAATATGTAAATCGCGTTGTAGTAAACACAATATAATAAATTATTTTGTAATAGAAAATTTATCACGGATAGAAACCTATTATAAAAAAATACAGTTCTCTCAATTTTCGTTGCACTACCCAAGAATTAAGAGAATATCAACAATTTCGTAAAAAGAATAGAACCTATAATAAATTAATTTATTATCAACTTATTACGAAACAACATTAAAAATTTCGTTCGAAAAATTTTATAAATAATAACTTTCTTGTTTTAATTTTTTCAGTTTTCCCCAAAATATAATCAAATTTACAAATAATTTTAACAGAAAATTGATCGTTTTAAATGTTTCTGATATCTGTCGAATGACAGTAAATATATAATTAATAAAAATCAGATTGAAGACGTTTTTTAAAATAAATTTCTTTCTTAATTAATTATTTTACGAAAATCGCATAATGATAGAAAATTTTCCTACTTGGTTCGATCCATATATTATCTGCATACGAGAGATGGAATTATTATAAGCCACTCTGTATACAAGAGTGTCCATATAATCTTTTTTAACATTTTCACCAAACATATATCTATCATAACAGCATATAATTTCGTGAATAGTATCACTGTATCACTTATCAATATTTGTACTAAATTTGTCCACGTTTTTTACTTATATGCGAAAAAATTATATAAAATTATTTCATAGTCTCTATTTAAGTTGTATACAGAGAAACAAAGAAAAATAAATAAAAATTATATAAAAAAATAAAAATTAAAAATAAAAATAAAATTGAAAATAAATAAATAAAACAAACGTTATCTCTATACCTATACATCATCATATACATGTATAAACACGTGTTCGTTGATACTCGTTGCTCAAAGATTTGATATAATTACACAGCCAAACCTTGATTTTATGAACCTTCCTTCTGATAATACAGTCAAATTTGTTTATGTCGATATGCTTAACAATCAATGTTCTTAATATTATCTCGTCAATCTTCCACTATTTTTCCTCACTACTTAATGATACTCATACATAGAGAGTGTAAATGTCGTCATAATCATAAAAAGATCAAACAATCTTTTTATTCTTACTTATTACTCTTCTCCTTTAATCCATATTTTTCTTCTATGCGCAAAATAAGAATGTCGCTATTTATTTATGACGACATTTACACTCTCTACGTATGAGTATCATTAAGTAGTGAGGAAAAATGGTGGAAGATTGACGAGATAATATTAAGAACATTGATTGTTAAGCATATCGACATAAACAAATTTGACTGTATTATCAGAAGGAATTACGATATTGTAAATAAATGCGACAGAAAGGAGGGTGGAAAATTGTTTTATATAAATATCACTGACGGTATCAAAAAGTCACAGTATATCTGATCGAATCATTACGTTTGGCAGTATTCAAAGAGAAACAAAATGAGAACTCTTGTCGTTGTTTGTGTATTGGTAAGTATAACGCAGCTAATATGCATCTTAGAAGAATCTTTTATTAACCATTTTGCAATTAACATTTTGTTTGACAAATTTAAAAAATTATAATAATGCATATGAATATAATAATATGTACTATGTGATATTTTAACGTATGTATCTTTGAATAATACTCTCGAACATAATCGTGTAAAAGATTAAAATAAAATAATTATGAGCGTCGACGTATCTATTGATGATTAAAGTTTTGATAAATTTAAGAATTTTATTGTACTTATAGAATGACTTTTTTAAATATATTTTTTAATCATTTTTAATAATTTTCATATTTTAAATATTATACAAAAAATATTAATCTTTTATAATATTATTTCTAAATGTATATTTTTGAAAGTTTTTAAAAATAATATAAATTATTTTTTATTCTAGATGTTAGTTTATGCCGAAAGCGCAATAGGAACCAACAAAACCGGAAGCGGCCAAATCATATGCCAGCAATCCAAAAGCGGCATAACCGGACCGGAGCTCATAGATTGTGTAGAACTATGTGGACACAAATCGTATACAAATATGAATGATACGGGTATGATAATGATTATTAATGTAGTATTAAATAATATAATCGATTATAATATTAGAATATTAAATAATAATATTCTGCAGAGTGCAATATAATAGATTTATTTATTAAAATTGTAATTTTAAATTATATCAAGTTACAACAATTTTATTATTAATTAAGATGTAATAAATGATTAGCTTTCATACGTGTTTCGCAACTAAAAAAATTTTTTTTAATTTTTTATAAAAGGTAAAATTAGTATCATTATTTAAAACGTCATAAAAAAGATAAATGTATAATACTACAATAAAAAGAATCTAAACTAATTTATACACATTCAAACTAATATTTTTTTAATATTCATCTAATCACATTCATCAAACTAATGATACATACATATAATAATACATATATATACCATATATATATATATATATATATATATATATATATACATATATATAAAAAATATATAATAAAATATATAAATAAATACATGTGTATATATATATATATATATATATATAAAATATATAAATAAATATGTGTATATATATGTATATATCAATATTCAACCTGAAACTTTTATTTTATATATATTATATATATTATATATATATTATTATATTATTATATATATATAAAATAAAAGTTTCAGGTTGAATATTGATTTTATATATATATATATATAATAAAAATTTCAGATTGAATATTGATTATATATATATGTATATATATATAAAAGTTTCAGATTCAATATTGATTATATACATATATATATATATATACATATATATATATAAAATCAATATTCAACCTGAAACTTTTATTTTTCATAAAATAATTATAGTTCTTTTCATAGAGAAGCTGTCATCACGAGAATTAATAACAGTTTGATAAACGAAACCAGTCACGCGTGCAGCGCACGTGTTATCGAGTATTATAAAAAATTGTTATTAATTATTTATTTAATTAAAGTCCAATTGTTACTCTATGTTGAAATTATCAAGCAAAATTTTGAAAAATGTGCTATTATTATTAAAAGAATGATCACAAAGTAAAGGAACATCGAAATATATTGAAAATGAAACGATTCGTATTGCTGTTACAAAAACAGTTGTATAATTAATTCTACAGATATTTTCCTAATATAAAAAGATTTCGATTGACATTTTGACTGATAAGTCGATGGAGTAATTACATTTATAACAGTAAAGTGAGAGAGAAATACTATTAATATAAGGTGTAAACCTTGAAAAAAATAACGTTAAAGAAGACAAGAGACGATACTGTTTACAAATTATATATAAATTTAAACAGATTTAAAAATAGATCTGCCAATTTAACTATTTAATCTCAAACTGTCAATATTTACATTTTATACTATAATATATTGTGAAATTTGTCATTTCAGAAGCGTGCGATTCGCTCACATGTGCGGGCTATGCATGCAATGCAGTATGTATATATTTGATTTTATAATAAATATTAAACACATTTATACTACACACATATACATATAATATATACATATATTTGGGAGAAAAGTGTAACTTCTTTTATCAATAAAACTTGTAAATGTTCCCAAGATCATAATGACATTTAATTTTATGTATCTTTCCAAAGATATTATATGTATATACATGTTATATGTATATAATATTATACTGTATATGCATATATTTTAGCGGTTGTTCATTAGTTATTAAAAAATTTATAATTAAAATTTTGAACATTTAAATGAGTATGCGTAAAGAAAAAAATAAAAAAGAATAATAGTAAAAAATAATATATATAATGCATTCTTTTATTAAATTACAATAAAAACATAAAATAAGGAAATATCTTTTATATATATATGTACATACAATATATACACGTGCACACACATATTAATACATTATTAAATTTTGATAATATAACATCGAAATTTTTGTCTTGTACAAACAATACCATTTATTTATTTTCATTTATTTTGTGTAAGATTTCAATAAACAATAAACAACCGCTAAAATTTTTTGATGGAATTATAATTTTGGCAGTATACTTATGTCAAAGTCAAGATCATAAAGTAGGAGAAAAACGTTTTTTAAAATTAAGATTCCTTAAGAATTTATAGTTGTTTAAATTGATAAATTTATATTAATTTTAGGTCAGTGACAAAAAAGGGATCGATATACTAAAGGTTATGAACATGTGTAAAAGTTGCGTCACCCCTCCGACCAATCAAATGAAGTGCCTAATCAATACTATTTACTGCTATCAAGGTAACCGATACACGTATTACATTATTAAGTATAATTGTTATTATTATTACATTATATTATATTAATAAGAATAATTAATTATATATTACTTTTATTAAAAATACTCTTATATTATAAAGATAAATATAAAGCTAAAGATAATCAATATCGATATATAGGTCATGAAGATTTATTTCTTATTTTCGTTTTCAACAACAGAAATAAATCATTAAAACATTAAGTTTTTGCTATGTATCTTACGGATTTTAATTTAAGTGAGTTTTGTATTTTCTATTTCATCGATTTCATAATGAGCAATCTCTCGATAACTTTAATTATTTTCCGAAATCAATTAATTTAATGCTTCGGTATCAATTATATAATTAAATTACTTTATTTATATCTATTCTAATATAATTCACAGTGTTTATAAAATTTATTTTTATTTTAAAATAAAAGTTGAATAAAGAAAAATGAAGTATAATTAAAAATTGATAACACAATATAAATTAAATATAATAAAAATAAACTAATTTAATAAAAATAATAATAATCTAAATAAAAGCCAACTATAAAGCCAGTAATTATTAGATCAATACATTTACTATTACGGATTAAAACACAATTTTATTTGTTCAAATTTATGATATCCAAATTTTGTTACTTCTAAATAATTAATTAACATGCATAATATTTAATTATATTGAAGAAGACTGTTGTATAGTCGAAACGTACAGATGTAAAGTATTTTGATTATATGTTTTAATACGTAATAATAAATGTATTAACACCCTAATCATTATAGCTCCTTTATTTAGATTATTTAAGTTATGTTTTGAAATAATACAATCAAATCGTTTTAAATTTATATAAAAATAATAATGATAATAATTAATATAAATTAGAATAATTAATTAATATAATTTTAGACATATGTCTAAAATAAAAATAAATTTATTTTCCAATATCTATTATTATTCAAATGTTCCAGAAAAATAATTATATAAATCGTAAAAAAATTTAATATATAAAAATAATTATGTCAAGTAATATCCTTAAATTATAAAAGTAGTCTTTACAATTTGGCTTATTACTGTATGGATGTTAAAATAATATAAAATGTTGGAAAAAATTAAATGGTTTTTTATTCTAATTGCAGAGATTGCATGTCTACAAGAAGACACGCAGAGCAATATCAAAAAATTCTTTCAGTGCGTAGTCAAACTTAAGACGATGGACTATGTCGATAAAGAGTAATAAGAACGAAAATTGCAATACATAAATACGAATTCTCTTGTAAACGGAATGGCAAATACTTATAATAGTAAACTTTAGAAAGTTAATGTTTCAATTTTCAAATTTTGTTGTATTATTATAACTGAAATGTAGATTACAATTGTACAAGTTGTACAATTGTAAATTATACCAAATAAATAATATTCCTGCAACTTATATTGACTAATACAATTTTTTATTATTTATATTAATTGTTGTAAATCGAAGTTTAGTTTTTAGGAAGCATTTCATTTTTTATTACACAACTCGCTATAATTATTCTGTCTAAATAGGATCTTGCACATTTTATATTTGCTTTTTGGCCTACTTAAATAAATATTTTAGTTTATACAAAACGCGGCGCGAAATAAAATATCCAGAATTGAATAATAGGATAATATTATTAATTTTCTAAATTATTTAGAAAATATTTTTGCTGATTAATATTTTTTTATTATATTAATTTCCACACAATTTCATATGTTTTAGCTCTCAAACATTTATTTGGTTAATATATACATTTTTATTTATTTTTTTTATTATTATATTTTTTATTATAATACAATTTTATTTATTTTTTATCATTTAATTATTATTCCCTTTTTTAAATTTTACTTATTACTAGCCAGATATTTTTTGCTTACGTCTAAAGTACCCACCGCTAATCCACTATTATTAGCTCTCATACAATTTCACAATTCTTCAAATTACTTGAAATATTGTAATTTAGATAACGCTGATCAAACAATTCCCAGAGCACAGAGTCCGAAAATCAAAACTATAAAAGTTACATTGAATTGAAAGTAAGTGCCATTGGAGTTTAAAAAAACTGCTAGTTTTTGAATGTATAAATGTAAGTAAATATCCCTGATAAATCAGTATGAAGTTTTATTGCAAATAGCTATAAAAATTATTCTAAACATATAATGTATTAAAATGTTATATTCAGATATTATATGATACTAATTTGCTGCGTATATTTTATTATCATGTTTATATGTGCTTTAAGTAAAAGCCTTCTTAACAATGTACGCATATATAAGAATGACGTCATGTTTTATAATTCAGAATCCAAGTATTACCATAATCAATGGTATTAAACCTTGCATTATTGATTGCTGTGGCACGTGCCCATTTTTATAATTCATTTATATGTGTTAAATACGTATCCAAATAAAGATACGTAATTGCAAATAAATCGTAAAGGGTTGGGTCCCAACAAGATTTTATCTCGAGGCTTTCATGGACCAATAATGGAAGAAATCTCTATTTTTCACCAATAAAAAATGACTATTTTAAATTTATAATTATAAATATTATAAATATGATACTCAAATATATAATTATGAATAAATACTTGTCTTGTTTTATTACAATTTATATATTGTACACTACAATTATCTGAAAAATAATATTTTGTCATTATTTTTATGATTTGTGGTGCGCAAGAATAGAAAAAATATGTATCTCGAGTTGTTGTAAACACAATTTAATAAATTATTATGTAATTGAAAAATTATCACGGATAGAAACCTATTAAAATAAATACAGTTCTCTCAATCTTCGTTGCACTACCCAAGGACTAAGAGAATATCAACAATTTCATTAAAAAAAATAAAACCTATAATACATTAATTTATTATCAATTTATTACAGAACAACATAGAAAATTCCTTTTAAAAAATATTTTAAATAATAACTTTCTTGATTTAATTTTTCAATTTTCTCCAAAATATAATATCCAATCTGCATTTAATTTAATCTGCAATTAATTTTAACAGAAAATTGATCGTTTTAAATGTTTCTGATATCTGTCAAATGACAGTAAATATATAATTAAATAAAATCGGATTGAAGCCGTTTTTTAAAATAAATTTCTTAATTAATTAATTAATTATTTTACAAACATCGTCTAACAATTGAGAAATTTTCCTACTTGGTTCGATTCATATTATCTGCATACGAGAGATGCAATTATTATAAACCACTCTGTACGTATACAAGTGTGTATATAATCTTTTTTAACATTTTCACAAAATATATATTTATATAATATATAACAGCATAATAAATATTTATATTTAATTTTGTAAATAGTATCATTGTATTACTTATCAATATTTCTACGAAATTTGTCCAAGTTTTTTACTCGTGCAAAAAAATATAATAAAATTATTTCCTTCTCCCTATTTATGTTGTATGAAAAGAAACAAAGAAAAAAAATAAAAGTTAAAGAAAAAATAAAAATTGAAAATAAAAAAATAAAACAAACGTTATTTCTATACCTATACATCATCATATGTGTGTGTGTGTGTGTGTGTGTGTGTGTGTGTGTGTGTGTGTGTGTATATATATATATATAATACGTGTTCGTTAATACTCATTGCTCAAAGAGTCGTTAATTACACAGCTAAACCTTAATTTTATGAACCAAGATTAAACAATTTTTATTCTCATTTACTACTCTTCTCCTTTAATC